>NC_091813.1:8698201-9001231 GCF_041296235.1 Equus asinus | reverse complement strand
GTGGTGCAGTGGTGAGGTCCGCACCTTCTGGGTCTGTGGCCCAGTATGGGCTGGGTGGAATCCTCGGTTTGGTCCTCCTCACCACTGCTTCAGTTGTTCTGGTGCAGGCGTCCGAGGTAGAGTAGAGGCAGATGGGAAGGGACGTTGGACAGGGCCAGACTTCCACAGCAAATACAGGAGCATTGCCAGCAGATGTGAGCACAGCAATGCACTTGTGCCAAAACAAAACCAATTAAAAGTTGCAAAGAATAGAAAAACTGAAGCTAAGGAAAAAAAAAACAAAAAAACAGGAGCTTGCCATTACGAAGAATAGGATCTCTGTGAATAACCTTAGCAAAACAGGTGAATTCTATGTTAATTCAAAAACTAGCAAACCTTTGGGGAAAGAAACTCAAGAAGACACAAGAAAAAAAAAGATATCGAGGGATCTAGGAATGGAAGGATTAACACACTTGAAAGGTTCATACCGCAGTAAGGAATCTCTGGATTCCATGCAATCCCAGTCAAAGTTGCAGCAGTATTTGCCACAGAGAAGAAGAGAGAATCCTAAAGTTTCTAGCCAGCAACACGAGACCCTGACTAGGCAAAGGAATCCTCAGGAAAACGAACAAAGCAGCACGTGTCACAATTTCTGATTTCAACATAGAGGACGAAGCGCTAGGTACCGAAACGGCACAGTCTGGGCCCCAAAACAGGCATGAAGACCCATGCAAAACAATTGAGAGCCCAGAGCCCAACTCAAACTTACATGGACAGCCCATTTTGGACCAGGGAGCCAAGTGGAGACAGCGGAGGAAGGAGAGTCTCTACAATAAACGGTGCTGGGAAGCCTGCACAGCCACATGGAACACAACGAGAGTACACCATGATGTTACACCTGGCACACACACCACCTGAAATGGATTAAAGCCTTGAATGGCAGACTTGAAACCGTGAACCTTGTAGGAGAAGACCTAGGCAGAGTGCTCTTTGCCATCTGTCTGAGCCGCCTATTTGGAAGAAGCATGTCTGACTGGGAAGGGTAACAAAGGAAACAAGAAACAAACGGGACCACATCAAATGCACACACTTCTGCCCACTCAAGGAAACCATCAACTGAATACTAAGACACCACAACGATTGGGAGAGGATGTTTGCAAACCACACATCGGACAAGGGGTGAAAAGCCCAAAGATGCAATCAACTCGCACGTCTCCACAAGAAAAAAAACAAGCCAATGAAAACCTGGTCAAAAGATGGAAGCAGAGATTTCTCCGAAGAAGACAGAAAGAGGGCCAGTAGGTGCATGAAAACTTGTTCACCATCATTAAGTCTCAGGAAAATGCAAATCCAAACTGCAAGGCCATGGCAGCTCACTGTGGTCAGCATGGCTAGAAGGAAGCAGACAGGAAATAACAAGTGTCAGAGAGGAGGTGGAGAGAAGGGAAGCCTCCTGCACTGCTGGTGGGAGTGTAACCCGGTGCAGCCACGATGCCAAAGGTGTGGAACTGCCTCAGAAGTTTAAGTATCCATGTCCCGTATGACCCAGCTATTAATCTGCCGCTTGCTTATCCAAAACAGTCAGAAAGACTACCGCATAAAGACATGTGCATGGCTGTGTTCACCACAGTCTTACTCCTGATATCCAAGACTTGGAAAGCACCCTGGTGTCCAGCAAGGGATGATTGGAGAAGGAAGATGGGCTATAGCCACACAATGGTATACCACTCAGCCGGAACAAATGATGCAATCCAGCCATTTGTGACCACCAGAATGGCTGTGAGGGTTTTAGGGGAAGTGTAACAAGCCCCAGTGAGAAATTCAAATACCATAGAATCTCACTTACAAGGAGAAGAAAAAGCAAGCACTAACCAACAGGTGGCACTGAACATTTGTATGCGGGCTCCCAGAGGCAAAGAGGGGCGGTGACGGAGGGTGAAAGAGAAGATTAGGCACAAGTGTGTGGTGAGGGCCTGTGATTAGTCTTACACTGGTGAAGATGATGTAAGCTACACAGAAGTCTAAAGCAATGAGGATGTGAATCTGGAAGTTATAGTACGTTCTAATGCAGGGTCATGGCTATAAATTCACCTCAAATCAAAAATCCAAAAAGGGGTCCAGAATGATGTCATAAAGCTTTGGGGGCGGAAAGAGTTTACAGAAGGTGAACTTCCAAGGATGGAAAATCACCTCCAAATGCTTACAGATGCTACAGAAAGGCAGACCATTCCAAATAGGTGAAGAGGAATACTACGAAGAGAACATGATCAGTCCTAAACCCATGAACGAACGGAAAATGTTACCGTCCATGATGTTATTACTAATCACCTTCACGAATAATCCAAACAGGCCCACGTCTTCCCAAGTTCAGGCAAAAGGTTGGTCCAAAAGTACAATTCAGGGCCGGCCCTGTGGTGGAGCAGGTAAGTGCCCACATTCCGCTTGGGCGGCCCGGGCCTCACTGTTTCACCTTACGAGTGCATATCACATTAGTAGTGTTAGGAAATATAGATTTCATGGTATGGTGCGGGCAGAGATCATAAATAAGCAGCAATTGTGAGGATACGTTATCAATACGCACAAGAAAAGGAACCATAAGAATATTACAATCTATGGAAGTATCTGGTACACTTCCCAAAGGCAGAAGGAAGGAAAACTTGTGACCTGCCAAGGTGGAATTGGCAGAGTGCCACGAGATGACACCATCATTGTGCATCAGAACATTCCCTGGGCAACTTCAACTTGTGAGGGAGTCCAGGACTTTTTCTGGGTAAGGTCCACCCATTTTGCCATCTACCCAAGATATAAGAGATAAAACCCAGGATAATCTTACAGGAGTGAAACCAGTGTCTAGAGAGAATGTAGGAGCCCTTTCGAAGTTCAAGGAGAAAGATAGAAACTGACAACAATTGCAGAAAAAGGAAAACTATCCTACCTAGACAGGGTGAGGAGTCAGACTGGTCTGAGATGGCTGTGAAACTCTGTGTGCACGGAGGTTGTCAGGACAACTTCGAATTTTGAGGTCGCTTATGACATCACGGTGAACATGTCCCCCAGGGTGGCCGCATGGTTACAGTCTGAGGATTGGCCTAGGCTAGGCTATTAAAGGGACAGATACCCAGAAACAGGTTTGGCAAACAGAAAGCAGGCACAGAAACTAGAAGAGATAAAACAGAGTCTGATGCAAGGGATAAGAAAGGAACCCTAGGCCACAAGTGAGAATAGAGGGACAGGCACGGAGAGGAGAACATTGTCATCTATTCAAGTCTATGGGGAGGTCATGCTGATTCAAGCTTGCAACTTCATTGGAAACAAGTGGCCGGACTTGGGGTTCATCACACCTACAGTGCCCTTGTGCCTTAAGCATAATGCAAAGTCAAGAAAGATGTCTTGAGGACATTGAAGAGAAGAATCGATGCCTCCTTTCCAAGGCCCATAGCATTCTTTGAAGGTCAGTCTCTTTTTCCGAAGCTCTGGTGTCACGTGGGCCCACTGGGCACATGGTAATGTGTCCCAAGAGATGTCTTGGAAGCCTTGAAGGAATGGAGCCCTGTCACGCTTGGGGTATGTCTCTTTGTTTGGAAGTGCTCTACAAGGGTGCTGAAAAGCACCCTCTTCCACAGGGCTTCGTTCCTTCGTGAAGGCTGCCCTCCCAGGCTAGTGTGCTCTGTTTGCCTCCATCGAAATTCTCTCCCCCTACCTCTTGCCGTAGAAGGATTATTGATTATGTGTTTTGACACCATATGTAAGGAAGTTGCACGAAAATTAGAACTTTACAGTTGTGTTTCAAGAAAAATAAACAGGCCAGCGTAGAGGATGTAGGGCAAACAAATGGCACACCCTATAAAAAGTAAGTAAGCCCGTATCTGGACGGAATCTAGGGGAACGTTCAAGGATCAGGGGTCAAGTTCGAAACTTCCCAAATCCGGAAAAGAGACAGAAAAATATCTTTCCTGGAGAGTGGAATTCATCCGATTTGTCTAAGTTGTCTTGGAGACATTGTGTCCGTGAAGGGGGTTGCCAGGACCACCTCGAATTTGGAGTTTCTGATCTCAGGATGTCAAACCAACCCACATGACCACGTGTTCTCAGTGCTTAGTTTGACCTAGGCTAGGATAGCCAATAGTCCTACAAGTGACCGGTGCAAATTCAAGGACAACAACCAAGAGTCACGAAAGCACTCACACCTCACCCTAGAGAACATACAGCGATTAAAGAAATACAAACTAATCCCTCGGAATGAAGGAGAACGGACTGATAAGCATGTCTAAGGGAGATAGCTGAGAAAGACCATGACGAGTATACTATGGAAAAGAAAAAGAGGACCCAGAAAATGGAAGGTGAACAGAAATCACACCTGAATTATCCACAATGAAAGATGATGTCCGTCTTTAGACAGACTCTGCTGGAACGTTTGAAAGTCAGAGAAATTCACAAGCCAAAAAACGGCAGCGAAGGTCAAGCATGGGCTAACTGGGAAGGGTGAGTTATGAGACTCCTCCAAGCAGGCTCTGAAACCTGTATCCAGGAAGCATGCTGGACCTCAGAGACACAATTATGACAAATCCTCTGACATCACAATGGACCCGAAAAACAACCTAGCCTCATCTACACAGTGCTAGAGTTGGGCTCACTAGTATATTTAACTCCCATTGCACTCAACTGCACGTTGCCACTGAACATGTAAGTGGCCGGCCGGTGGTGCAGTGGTGAGGTCCGCACCTTCTGGGTCTGTGGCCCAGTATGGGCTGGGTGGAATCCTCGGTTTGGGCCTCCTCACCACTGCTTCAGTTGTTCTGGTGCAGGCGTCCGAGGTAGAGTAGAGGCAGATGGGAAGGGACGTTGGACAGGGCCAGACTTCCACAGCAAATACAGGAGCATTGCCAGCAGATGTGAGCACAGCAATGCACTTGTGCCAAAACAAAACCAATTAAAAGTTGCAAAGAACAGAAAAACTGAAGCTAAGGAAAAAAAAAACAAAAAAACAGGAGCTTGCCATTACGAAGAATAGGATCTCTGTGAATAACCTTAGCAAAACAGGTGAATTCTATGTTAATTCAAAAACTAGCAAACCTTTGGGGAAAGAAACTCAAGAAGACACAAGAAAAAGAAAGATATCGAGGGATCGAGGAATGGAAGGATTAACACACTTGAAAGGTTCATACCGCAGTAAGGAATCTCTGGATTCCATGCAATCCCAGTCAAAGTTGCAGCAGTATTTGCCACAGAGAAGAAGAGAGAATCCTAAAGTTTCTAGCCAGCAACACGAGACCCTGACTAGGCAAAGGAATCCTCAGGAAAACGAACAAAGCAGCACGTGTCACAATTTCTGATTTCAACATAGAGGACGAAGCGCTAGGTACCGAAACGGCACAGTCTGGGCCCCAAAACAGGCATGAAGACCCATGCAAAACAATTGAGAGCCCAGAGCCCAACTCAAACTTACATGGACAGCCCATTTTGGACCAGGGAGCCAAGTGGAGACAGCGGAGGAAGGAGAGTCTCTACAATAAACGGTGCTGGGAAGCCTGCACAGCCACATGGAACACAACGAGAGTACACCATGATGTTACACCTGGCACACACACCACCTGAAATGGATTAAAGCCTTGAATGGCAGACTTGAAACCGTGAACCTTGTAGGAGAAGACCTAGGCAGAGTGCTCTTTGCCATCTGTCTGAGCCGCCTATTTGGAAGAAGCATGTCTGACTGGGCAAGGGCAACAAAGGAAACAAGAAACAAACGGGACCACATCAAACGCACACACTTCTGCCCACTCAAGGAAACCATCAACTGAATACTAAGACACCACAACGATTGGGAGAGGATGTTTGCAAACCACACATCGGACAAGGGGTGAAAAGCCCAAAGATACAATCAACTCGCACGTCTCCACAAGAAAAAAAACAAGCCAATGAAAACCTGGTCAAAAGATGGAAGCAGAGATTTCTCCGAAGAAGACAGAAAGAGGGCCAGTAGGTGCATGAAAACTTGTTCACCATCATTAAGTCTCAGGAAAATGCAAATCCAAACTGCAAGGCCATGGCAGCTCACTGTGGTCAGCATGGCTAGAAGGAAGCAGACAGGAAATAACAAGTGTCAGAGAGGAGGTGGAGAGAAGGGAAGCCTCCTGCACTGCTGGTGGGAGTGTAACCCGGTGCAGCCACGATGCCAAAGGTGTGGAACTGCCTCAGAAGTTTAAGTATCCATGTCCCGTATGACCCAGCTATTAATCTGCCGCTTGCTTATCCAAAACAGTCAGAAAGACTACCGCATAAAGACATGTGCATGGCTGTGTTCACCACAGTCTTACTCCTGATATCCAAGACTTGGAAAGCACCCTGGTGTCCAGCAAGGGATGATTGGAGAAGGAAGATGGGCTATAGCCACACAATGGTATACCACTCAGCCGGAACAAATGATGCAATCCAGCCATTTGTGACCACCAGAATGGCTGTGAGGGTTTTAGGGGAAGTGTAACAAGCCCCAGTGAGAAATTCAAATACCATAGAATCTCACTTACAAGGAGAAGAAAAAGCAAACACTAACCAACAGGTGGCACTGAACATTTGTATGCGGGCTCCCAGAGGCAAAGAGGGGCGGTGACGGAGGGTGAAAGAGAAGATTAGGCACAAGTGTGTGGTGAGGGCCTGTGATTAGTCTTACACTGGTGAAGATGATGTAAGCTACACAGAAGTCTAAAGCAATGAGGATGTGAATCTGGAAGTTATAGTACGTTCTAATGCAGGGTCATGGCTATAAATTCACCTCAAATCAAAAATCCAAAAAGGGGTCCAGAATGATGTCATAAAGCTTTGGGGGCGGAAAGAGTTTACAGAAGGTGAACTTCCAAGGATGGAAAATCACCTCCAAATGCTTACAGATGCTACAGAAAGGCAGACCATTCCAAATAGGTGAAGAGGAATACTACGAAGAGAACATGATCAGTCCTAAACCCATGAACGAACGGAAAATGTTACCGTCCATGATGTTATTACTAATCACCTTCACGAATAATCCAAACAGGCCCACGTCTTCCCAAGTTCAGGCAAAAGGTTGGTCCAAAAGTACAATTCAGGGCCGGCCCTGTGGTGGAGCAGGTAAGTGCCCACATTCCGCTTGGGCGGCCCGGGCCTCACTGTTTCACCTTACGAGTGCATATCACATTAGTAGTGTTAGGAAATATAGATTTCATGGTATGGTGCGGGCAGAGATCATAAATAAGCAGCAATTGTGAGGATACGTTATCAATACGCACAAGAAAAGGAACCATAAGAATATTACAATCTATGGAAGTATCTGGTACACTTCCCAAAGGCAGAAGGAAGGAAAACTTGTGACCTGCCAAGGTGGAATTGGCAGAGTGCCACGAGATGACACCATCATTGTGCATCAGAACATTCCCTGGGCAACTTCAACTTGTGAGGGAGTCCAGGACTTTTTCTGGGTAAGGTCCACCCATTTTGCCATCTACCCAAGATATAAGAGATAAAACCCAGGATAATCTTACAGGAGTGAAACCAGTGTCTAGAGAGAATGTAGGAGCCCTTTCGAAGTTCAAGGAGAAAGATAGAAACTGACAACAATTGCAGAAAAAGGAAAACTATCCTACCTAGACAGGGTGAGGAGTCAGACTGGTCTGAGATGGCTGTGAAACTCTGTGTGCACGGAGGTTGTCAGGACAACTTCGAATTTTGAGGTCGCTTATGACATCACGGTGAACATGTCCCCCAGGGTGGCCGCATGGTTACAGTCTGAGGATTGGCCTAGGCTAGGCTATTAAAGGGACAGATACCCAGAAACAGGTTTGGCAAACAGAAAGCAGGCACAGAAACTAGAAGAGATAAAACAGAGTCTGATGCAAGGGATAAGAAAGGAACCCTAGGCCACAAGTGAGAATAGAGGGACAGGCACGGAGAGGAGAACATTGTCATCTATTCAAGTCTATGGGGAGGTCATGCTGATTCAAGCTTGCAACTTCATTGGAAACAAGTGGCCGGACTTGGGGTTCATCACACCTACAGTGCCCTTGTGCCTTAAGCATAATGCAAAGTCAAGAAAGATGTCTTGAGGACATTGAAGAGAAGAATCGATGCCTCCTTTCCAAGGCCCATAGCATTCTTTGAAGGTCAGTCTCTTTTTCCGAAGCTCTGGTGTCACGTGGGCCCACTGGGCACATGGTAATGTGTCCCAAGAGATGTCTTGGAAGCCTTGAAGGAATGGAGCCCTGTCACGCTTGGGGTATGTCTCTTTGTTTGGAAGTGCTCTACAAGGGTGCTGAAAAGCACCCTCTTCCACAGGGCTTCGTTCCTTCGTGAAGGCTGCCCTCCCAGGCTAGTGTGCTCTGTTTGCCTCCATCGAAATTCTCTCCCCCTACCTCTTGCCGTAGAAGGATTATTGATTATGTGTTTTGACACCATATGTAAGGAAGTTGCACGAAAATTAGAACTTTACAGTTGTGTTTCAAGAAAAATAAACAGGCCAGCGTAGAGGATGTAGGGCAAACAAATGGCACACCCTATAAAAAGTAAGTAAGCCCGTATCTGGACGGAATCTAGGGGAACGTTCAAGGATCAGGGGTCAAGTTCGAAACTTCCCAAATCCGGAAAAGAGACAGAAAAATATCTTTCCTGGAGAGTGGAATTCATCCGATTTGTCTAAGTTGTCTTGGAGACATTGTGTCCGTGAAGGGGGTTGCCAGGACCACCTCGAATTTGGAGTTTCTGATCTCAGGATGTCAAACCAACCCACATGACCACGTGTTCTCAGTGCTTAGTTTGACCTAGGCTAGGATAGCCAATAGTCCTACAAGTGACCGGTGCAAATTCAAGGACAACAACCAAGAGTCACGAAAGCACTCACACCTCACCCTAGAGAACATACAGCGATTAAAGAAATACAAACTAATCCCTCGGAATGAAGGAGAACGGACTGATAAGCATGTCTAAGGGAGATAGCTGAGAAAGACCATGACGAGTATACTATGGAAAAGAAAAAGAGGACCCAGAAAATGGAAGGTGAACAGAAATCACACCTGAATTATCCACAATGAAAGATGATGTCCGTCTTTAGACAGACTCTGCTGGAACGTTTGAAAGTCAGAGAAATTCACAAGCCAAAAAACGGCAGCGAAGGTCAAGCATGGGCTAACTGGGAAGGGTGAGTTATGAGACTCCTCCAAGCAGGCTCTGAAACCTGTATCCAGGAAGCATGCTGGACCTCAGAGACACAATTATGACAAATCCTCTGACATCACAATGGACCCGAAAAACAACCTAGCCTCATCTACACAGTGCTAGAGTTGGGCTCACTAGTATATTTAACTCCCATTGCACTCAACTGCACGTTGCCACTGAACATGTAAGTGGCCGGCCGGTGGTGCAGTGGTGAGGTCCGCACCTTCTGGGTCTGTGGCCCAGTATGGGCTGGGTGGAATCCTCGGTTTGGGCCTCCTCACCACTGCTTCAGTTGTTCTGGTGCAGGCGTCCGAGGTAGAGTAGAGGCAGATGGGAAGGGACGTTGGACAGGGCCAGACTTCCACAGCAAATACAGGAGCATTGCCAGCAGATGTGAGCACAGCAATGCACTTGTGCCAAAACAAAACCAATTAAAAGTTGCAAAGAACAGAAAAACTGAAGCTAAGGAAAAAAAAAACAAAAAAACAGGAGCTTGCCATTACGAAGAATAGGATCTCTGTGAATAACCTTAGCAAAACAGGTGAATTCTATGTTAATTCAAAAACTAGCAAACCTTTGGGGAAAGAAACTCAAGAAGACACAAGAAAAAGAAAGATATCGAGGGATCGAGGAATGGAAGGATTAACACACTTGAAAGGTTCATACCGCAGTAAGGAATCTCTGGATTCCATGCAATCCCAGTCAAAGTTGCAGCAGTATTTGCCACAGAGAAGAAGAGAGAATCCTAAAGTTTCTAGCCAGCAACACGAGACCCTGACTAGGCAAAGGAATCCTCAGGAAAACGAACAAAGCAGCACGTGTCACAATTTCTGATTTCAACATAGAGGACGAAGCGCTAGGTACCGAAACGGCACAGTCTGGGCCCCAAAACAGGCATGAAGACCCATGCAAAACAATTGAGAGCCCAGAGCCCAACTCAAACTTACATGGACAGCCCATTTTGGACCAGGGAGCCAAGTGGAGACAGCGGAGGAAGGAGAGTCTCTACAATAAACGGTGCTGGGAAGCCTGCACAGCCACATGGAACACAACGAGAGTACACCATGATGTTACACCTGGCACACACACCACCTGAAATGGATTAAAGCCTTGAATGGCAGACTTGAAACCGTGAACCTTGTAGGAGAAGACCTAGGCAGAGTGCTCTTTGCCATCTGTCTGAGCCGCCTATTTGGAAGAAGCATGTCTGACTGGGCAAGGGCAACAAAGGAAACAAGAAACAAACGGGACCACATCAAACGCACACACTTCTGCCCACTCAAGGAAACCATCAACTGAATACTAAGACACCACAACGATTGGGAGAGGATGTTTGCAAACCACACATCGGACAAGGGGTGAAAAGCCCAAAGATACAATCAACTCGCACG
The DNA here is from genome assembly GCF_041296235.1 of Equus asinus. Lineage (NCBI taxonomy): Eukaryota > Metazoa > Chordata > Mammalia > Perissodactyla > Equidae > Equus > Equus asinus. The sequence goes on along the minus strand of NC_091813.1, from coordinate 8,990,684 downwards.
TCTCCACAAGAAAAAAAACAAGCCAATGAAAACCTGGTCAAAAGATGGAAGCAGAGATTTCTCCGAAGAAGACAGAAAGAGGGCCAGTAGGTGCATGAAAACTTGTTCACCATCATTAAGTCTCAGGAAAATGCAAATCCAAACTGCAAGGCCATGGCAGCTCACTGTGGTCAGCATGGCTAGAAGGAAGCAGACAGGAAATAACAAGTGTCAGAGAGGAGGTGGAGAGAAGGGAAGCCTCCTGCACTGCTGGTGGGAGTGTAACCCGGTGCAGCCACGATGCCAAAGGTGTGGAACTGCCTCAGAAGTTTAAGTATCCATGTCCCGTATGACCCAGCTATTAATCTGCCGCTTGCTTATCCAAAACAGTCAGAAAGACTACCGCATAAAGACATGTGCATGGCTGTGTTCACCACAGTCTTACTCCTGATATCCAAGACTTGGAAAGCACCCTGGTGTCCAGCAAGGGATGATTGGAGAAGGAAGATGGGCTATAGCCACACAATGGTATACCACTCAGCCGGAACAAATGATGCAATCCAGCCATTTGTGACCACCAGAATGGCTGTGAGGGTTTTAGGGGAAGTGTAACAAGCCCCAGTGAGAAATTCAAATACCATAGAATCTCACTTACAAGGAGAAGAAAAAGCAAGCACTAACCAACAGGTGGCACTGAACATTTGCATGCGGGCTCCCAGAGGCAAAGAGGGGCGGTGACGGAGGGTGAAAGAGAAGATTAGGCACAAGTGTGTGGTGAGGGCCTGTGATTAGTCTTACACTGGTGAAGATGATGTAAGCTACACAGAAGTCTAAAGCAATGAGGATGTGAATCTGGAAGTTATAGTACGTTCTAATGCAGGGTCATGGCTATAAATTCACCTCAAATCAAAAATCCAAAACGGGGTCCAGAATGATGTCATAAAGCTTTGGGGGCGGAAAGAGTTTACGGAAGGTGAACTTCCAAGGATGGAAAATCACCTCCAAATGCTTACAGATGCTACAGAAAGGCAGACCATTCCAAATAGGTGAAGAGGAATACTACGAAGAGAACATGATCAGTCCTAAACCCATGAGCGAACGGAAAATGTTACCGTCCATGATGTTATTACTAATCACCTTCACGAATAATCCAAACAGGCCCACGTCTTCCCAAGTTCAGGCAAAAGGTTGGTCCAAAAGTACAATTCAGGGCTGGCACTGTGGTGGAGCAGGTAAGTGCCCACATTCCGCTTGGGCGGCCCGGGCCTCACTGTTTCACATTACGAGTGCATATCACATTAGTAGTGTTAGGAAATATAGATTTCATGGTATGGTGCGGGCAGAGATCATAAATAAGCAGCAATTGTGAGGATACGTTATCAATACGCACAAGAAAAGGAACCATAAGAATATTACAATCTATGGAAGTATCTGGTACACTTCCCAAAGGCAGAAGGAAGGAAAACTTGTGACCTGCCAAGGTGGAATTGGCAGAGTGCCACGAGATGACACCATCATTGTGCATCAGAACATTCCCTGGGCAACTTCAACTTGTGAGGGAGTCCAGGACTTTTTCTGGGTAAGGTCCACCCATTTTGCCATCTACCCAAGATATAAGAGATAAAACCCAGGATAATCTTACAGGAGTGAAACCAGTGTCTAGAGAGAATGTAGGAGCCCTTTCGAAGTTCAAGGAGAAAGATAGAAACTGACAACAATTGCAGAAAAAGGAAAACTATCCTACCTAGACAGGGTGAGGAGTCAGACTGGTCTGAGATGGCTGTGAAACTCTGTGTGCACGGAGGTTGTCAGGACAACTTCGAATTTTGAGGTCGCTTATGACATCACGGTGAACATGTCCCCCAGGGTGGCCGCATGGTTACAGTCTGAGGATTGGCCTAGGCTAGGCTATTAAAGGGACAGATACCCAGAAACAGGTTTGGCAAACAGAAAGCAGGCACAGAAACTAGAAGAGATAAAACAGAGTCTGATGCAAGGGATAAGAAAGGAACCCTAGGCCACAAGTGAGAATAGAGGGACAGGCACGGAGAGGAGAACATTGTCATCTATTCAAGTCTATGGGGAGGTCATGCTGATTCAAGCTTGCAACTTCATTGGAAACAAGTGGCCGGACTTGGGGTTCATCACACCTACAGTGCCCTTGTGCCTTAAGCATAATGCAAAGTCAAGAAAGATGTCTTGAGGACATTGAAGAGAAGAATCGATGCCTCCTTTCCAAGGCCCATAGCATTCTTTGAAGGTCAGTCTCTTTTTCCGAAGCTCTGGTGTCACGTGGGCCCACTGGGCACATGGTAATGTGTCCCAAGAGATGTCTTGGAAGCCTTGAAGGAATGGAGCCCTGTCACGCTTGGGGTATGTCTCTTTGTTTGGAAGTGCTCTACAAGGGTGCTGAAAAGCACCCTCTTCCACAGGGCTTCGTTCCTTCGTGAAGGCTGCCCTCCCAGGCTAGTGTGCTCTGTTTGCCTCCATCGAAATTCTCTCCCCCTACCTCTTGCCGTAGAAGGATTATTGATTATGTGTTTTGACACCATATGTAAGGAAGTTGCACGAAAATTAGAACTTTACAGTTGTGTTTCAAGAAAAATAAACAGGCCAGGGTAGAGGATGTAGGGCAAACAAATGGCACACCCTATAAAAATTAAGTAAGCCCGTATCTGGACGGAATCTAGGGGAACGTTCAAGGATCAGGGGTCAAGTTCGAAACTTCCCAAATCCGGAAAAGAGACAGAAAAATATCTTTCCTGGAGAGTGGAATTCATCCGATTTGTCTAAGTTGTCTTGGAAACATTGTGTCCGTGAAGGGGGTTGCCAGGACCACCTCGAATTTGGAGTTTCTGATCTCAGGATGTCAAACCAACCCACATGACCACGTGTTCTCAGTGCTTAGTTTGACCTAGGCTAGGGTAGCCAAGAGTCCTACAAGTGACCGGTGCAAATTCAAGGACAACAACCAAGAGTCACGAAAGCACTCACACCTCACCCTAGAGAACATACAGCGATTAAAGAAATACAAACTAATCCCTTGGAATGAAGGAGAACGGACTGATAAGCATGTCTAAGGGAGATAGCTGAGAAAGACCATGACGAGTATACTATGGAAAAGAAAAAGAGGACCCAGAAAATGGAAGGTGAACAGAAATCACACCTGAATTATCCACAATGAAAGATGATGTCCGTCTTTAGACAGACTCTGCTGGAACGTTTGAAAGTCAGAGAAATTCACAAGCCAAAAAACGGCAGCGAAGGTCAAGCATGGGCTAACTGGGAAGGGTGAGTTATGAGACTGCTCCAAGCAGGCTCTGAAACCTGTATCCAGGAAGCATGCTGGACCTCAGAGACACAATTATGACAAATCCTCTGACATCACAATGGACCCGAAAAACAACCTAGCCTCATCTACACAGTGCTAGAGTTGGGCTCACTAGTATATTTAACTCCCGTTGCACTCAACTGCACGTTGCCACTGAACATGTAAGTGGCCGGCCGGTGGTGCAGTGGTGAGGTCCGCACCTTCTGGGTCTGTGGCCCAGTATGGGCTGGGTGGAATCCTCGGTTTGGTCCTCCTCACCACTGCTTCAGTTGTTCTGGTGCAGGCGTCCGAGGTAGAGTAGAGGCAGATGGGAAGGGACGTTGGACAGGGCCAGACTTCCACAGCAAATACAGGAGCATTGCCAGCAGATGTGAGCACAGCAATGCACTTGTGCCAAAACAAAACCAATTAAAAGTTGCAAAGAATAGAAAAACTGAAGCTAAGGAAAAGAAAAACAAAAAAACAGGAGCTTGCCATTACGAAGAATAGGATCTCTGTGAATAACCTTAGCAAAACAGGTGAATTCTATGTTAATTCAAAAACTAGCAAACCTTTGGGGAAAGAAACTCAAGAAGACACAAGAAAAAAAAAGATATCGAGGGATCTAGGAATGGAAGGATTAACACACTTGAAAGGTTCATACCGCAGTAAGGAATCTCTGGATTCCATGCAATCCCAGTCAAAGTTGCAGCAGTATTTGCCACAGAGAAGAAGAGAGAATCCTAAAGTTTCTAGCCAGCAACACGAGACCCTGACTAGGCAAAGGAATCCTCAGGAAAACGAACAAAGCAGCACGTGTCACAATTTCTGATTTCAACATAGAGGACGAAGCGCTAGGTACCGAAACGGCACAGTCTGGGCCCCAAAACAGGCATGAAGACCCATGCAAAACAATTGAGAGCCCAGAGCCCAACTCAAACTTACATGGACAGCCCATTTTGGACCAGGGAGCCAAGTGGAGACAGCGGAGGAAGGAGAGTCTCTACAATAAACGGTGCTGGGAAGCCTGCACAGCCACATGGAACACAACGAGAGTACACCATGATGTTACACCTGGCACACACACCACCTGAAATGGATTAAAGCCTTGAATGGCAGACTTGAAACCGTGAACCTTGTAGGAGAAGACCTAGGCAGAGTGCTCTTTGCCATCTGTCTGAGCCGCCTATTTGGAAGAAGCATGTCTGACTGGGAAGGGCAACAAAGGAAACAAGAAACAAACGGGACCACATCAAATGCACACACTTCTGCCCACTCAAGGAAACCATCAACTGAATACTAAGACACCACAACGATTGGGAGAGGATGTTTGCAAACCACACATCGGACAAGGGGTGAAAAGCCCAAAGATGCAATCAACTCGCACGTCTCCACAAGAAAAAAAACAAGCCAATGAAAACCTGGTCAAAAGATGGAAGCAGAGATTTCTCCGAAGAAGACAGAAAGAGGGCCAGTAGGTGCATGAAAACTTGTTCACCATCATTAAGTCTCAGGAAAATGCAAATCCAAACTGCAAGGCCATGGCAGCTCACTGTGGTCAGCATGGCTAGAAGGAAGCAGACAGGAAATAACAAGTGTCAGAGAGGAGGTGGAGAGAAGGGAAGCCTCCTGCACTGCTGGTGGGAGTGTAACCCGGTGCAGCCATGATGCCAAAGGTGTGGAACTGCCTCAGAAGTTTAAGTATCCATGTCCCGTATGACCCAGCTATTAATCTGCCGCTTGCTTATCCAAAACAGTCAGAAAGACTACCGCATAAAGACATGTGCATGGCTGTGTTCACCACAGTCTTACTCCTGATATCCAAGACTTGGAAAGCACCCTGGTGTCCAGCAAGGGATGATTGGAGAAGGAAGATGGGCTATAGCCACACAATGGTATACCACTCAGCCGGAACAAATGATGCAATCCAGCCATTTGTGACCACCAGAATGGCTGTGAGGGTTTTAGGGGAAGTGTAACAAGCCCCAGTGAGAAATTCAAATACCATAGAATCTCACTTACAAGGAGAAGAAAAAGCAAGCACTAACCAACAGGTGGCACTGAACATTTGTATGCGGGCTCCCAGAGGCAAAGAGGGGCGGTGACGGAGGGTGAAAGAGAAGATTAGGCACAAGTGTGTGGTGAGGGCCTGTGATTAGTCTTACACTGGTGAAGATGATGTAAGCTACACAGAAGTCTAAAGCAATGAGGATGTGAATCTGGAAGTTATAGTACGTTCTAATGCAGGGTCATGGCTATAAATTCACCTCAAATCAAAAATCCAAAAAGGGGTCCAGAATGATGTCATAAAGCTTTGGGGGCGGAAAGAGTTTACGGAAGGTGAACTTCCAAGGATGGAAAATCACCTCCAAATGCTTACAGATGCTACAGAAAGGCAGACCATTCCAAATAGGTGAAGAGGAATACTACGAAGAGAACATGATCAGTCCTAAACCCATGAGCGAACGGAAAATGTTACCGTCCATGATGTTATTACTAATCACCTTCACGAATAATCCAAACAGGCCCACGTCTTCCCAAGTTCAGGCAAAAGGTTGGTCCAAAAGTACAATTCAGGGCTGGCACTGTGGTGGAGCAGGTAAGTGCCCACATTCCGCTTGGGCGGCCCGGGCCTCACTGTTTCACATTACGAGTGCATATCACATTAGTAGTGTTAGGAAATATAGATTTCATGGTATGGTGCGGGCAGAGATCATAAATAAGCAGCAATTGTGAGGATACGTTATCAATACGCACAAGAAAAGGAACCATAAGAATATTACAATCTATGGAAGTATCTGGTACACTTCCCAAAGGCAGAAGGAAGGAAAACTTGTGACCTGCCAAGGTGGAATTGGCAGAGTGCCACGAGATGACACCATCATTGTGCATCAGAACATTCCCTGGGCAACTTCAACTTGTGAGGGAGTCCAGGACTTTTTCTGGGTAAGGTCCACCCATTTTGCCATCTACCCAAGATATAAGAGATAAAACCCAGGATAATCTTACAGGAGTGAAACCAGTGTCTAGAGAGAATGTAGGAGCCCTTTCGAAGTTCAAGGAGAAAGATAGAAACTGACAACAATTGCAGAAAAAGGAAAACTATCCTACCTAGACAGGGTGAGGAGTCAGACTGGTCTGAGATGGCTGTGAAACTCTGTGTGCACGGAGGTTGTCAGGACAACTTCGAATTTTGAGGTCGCTTATGACATCACGGTGAACATGTCCCCCAGGGTGGCCGCATGGTTACAGTCTGAGGATTGGCCTAGGCTAGGCTATTAAAGGGACAGATACCCAGAAACAGGTTTGGCAAACAGAAAGCAGGCACAGAAACTAGAAGAGATAAAACAGAGTCTGATGCAAGGGATAAGAAAGGAACCCTAGGCCACAAGTGAGAATAGAGGGACAGGCACGGAGAGGAGAACATTGTCATCTATTCAAGTCTATGGGGAGGTCATGCTGATTCAAGCTTGCAACTTCATTGGAAACAAGTGGCCGGACTTGGGGTTCATCACACCTACAGTGCCCTTGTGCCTTAAGCATAATGCAAAGTCAAGAAAGATGTCTTGAGGACATTGAAGAGAAGAATCGATGCCTCCTTTCCAAGGCCCATAGCATTCTTTGAAGGTCAGTCTCTTTTTCCGAAGCTCTGGTGTCACGTGGGCCCACTGGGCACATGGTAATGTGTCCCAAGAGATGTCTTGGAAGCCTTGAAGGAATGGAGCCCTGTCACGCTTGGGGTATGTCTCTTTGTTTGGAAGTGCTCTACAAGGGTGCTGAAAAGCACCCTCTTCCACAGGGCTTCGTTCCTTCGTGAAGGCTGCCCTCCCAGGCTAGTGTGCTCTGTTTGCCTCCATCGAAATTCTCTCCCCCTACCTCTTGCCGTAGAAGGATTATTGATTATGTGTTTTGACACCATATGTAAGGAAGTTGCACGAAAATTAGAACTTTACAGTTGTGTTTCAAGAAAAATAAACAGGCCAGGGTAGAGGATGTAGGGCAAACAAATGGCACACCCTATAAAAATTAAGTAAGCCCGTATCTGGACGGAATCTAGGGGAACGTTCAAGGATCAGGGGTCAAGTTCGAAACTTCCCAAATCCGGAAAAGAGACAGAAAAATATCTTTCCTGGAGAGTGGAATTCATCCGATTTGTCTAAGTTGTCTTGGAAACATTGTGTCCGTGAAGGGGGTTGCCAGGACCACCTCGAATTTGGAGTTTCTGATCTCAGGATGTCAAACCAACCCACATGACCACGTGTTCTCAGTGCTTAGTTTGACCTAGGCTAGGGTAGCCAAGAGTCCTACAAGTGACCGGTGCAAATTCAAGGACAACAACCAAGAGTCACGAAAGCACTCACACCTCACCCTAGAGAACATACAGCGATTAAAGAAATACAAACTAATCCCTTGGAATGAAGGAGAACGGACTGATAAGCATGTCTAAGGGAGATAGCTGAGAAAGACCATGACGAGTATACTATGGAAAAGAAAAAGAGGACCCAGAAAATGGAAGGTGAACAGAAATCACACCTGAATTATCCACAATGAAAGATGATGTCCGTCTTTAGACAGACTCTGCTGGAACGTTTGAAAGTCAGAGAAATTCACAAGCCAAAAAACGGCAGCGAAGGTCAAGCATGGGCTAACTGGGAAGGGTGAGTTATGAGACTGCTCCAAGCAGGCTCTGAAACCTGTATCCAGGAAGCATGCTGGACCTCAGAGACACAATTATGACAAATCCTCTGACATCACAATGGACCCGAAAAACAACCTAGCCTCATCTACACAGTGCTAGAGTTGGGCTCACTAGTATATTTAACTCCCGTTGCACTCAACTGCACGTTGCCACTGAACATGTAAGTGGCCGGCCGGTGGTGCAGTGGTGAGGTCCGCACCTTCTGGGTCTGTGGCCCAGTATGGGCTGGGTGGAATCCTCGGTTTGGTCCTCCTCACCACTGCTTCAGTTGTTCTGGTGCAGGCGTCCGAGGTAGAGTAGAGGCAGATGGGAAGGGACGTTGGACAGGGCCAGACTTCCACAGCAAATACAGGAGCATTGCCAGCAGATGTGAGCACAGCAATGCACTTGTGCCAAAACAAAACCAATTAAAAGTTGCAAAGAATAGAAAAACTGAAGCTAAGGAAAAGAAAAACAAAAAAACAGGAGCTTGCCATTACGAAGAATAGGATCTCTGTGAATAACCTTAGCAAAACAGGTGAATTCTATGTTAATTCAAAAACTAGCAAACCTTTGGGGAAAGAAACTCAAGAAGACACAAGAAAAAAAAAGATATCGAGGGATCTAGGAATGGAAGGATTAACACACTTGAAAGGTTCATACCGCAGTAAGGAATCTCTGGATTCCATGCAATCCCAGTCAAAGTTGCAGCAGTATTTGCCACAGAGAAGAAGAGAGAATCCTAAAGTTTCTAGCCAGCAACACGAGACCCTGACTAGGCAAAGGAATCCTCAGGAAAACGAACAAAGCAGCACGTGTCACAATTTCTGATTTCAACATAGAGGACGAAGCGCTAGGTACCGAAACGGCACAGTCTGGGCCCCAAAACAGGCATGAAGACCCATGCAAAACAATTGAGAGCCCAGAGCCCAACTCAAACTTACATGGACAGCCCATTTTGGACCAGGGAGCCAAGTGGAGACAGCGGAGGAAGGAGAGTCTCTACAATAAACGGTGCTGGGAAGCCTGCACAGCCACATGGAACACAACGAGAGTACACCATGATGTTACACCTGGCACACACACCACCTGAAATGGATTAAAGCCTTGAATGGCAGACTTGAAACCGTGAACCTTGTAGGAGAAGACCTAGGCAGAGTGCTCTTTGCCATCTGTCTGAGCCGCCTATTTGGAAGAAGCATGTCTGACTGGGAAGGGCAACAAAGGAAACAAGAAACAAACGGGACCACATCAAATGCACACACTTCTGCCCACTCAAGGAAACCATCAACTGAATACTAAGACACCACAACGATTGGGAGAGGATGTTTGCAAACCACACATCGGACAAGGGGTGAAAAGCCCAAAGATGCAATCAACTCGCACGTCTCCACAAGAAAAAAAACAAGCCAATGAAAACCTGGTCAAAAGATGGAAGCAGAGATTTCTCCGAAGAAGACAGAAAGAGGGCCAGTAGGTGCATGAAAACTTGTTCACCATCATTAAGTCTCAGGAAAATGCAAATCCAAACTGCAAGGCCATGGCAGCTCACTGTGGTCAGCATGGCTAGAAGGAAGCAGACAGGAAATAACAAGTGTCAGAGAGGAGGTGGAGAGAAGGGAAGCCTCCTGCACTGCTGGTGGGAGTGTAACCCGGTGCAGCCATGATGCCAAAGGTGTGGAACTGCCTCAGAAGTTTAAGTATCCATGTCCCGTATGACCCAGCTATTAATCTGCCGCTTGCTTATCCAAAACAGTCAGAAAGACTACCGCATAAAGACATGTGCATGGCTGTGTTCACCACAGTCTTACTCCTGATATCCAAGACTTGGAAAGCACCCTGGTGTCCAGCAAGGGATGATTGGAGAAGGAAGATGGGCTATAGCCACACAATGGTATACCACTCAGCCGGAACAAATGATGCAATCCAGCCATTTGTGACCACCAGAATGGCTGTGAGGGTTTTAGGGGAAGTGTAACAAGCCCCAGTGAGAAATTCAAATACCATAGAATCTCACTTACAAGGAGAAGAAAAAGCAAGCACTAACCAACAGGTGGCACTGAACATTTGTATGCGGGCTCCCAGAGGCAAAGAGGGGCGGTGACGGAGGGTGAAAGAGAAGATTAGGCACAAGTGTGTGGTGAGGGCCTGTGATTAGTCTTACACTGGTGAAGATGATGTAAGCTACACAGAAGTCTAAAGCAATGAGGATGTGAATCTGGAAGTTATAGTACGTTCTAATGCAGGGTCATGGCTATAAATTCACCTCAAATCAAAAATCCAAAAAGGGGTCCAGAATGATGTCATAAAGCTTTGGGGGCGGAAAGAGTTTACGGAAGGTGAACTTCCAAGGATGGAAAATCACCTCCAAATGCTTACAGATGCTACAGAAAGGCAGACCATTCCAAATAGGTGAAGAGGAATACTACGAAGAGAACATGATCAGTCCTAAACCCATGAACGAACGGAAAATGTTACCGTCCATGATGTTATTACTAATCACCTTCACGAATAATCCAAACAGGCCCACGTCTTCCCAAGTTCAGGCAAAAGGTTGGTCCAAAAGTACAATTCAGGGCCGGCACTGTGGTGGAGCAGGTAAGTGCCCACATTCCGCTTGGGCGGCCCGGGCCTCACTGTTTCACATTACGAGTGCATATCACATTAGTAGTGTTAGGAAATATAGATTTCATGGTATGGTGCGGGCAGAGATCATAAATAAGCAGCAATTGTGAGGATACGTTATCAATACGCACAAGAAAAGGAACCATAAGAATATTACAATCTATGGAAGTATCTGGTACACTTCCCAAAGGCAGAAGGAAGGAAAACTTGTGACCTGCCAAGGTGGAATTGGCAGAGTGCCACGAGATGACACCATCATTGTGCATCAGAACATTCCCTGGGCAACTTCAACTTGTGAGGGAGTCCAGGACTTTTTCTGGGTAAGGTCCACCCATTTTGCCATCTACCCAAGATATAAGAGATAAAACCCAGGATAATCTTACAGGAGTGAAACCAGTGTCTAGAGAGAATGTAGGAGCCCTTTCGAAGTTCAAGGAGAAAGATAGAAACTGACAACAATTGCAGAAAAAGGAAAACTATCCTACCTAGACAGGGTGAGGAGTCAGACTGGTCTGAGATGGCTGTGAAACTCTGTGTGCACGGAGGTTGTCAGGACAACTTCGAATTTTGAGGTCGCTTATGACATCACGGTGAACATGTCCCCCAGGGTGGCCGCATGGTTACAGTCTGAGGATTGGCCTAGGCTAGGCTATTAAAGGGACAGATACCCAGAAACAGGTTTGGCAAACAGAAAGCAGGCACAGAAACTAGAAGAGATAAAACAGAGTCTGATGCAAGGGATAAGAAAGGAACCCTAGGCCACAAGTGAGAATAGAGGGACAGGCACGGAGAGGAGAACATTGTCATCTATTCAAGTCTATGGGGAGGTCATGCTGATTCAAGCTTGCAACTTCATTGGAAACAAGTGGCCGGACTTGGGGTTCATCACACCTACAGTGCCCTTGTGCCTTAAGCATAATGCAAAGTCAAGAAAGATGTCTTGAGGACATTGAAGAGAAGAATCGATGCCTCCTTTCCAAGGCCCATAGCATTCTTTGCAGGTCAGTCTCTTTTTCCGAAGCTCTGGTGTCACGTGGGCCCACTGGGCACATGGTAATGTGTCCCAAGAGATGTCTTGGAAGCCTTGAAGGAATGGAGCCCTGTCACGCTTGGGGTATGTCTCTTTGTTTGGAAGTGCTCTACAAGGGTGCTGAAAAGCACCCTCTTCCACAGGGCTTCGTTCCTTCGTGAAGGCTGCCCTCCCAGGCTAGTGTGCTCTGTTTGCCTCCATCGAAATTCTCTCCCCCTACCTCTTGCCGTAGAAGGATTATTGATTATGTGTTTTGACACCATATGTAAGGAAGTTGCACGAAAATTAGAACTTTACAGTTGTGTTTCAAGAAAAATAAACAGGCCAGGGTAGAGGATGTAGGGCAAACAAATGGCACACCCTATAAAAATTAAGTAAGCCCGTATCTGGACGGAATCTAGGGGAACGTTCAAGGATCAGGGGTCAAGTTCGAAACTTCCCAAATCCGGAAAAGAGACAGAAAAATATCTTTCCTGGAGAGTGGAATTCATCCGATTTGTCTAAGTTGTCTTGGAAACATTGTGTCCGTGAAGGGGGTTGCCAGGACCACCTCGAATTTGGAGTTTCTGATCTCAGGATGTCAAACCAACCCACATGACCACGTGTTCTCAGTGCTTAGTTTGACCTAGGCTAGGGTAGCCAAGAGTCCTACAAGTGACCGGTGCAAATTCAAGGACAACAACCAAGAGTCACGAAAGCACTCACACCTCACCCTAGAGAACATACAGCGATTAAAGAAATACAAACTAATCCCTTGGAATGAAGGAGAACGGACTGATAAGCATGTCTAAGGGAGATAGCTGAGAAAGACCATGACGAGTATACTATGGAAAAGAAAAAGAGGACCCAGAAAATGGAAGGTGAACAGAAATCACACCTGAATTATCCACAATGAAAGATGATGTCCGTCTTTAGACAGACTCTGCTGGAACGTTTGAAAGTCAGAGAAATTCACAAGCCAAAAAACGGCAGCGAAGGTCAAGCATGGGCTAACTGGGAAGGGTGAGTTATGAGACTGCTCCAAGCAGGCTCTGAAACCTGTATCCAGGAAGCATGCTGGACCTCAGAGACACAATTATGACAAATCCTCTGACATCACAATGGACCCGAAAAACAACCTAGCCTCATCTACACAGTGCTAGAGTTGGGCTCACTAGTATATTTAACTCCCATTGCACTCAACTGCACGTTGCCACTGAACATGTAAGTGGCCGGCCGGTGGTGCAGTGGTGAGGTCCGCACCTTCTGGGTCTGTGGCCCAGTATGGGCTGGGTGGAATCCTCGGTTTGGGCCTCCTCACCACTGCTTCAGTTGTTCTGGTGCAGGCGTCCGAGGTAGAGTAGAGGCAGATGGGAAGGGACGTTGGACAGGGCCAGACTTCCACAGCAAATACAGGAGCATTGCCAGCAGATGTGAGCACAGCAATGCACTTGTGCCAAAACAAAACCAATTAAAAGTTGCAAAGAACAGAAAAACTGAAGCTAAGGAAAAAAAAAACAAAAAAACAGGAGCTTGCCATTACGAAGAATAGGATCTCTGTGAATAACCTTAGCAAAACAGGTGAATTCTATGTTAATTCAAAAACTAGCAAACCTTTGGGGAAAGAAACTCAAGAAGACACAAGAAAAAAAAAGATATCGAGGGATCGAGGAATGGAAGGATTAACACCCTTGAAAGGTTCATACCGCAGTAAGGAATCTCTGGATTCCATGCAATCCCAGTCAAAGTTGCAGCAGTATTTGCCACAGAGAAGAAGAGAGAATCCTAAAGTTTCTAGCCAGCAACACGAGACCCTGACTAGGCAAAGGAATCCTCAGGAAAACGAACAAAGCAGCACGTGTCACAATTTCTGATTTCAACATAGAGGACGAAGCGCTAGGTACCGAAACGGCACAGTCTGGGCCCCAAAACAGGCATGAAGACCCATGCAAAACAATTGAGAGCCCAGAGCCCAACTCAAACTTACATGGACAGCCCATTTTGGACCAGGGAGCCAAGTGGAGACAGCGGAGGAAGGAGAGTCTCTACAATAAACGGTGCTGGGAAGCCTGCACAGCCACATGGAACACAACGAGAGTACACCATGATGTTACACCTGGCACACACACCACCTGAAATGGATTAAAGCCTTGAATGGCAGACTTGAAACCGTGAACCTTGTAGGAGAAGACCTAGGCAGAGTGCTCTTTGCCATCTGTCTGAGCCGCCTATTTGGAAGAAGCATGTCTGACTGGGCAAGGGCAACAAAGGAAACAAGAAACAAACGGGACCACATCAAACGCACACACTTCTGCCCACTCAAGGAAACCATCAACTGAATACTAAGACACCACAACGATTGGGAGAGGATGTTTGCAAACCACACATCGGACAAGGGGTGAAAAGCCCAAAGATACAATCAACTCGCACGTCTCCACAAGAAAAAAAACAAGCCAATGAAAACCTGGTCAAAAGATGGAAGCAGAGATTTCTCCGAAGAAGACAGAAAGAGGGCCAGTAGGTGCATGAAAACTTGTTCACCATCATTAAGTCTCAGGAAAATGCAAATCCAAACTGCAAGGCCATGGCAGCTCACTGTGGTCAGCATGGCTAGAAGGAAGCAGACAGGAAATAACAAGTGTCAGAGAGGAGGTGGAGAGAAGGGAAGCCTCCTGCACTGCTGGTGGGAGTGTAACCCGGTGCAGCCACGATGCCAAAGGTGTGGAACTGCCTCAGAAGTTTAAGTATCCATGTCCCGTATGACCCAGCTATTAATCTGCCGCTTGCTTATCCAAAACAGTCAGAAAGACTACCGCATAAAGACATGTGCATGGCTGTGTTCACCACAGTCTTACTCCTGATATCCAAGACTTGGAAAGCACCCTGGTGTCCAGCAAGGGATGATTGGAGAAGGAAGATGGGCTATAGCCACACAATGGTATACCACTCAGCCGGAACAAATGATGCAATCCAGCCATTTGTGACCACCAGAATGGCTGTGAGGGTTTTAGGGGAAGTGTAACAAGCCCCAGTGAGAAATTCAAATACCATAGAATCTCACTTACAAGGCGAAGAAAAAGCAAGCACTAACCAACAGGTGGCACTGAACATTTGTATGCGGGCTCCCAGAGGCAAAGAGGGGCGGTGACGGAGGGTGAAAGAGAAGATTAGGCACAAGTGTGTGGTGAGGGCCTGTGATTAGTCTTACACTGGTGAAGATGATGTAAGCTACACAGAAGTCTAAAGCAATGAGGATGTGAATCTGGAAGTTATAGTACGTTCTAATGCAGGGTCATGGCTATAAATTCACCTCAAATCAAAAATCCAAAAAGGGGTCCAGAATGATGTCATAAAGCTTTGGGGGCGGAAAGAGTTTACAGAAGGTGAACTTCCAAGGATGGAAAATCACCTCCAAATGCTTACAGATGCTACAGAAAGGCAGACCATTCCAAATAGGTGAAGAGGAATACTACGAAGAGAACATGATCAGTCCTAAACCCATGAACGAACGGAAAATGTTACCGTCCATGATGTTATTACTAATCACCTTCACGAATAATCCAAACAGGCCCACGTCTTCCCAAGTTCAGGCAAAAGGTTGGTCCAAAAGTACAATTCAGGGCCGGCCCTGTGGTGGAGCAGGTAAGTGCCCACATTCCGCTTGGGCGGCCCGGGCCTCACTGTTTCACCTTACGAGTGCATATCACATTAGTAGTGTTAGGAAATATAGATTTCATGGTATGGTGCGGGCAGAGATCATAAATAAGCAGCAATTGTGAGGATACGTTATCAATACGCACAAGAAAAGGAACCATAAGAATATTACAATCTATGGAAGTATCTGGTACACTTCCCAAAGGCAGAAGGAAGGAAAACTTGTGACCTGCCAAGGTGGAATTGGCAGAGTGCCACGAGATGACACCATCATCGTGCATCAGAACATTCCCTGGGCAACTTCAACTTGTGAGGGAGTCCAGGACTTTTTCTGGGTAAGGTCCACCCATTTTGCCATCTACCCAAGATATAAGAGATAAAACCCAGGGTAATCTTACAGGAGTGAAACCAGTGTCTAGAGAGAATGTAGGAGCCCTTTCGAAGTTCAAGGAGAAAGATAGAAACTGACAACAATTGCAGAAAAAGGAAAACTATCCTACCTAGACAGGGTGAGGAGTCAGACTGGTCTGAGATGGCTGTGAAACTCTGTGTGCACGGAGGTTGTCAGGACAACTTCGAATTTTGAGGTCGCTTATGACATCACGGTGAACATGTCCCCCAGGGTGGCCGCATGGTTACAGTCTGAGGATTGGCCTAGGCTAGGCTATTAAAGGGACAGATACCCAGAAACAGGTTTGGCAAACAGAAAGCAGGCACAGAAACTAGAAGAGATAAAACAGAGTCTGATGCAAGGGATAAGAAAGGAACCCTAGGCCACAAGTGAGAATAGAGGGACAGGCACGGAGAGGAGAACATTGTCATCTATTCAAGTCTATGGGGAGGTCATGCTGATTCAAGCTTGCAACTTCATTGGAAACAAGTGGCCGGACTTGGGGTTCATCACACCTACAGTGCCCTTGTGCCTTAAGCATAATGCAAAGTCAAGAAAGATGTCTTGAGGACATTGAAGAGAAGAATCGATGCCTCCTTTCCAAGGCCCATAGCATTCTTTGCAGGTCAGTCTCTTTTTCCGAAGCTCTGGTGTCACGTGGGCCCACTGGGCACATGGTAATGTGTCCCAAGAGATGTCTTGGAAGCCTTGAAGGAATGGAGCCCTGTCACGCTTGGGGTATGTCTCTTTGTTTGGAAGTGCTCTACAAGGGTGCTGAAAAGCACCCTCTTCCACAGGGCTTCGTTCCTTCGTGAAGGCTGCCCTCCCAGGCTAGTGTGCTCTGTTTGCCTCCATCGAAATTCTCTCCCCCTACCTCTTGCCGTAGAAGGATTATTGATTATGTGTTTTGACACCATATGTAAGGAAGTTGCACGAAAATTAGAACTTTACAGTTGTGTTTCAAGAAAAATAAACAGGCCAGGGTAGAGGATGTAGGGCAAACAAATGGCACACCCTATAAAAATTAAGTAAGCCCGTATCTGGACGGAATCTAGGGGAACGTTCAAGGATCAGGGGTCAAGTTCGAAACTTCCCAAATCCGGAAAAGAGACAGAAAAATATCTTTCCTGGAGAGTGGAATTCATCCGATTTGTCTAAGTTGTCTTGGAAACATTGTGTCCGTGAAGGGGGTTGCCAGGACCACCTCGAATTTGGAGTTTCTGATCTCAGGATGTCAAACCAACCCACATGACCACGTGTTCTCAGTGCTTAGTTTGACCTAGGCTAGGGTAGCCAAGAGTCCTACAAGTGACCGGTGCAAATTCAAGGACAACAACCAAGAGTCACGAAAGCACTCACACCTCACCCTAGAGAACATACAGCGATTAAAGAAATACAAACTAATCCCTTGGAATGAAGGAGAACGGACTGATAAGCATGTCTAAGGGAGATAGCTGAGAAAGACCATGACGAGTATACTATGGAAAAGAAAAAGAGGACCCAGAAAATGGAAGGTGAACAGAAATCACACCTGAATTATCCACAATGAAAGATGATGTCCGTCTTTAGACAGACTCTGCTGGAACGTTTGAAAGTCAGAGAAATTCACAAGCCAAAAAACGGCAGCGAAGGTCAAGCATGGGCTAACTGGGAAGGGTGAGTTATGAGACTGCTCCAAGCAGGCTCTGAAACCTGTATCCAGGAAGCATGCTGGACCTCAGAGACACAATTATGACAAATCCTCTGACATCACAATGGACCCGAAAAACAACCTAGCCTCATCTACACAGTGCTAGAGTTGGGCTCACTAGTATATTTAACTCCCATTGCACTCAACTGCACGTTGCCACTGAACATGTAAGTGGCCGGCCGGTGGTGCAGTGGTGAGGTCCGCACCTTCTGGGTCTGTGGCCCAGTATGGGCTGGGTGGAATCCTCGGTTTGGGCCTCCTCACCACTGCTTCAGTTGTTCTGGTGCAGGCGTCCGAGGTAGAGTAGAGGCAGATGGGAAGGGACGTTGGACAGGGCCAGACTTCCACAGCAAATACAGGAGCATTGCCAGCAGATGTGAGCACAGCAATGCACTTGTGCCAAAACAAAACCAATTAAAAGTTGCAAAGAACAGAAAAACTGAAGCTAAGGAAAAAAAAAACAAAAAAACAGGAGCTTGCCATTACGAAGAATAGGATCTCTGTGAATAACCTTAGCAAAACAGGTGAATTCTATGTTAATTCAAAAACTAGCAAACCTTTGGGGAAAGAAACTCAAGAAGACACAAGAAAAAAAAAGATATCGAGGGATCGAGGAATGGAAGGATTAACACCCTTGAAAGGTTCATACCGCAGTAAGGAATCTCTGGATTCCATGCAATCCCAGTCAAAGTTGCAGCAGTATTTGCCACAGAGAAGAAGAGAGAATCCTAAAGTTTCTAGCCAGCAACACGAGACCCTGACTAGGCAAAGGAATCCTCAGGAAAACGAACAAAGCAGCACGTGTCACAATTTCTGATTTCAACATAGAGGACGAAGCGCTAGGTACCGAAACGGCACAGTCTGGGCCCCAAAACAGGCATGAAGACCCATGCAAAACAATTGAGAGCCCAGAGCCCAACTCAAACTTACATGGACAGCCCATTTTGGACCAGGGAGCCAAGTGGAGACAGCGGAGGAAGGAGAGTCTCTACAATAAACGGTGCTGGGAAGCCTGCACAGCCACATGGAACACAACGAGAGTACACCATGATGTTACACCTGGCACACACACCACCTGAAATGGATTAAAGCCTTGAATGGCAGACTTGAAACCGTGAACCTTGTAGGAGAAGACCTAGGCAGAGTGCTCTTTGCCATCTGTCTGAGCCGCCTATTTGGAAGAAGCATGTCTGACTGGGCAAGGGCAACAAAGGAAACAAGAAACAAACGGGACCACATCAAACGCACACACTTCTGCCCACTCAAGGAAACCATCAACTGAATACTAAGACACCACAACGATTGGGAGAGGATGTTTGCAAACCACACATCGGACAAGGGGTGAAAAGCCCAAAGATACAATCAACTCGCACGTCTCCACAAGAAAAAAAACAAGCCAATGAAAACCTGGTCAAAAGATGGAAGCAGAGATTTCTCCGAAGAAGACAGAAAGAGGGCCAGTAGGTGCATGAAAACTTGTTCACCATCATTAAGTCTCAGGAAAATGCAAATCCAAACTGCAAGGCCATGGCAGCTCACTGTGGTCAGCATGGCTAGAAGGAAGCAGACAGGAAATAACAAGTGTCAGAGAGGAGGTGGAGAGAAGGGAAGCCTCCTGCACTGCTGGTGGGAGTGTAACCCGGTGCAGCCACGATGCCAAAGGTGTGGAACTGCCTCAGAAGTTTAAGTATCCATGTCCCGTATGACCCAGCTATTAATCTGCCGCTTGCTTATCCAAAACAGTCAGAAAGACTACCGCATAAAGACATGTGCATGGCTGTGTTCACCACAGTCTTACTCCTGATATCCAAGACTTGGAAAGCACCCTGGTGTCCAGCAAGGGATGATTGGAGAAGGAAGATGGGCTATAGCCACACAATGGTATACCACTCAGCCGGAACAAATGATGCAATCCAGCCATTTGTGACCACCAGAATGGCTGTGAGGGTTTTAGGGGAAGTGTAACAAGCCCCAGTGAGAAATTCAAATACCATAGAATCTCACTTACAAGGCGAAGAAAAAGCAAGCACTAACCAACAGGTGGCACTGAACATTTGTATGCGGGCTCCCAGAGGCAAAGAGGGGCGGTGACGGAGGGTGAAAGAGAAGATTAGGCACAAGTGTGTGGTGAGGGCCTGTGATTAGTCTTACACTGGTGAAGATGATGTAAGCTACACAGAAGTCTAAAGCAATGAGGATGTGAATCTGGAAGTTATAGTACGTTCTAATGCAGGGTCATGGCTATAAATTCACCTCAAATCAAAAATCCAAAAAGGGGTCCAGAATGATGTCATAAAGCTTTGGGGGCGGAAAGAGTTTACAGAAGGTGAACTTCCAAGGATGGAAAATCACCTCCAAATGCTTACAGATGCTACAGAAAGGCAGACCATTCCAAATAGGTGAAGAGGAATACTACGAAGAGAACATGATCAGTCCTAAACCCATGAACGAACGGAAAATGTTACCGTCCATGATGTTATTACTAATCACCTTCACGAATAATCCAAACAGGCCCACGTCTTCCCAAGTTCAGGCAAAAGGTTGGTCCAAAAGTACAATTCAGGGCCGGCCCTGTGGTGGAGCAGGTAAGTGCCCACATTCCGCTTGGGCGGCCCGGGCCTCACTGTTTCACCTTACGAGTGCATATCACATTAGTAGTGTTAGGAAATATAGATTTCATGGTATGGTGCGGGCAGAGATCATAAATAAGCAGCAATTGTGAGGATACGTTATCAATACGCACAAGAAAAGGAACCATAAGAATATTACAATCTATGGAAGTATCTGGTACACTTCCCAAAGGCAGAAGGAAGGAAAACTTGTGACCTGCCAAGGTGGAATTGGCAGAGTGCCACGAGATGACACCATCATCGTGCATCAGAACATTCCCTGGGCAACTTCAACTTGTGAGGGAGTCCAGGACTTTTTCTGGGTAAGGTCCACCCATTTTGCCATCTACCCAAGATATAAGAGATAAAACCCAGGGTAATCTTACAGGAGTGAAACCAGTGTCTAGAGAGAATGTAGGAGCCCTTTCGAAGTTCAAGGAGAAAGATAGAAACTGACAACAATTGCAGAAAAAGGAAAACTATCCTACCTAGACAGGGTGAGGAGTCAGACTGGTCTGAGATGGCTGTGAAACTCTGTGTGCACGGAGGTTGTCAGGACAACTTCGAATTTTGAGGTCGCTTATGACATCACGGTGAACATGTCCCCCAGGGTGGCCGCATGGTTACAGTCTGAGGATTGGCCTAGGCTAGGCTATTAAAGGGACAGATACCCAGAAACAGGTTTGGCAAACAGAAAGCAGGCACAGAAACTAGAAGAGATAAAACAGAGTCTGATGCAAGGGATAAGAAAGGAACCCTAGGCCACAAGTGAGAATAGAGGGACAGGCACGGAGAGGAGAACATTGTCATCTATTCAAGTCTATGGGGAGGTCATGCTGATTCAAGCTTGCAACTTCATTGGAAACAAGTGGCCGGACTTGGGGTTCATCACACCTACAGTGCCCTTGTGCCTTAAGCATAATGCAAAGTCAAGAAAGATGTCTTGAGGACATTGAAGAGAAGAATCGATGCCTCCTTTCCAAGGCCCATAGCATTCTTTGCAGGTCAGTCTCTTTTTCCGAAGCTCTGGTGTCACGTGGGCCCACTGGGCACATGGTAATGTGTCCCAAGAGATGTCTTGGAAGCCTTGAAGGAATGGAGCCCTGTCACGCTTGGGGTATGTCTCTTTGTTTGGAAGTGCTCTACAAGGGTGCTGAAAAGCACCCTCTTCCACAGGGCTTCGTTCCTTCGTGAAGGCTGCCCTCCCAGGCTAGTGTGCTCTGTTTGCCTCCATCGAAATTCTCTCCCCCTACCTCTTGCCGTAGAAGGATTATTGATTATGTGTTTTGACACCATATGTAAGGAAGTTGCACGAAAATTAGAACTTTACAGTTGTGTTTCAAGAAAAATAAACAGGCCAGGGTAGAGGATGTAGGGCAAACAAATGGCACACCCTATAAAAATTAAGTAAGCCCGTATCTGGACGGAATCTAGGGGAACGTTCAAGGATCAGGGGTCAAGTTCGAAACTTCCCAAATCCGGAAAAGAGACAGAAAAATATCTTTCCTGGAGAGTGGAATTCATCCGATTTGTCTAAGTTGTCTTGGAAACATTGTGTCCGTGAAGGGGGTTGCCAGGACCACCTCGAATTTGGAGTTTCTGATCTCAGGATGTCAAACCAACCCACATGACCACGTGTTCTCAGTGCTTAGTTTGACCTAGGCTAGGGTAGCCAAGAGTCCTACAAGTGACCGGTGCAAATTCAAGGACAACAACCAAGAGTCACGAAAGCACTCACACCTCACCCTAGAGAACATACAGCGATTAAAGAAATACAAACTAATCCCTTGGAATGAAGGAGAACGGACTGATAAGCATGTCTAAGGGAGATAGCTGAGAAAGACCATGACGAGTATACTATGGAAAAGAAAAAGAGGACCCAGAAAATGGAAGGTGAACAGAAATCACACCTGAATTATCCACAATGAAAGATGATGTCCGTCTTTAGACAGACTCTGCTGGAACGTTTGAAAGTCAGAGAAATTCACAAGCCAAAAAACGGCAGCGAAGGTCAAGCATGGGCTAACTGGGAAGGGTGAGTTATGAGACTGCTCCAAGCAGGCTCTGAAACCTGTATCCAGGAAGCATGCTGGACCTCAGAGACACAATTATGACAAATCCTCTGACATCACAATGGACCCGAAAAACAACCTAGCCTCATCTACACAGTGCTAGAGTTGGGCTCACTAGTATATTTAACTCCCATTGCACTCAACTGCACGTTGCCACTGAACATGTAAGTGGCCGGCCGGTGGTGCAGTGGTGAGGTCCGCACCTTCTGGGTCTGTGGCCCAGTATGGGCTGGGTGGAATCCTCGGTTTGGGCCTCCTCACCACTGCTTCAGTTGTTCTGGTGCAGGCGTCCGAGGTAGAGTAGAGGCAGATGGGAAGGGACGTTGGACAGGGCCAGACTTCCACAGCAAATACAGGAGCATTGCCAGCAGATGTGAGCACAGCAATGCACTTGTGCCAAAACAAAACCAATTAAAAGTTGCAAAGAACAGAAAAACTGAAGCTAAGGAAAAAAAAAACAAAAAAACAGGAGCTTGCCATTACGAAGAATAGGATCTCTGTGAATAACCTTAGCAAAACAGGTGAATTCTATGTTAATTCAAAAACTAGCAAACCTTTGGGGAAAGAAACTCAAGAAGACACAAGAAAAAAAAAGATATCGAGGGATCGAGGAATGGAAGGATTAACACCCTTGAAAGGTTCATACCGCAGTAAGGAATCTCTGGATTCCATGCAATCCCAGTCAAAGTTGCAGCAGTATTTGCCACAGAGAAGAAGAGAGAATCCTAAAGTTTCTAGCCAGCAACACGAGACCCTGACTAGGCAAAGGAATCCTCAGGAAAACGAACAAAGCAGCACGTGTCACAATTTCTGATTTCAACATAGAGGACGAAGCGCTAGGTACCGAAACGGCACAGTCTGGGCCCCAAAACAGGCATGAAGACCCATGCAAAACAATTGAGAGCCCAGAGCCCAACTCAAACTTACATGGACAGCCCATTTTGGACCAGGGAGCCAAGTGGAGACAGCGGAGGAAGGAGAGTCTCTACAATAAACGGTGCTGGGAAGCCTGCACAGCCACATGGAACACAACGAGAGTACACCATGATGTTACACCTGGCACACACACCACCTGAAATGGATTAAAGCCTTGAATGGCAGACTTGAAACCGTGAACCTTGTAGGAGAAGACCTAGGCAGAGTGCTCTTTGCCATCTGTCTGAGCCGCCTATTTGGAAGAAGCATGTCTGACTGGGCAAGGGCAACAAAGGAAACAAGAAACAAACGGGACCACATCAAACGCACACACTTCTGCCCACTCAAGGAAACCATCAACTGAATACTAAGACACCACAACGATTGGGAGAGGATGTTTGCAAACCACACATCGGACTAGGGGTGAAAAGCCCAAAGATACAATCAACTCGCACGTCTCCACAAGAAAAAAAACAAGCCAATGAAAACCTGGTCAAAAGATGGAAGCAGAGATTTCTCCGAAGAAGACAGAAAGAGGGCCAGTAGGTGCATGAAAACTTGTTCACCATCATTAAGTCTCAGGAAAATGCAAATCCAAACTGCAAGGCCATGGCAGCTCACTGTGGTCAGCATGGCTAGAAGGAAGCAGACAGGAAATAACAAGTGTCAGAGAGGAGGTGGAGAGAAGGGAAGCCTCCTGCACTGCTGGTGGGAGTGTAACCCGGTGCAGCCACGATGCCAAAGGTGTGGAACTGCCTCAGAAGTTTAAGTATCCATGTCCCGTATGACCCAGCTATTAATCTGCCGCTTGCTTATCCAAAACAGTCAGAAAGACTACCGCATAAAGACATGTGCATGGCTGTGTTCACCACAGTCTTACTCCTGATATCCAAGACTTGGAAAGCACCCTGGTGTCCAGCAAGGGATGATTGGAGAAGGAAGATGGGCTATAGCCACACAATGGTATACCACTCAGCCGGAACAAATGATGCAATCCAGCCATTTGTGACCACCAGAATGGCTGTGAGGGTTTTAGGGGAAGTGTAACAAGCCCCAGTGAGAAATTCAAATACCATAGAATCTCACTTACAAGGCGAAGAAAAAGCAAGCACTAACCAACAGGTGGCACTGAACATTTGTATGCGGGCTCCCAGAGGCAAAGAGGGGCGGTGACGGAGGGTGAAAGAGAAGATTAGGCACAAGTGTGTGGTGAGGGCCTGTGATTAGTCTTACACTGGTGAAGATGATGTAAGCTACACAGAAGTCTAAAGCAATGAGGATGTGAATCTGGAAGTTATAGTACGTTCTAATGCAGGGTCATGGCTATAAATTCACCTCAAATCAAAAATCCAAAAAGGGGTCCAGAATGATGTCATAAAGCTTTGGGGGCGGAAAGAGTTTACAGAAGGTGAACTTCCAAGGATGGAAAATCACCTCCAAATGCTTACAGATGCTACAGAAAGGCAGACCATTCCAAATAGGTGAAGAGGAATACTACGAAGAGAACATGATCAGTCCTAAACCCATGAACGAACGGAAAATGTTACCGTCCATGATGTTATTACTAATCACCTTCACGAATAATCCAAACAGGCCCACGTCTTCCCAAGTTCAGGCAAAAGGTTGGTCCAAAAGTACAATTCAGGGCCGGCCCTGTGGTGGAGCAGGTAAGTGCCCACATTCCGCTTGGGCGGCCCGGGCCTCACTGTTTCACCTTACGAGTGCATATCACATTAGTAGTGTTAGGAAATATAGATTTCATGGTATGGTGCGGGCAGAGATCATAAATAAGCAGCAATTGTGAGGATACGTTATCAATACGCACAAGAAAAGGAACCATAAGAATATTACAATCTATGGAAGTATCTGGTACACTTCCCAAAGGCAGAAGGAAGGAAAACTTGTGACCTGCCAAGGTGGAATTGGCAGAGTGCCACGAGATGACACCATCATCGTGCATCAGAACATTCCCTGGGCAACTTCAACTTGTGAGGGAGTCCAGGACTTTTTCTGGGTAAGGTCCACCCATTTTGCCATCTACCCAAGATATAAGAGATAAAACCCAGGGTAATCTTACAGGAGTGAAACCAGTGTCTAGAGAGAATGTAGGAGCCCTTTCGAAGTTCAAGGAGAAAGATAGAAACTGACAACAATTGCAGAAAAAGGAAAACTATCCTACCTAGACAGGGTGAGGAGTCAGACTGGTCTGAGATGGCTGTGAAACTCTGTGTGCACGGAGGTTGTCAGGACAACTTCGAATTTTGAGGTCGCTTATGACATCACGGTGAACATGTCCCCCAGGGTGGCCGCATGGTTACAGTCTGAGGATTGGCCTAGGCTAGGCTATTAAAGGGACAGATACCCAGAAACAGGTTTGGCAAACAGAAAGCAGGCACAGAAACTAGAAGAGATAAAACAGAGTCTGATGCAAGGGATAAGAAAGGAACCCTAGGCCACAAGTGAGAATAGAGGGACAGGCACGGAGAGGAGAACATTGTCATCTATTCAAGTCTATGGGGAGGTCATGCTGATTCAAGCTTGCAACTTCATTGGAAACAAGTGGCCGGACTTGGGGTTCATCACACCTACAGTGCCCTTGTGCCTTAAGCATAATGCAAAGTCAAGAAAGATGTCTTGAGGACATTGAAGAGAAGAATCGATGCCTCCTTTCCAAGGCCCATAGCATTCTTTGCAGGTCAGTCTCTTTTTCCGAAGCTCTGGTGTCACGTGGGCCCACTGGGCACATGGTAATGTGTCCCAAGAGATGTCTTGGAAGCCTTGAAGGAATGGAGCCCTGTCACGCTTGGGGTATGTCTCTTTGTTTGGAAGTGCTCTACAAGGGTGCTGAAAAGCACCCTCTTCCACAGGGCTTCGTTCCTTCGTGAAGGCTGCCCTCCCAGGCTAGTGTGCTCTGTTTGCCTCCATCGAAATTCTCTCCCCCTACCTCTTGCCGTAGAAGGATTATTGATTATGTGTTTTGACACCATATGTAAGGAAGTTGCACGAAAATTAGAACTTTACAGTTGTGTTTCAAGAAAAATAAACAGGCCAGGGTAGAGGATGTAGGGCAAACAAATGGCACACCCTATAAAAATTAAGTAAGCCCGTATCTGGACGGAATCTAGGGGAACGTTCAAGGATCAGGGGTCAAGTTCGAAACTTCCCAAATCCGGAAAAGAGACAGAAAAATATCTTTCCTGGAGAGTGGAATTCATCCGATTTGTCTAAGTTGTCTTGGAAACATTGTGTCCGTGAAGGGGGTTGCCAGGACCACCTCGAATTTGGAGTTTCTGATCTCAGGATGTCAAACCAACCCACATGACCACGTGTTCTCAGTGCTTAGTTTGACCTAGGCTAGGGTAGCCAAGAGTCCTACAAGTGACCGGTGCAAATTCAAGGACAACAACCAAGAGTCACGAAAGCACTCACACCTCACCCTAGAGAACATACAGCGATTAAAGAAATACAAACTAATCCCTTGGAATGAAGGAGAACGGACTGATAAGCATGTCTAAGGGAGATAGCTGAGAAAGACCATGACGAGTATACTATGGAAAAGAAAAAGAGGACCCAGAAAATGGAAGGTGAACAGAAATCACACCTGAATTATCCACAATGAAAGATGATGTCCGTCTTTAGACAGACTCTGCTGGAACGTTTGAAAGTCAGAGAAATTCACAAGCCAAAAAACGGCAGCGAAGGTCAAGCATGGGCTAACTGGGAAGGGTGAGTTATGAGACTGCTCCAAGCAGGCTCTGAAACCTGTATCCAGGAAGCATGCTGGACCTCAGAGACACAATTATGACAAATCCTCTGACATCACAATGGACCCGAAAAACAACCTAGCCTCATCTACACAGTGCTAGAGTTGGGCTCACTAGTATATTTAACTCCCATTGCACTCAACTGCACGTTGCCACTGAACATGTAAGTGGCCGGCCGGTGGTGCAGTGGTGAGGTCCGCACCTTCTGGGTCTGTGGCCCAGTATGGGCTGGGTGGAATCCTCGGTTTGGGCCTCCTCACCACTGCTTCAGTTGTTCTGGTGCAGGCGTCCGAGGTAGAGTAGAGGCAGATGGGAAGGGACGTTGGACAGGGCCAGACTTCCACAGCAAATACAGGAGCATTGCCAGCAGATGTGAGCACAGCAATGCACTTGTGCCAAAACAAAACCAATTAAAAGTTGCAAAGAACAGAAAAACTGAAGCTAAGGAAAAAAAAAACAAAAAAACAGGAGCTTGCCATTACGAAGAATAGGATCTCTGTGAATAACCTTAGCAAAACAGGTGAATTCTATGTTAATTCAAAAACTAGCAAACCTTTGGGGAAAGAAACTCAAGAAGACACAAGAAAAAAAAAGATATCGAGGGATCGAGGAATGGAAGGATTAACACCCTTGAAAGGTTCATACCGCAGTAAGGAATCTCTGGATTCCATGCAATCCCAGTCAAAGTTGCAGCAGTATTTGCCACAGAGAAGAAGAGAGAATCCTAAAGTTTCTAGCCAGCAACACGAGACCCTGACTAGGCAAAGGAATCCTCAGGAAAACGAACAAAGCAGCACGTGTCACAATTTCTGATTTCAACATAGAGGACGAAGCGCTAGGTACCGAAACGGCACAGTCTGGGCCCCAAAACAGGCATGAAGACCCATGCAAAACAATTGAGAGCCCAGAGCCCAACTCAAACTTACATGGACAGCCCATTTTGGACCAGGGAGCCAAGTGGAGACAGCGGAGGAAGGAGAGTCTCTACAATAAACGGTGCTGGGAAGCCTGCACAGCCACATGGAACACAACGAGAGTACACCATGATGTTACACCTGGCACACACACCACCTGAAATGGATTAAAGCCTTGAATGGCAGACTTGAAACCGTGAACCTTGTAGGAGAAGACCTAGGCAGAGTGCTCTTTGCCATCTGTCTGAGCCGCCTATTTGGAAGAAGCATGTCTGACTGGGAAGGGCAACAAAGGAAACAAGAAACAAACGGGACCACATCAAATGCACACACTTCTGCCCACTCAAGGAAACCATCAACTGAATACTAAGACACCACAACGATTGGGAGAGGATGTTTGCAAACCACACATCGGACAAGGGGTGAAAAGCCCAAAGATGCAATCAACTCGCACGTCTCCACAAGAAAAAAAACAAGCCAATGAAAACCTGGTCAAAAGATGGAAGCAGAGATTTCTCCGAAGAAGACAGAAAGAGGGCCAGTAGGTGCATGAAAACTTGTTCACCATCATTAAGTCTCAGGAAAATGCAAATCCAAACTGCAAGGCCATGGCAGCTCACTGTGGTCAGCATGGCTAGAAGGAAGCAGACAGGAAATAACAAGTGTCAGAGAGGAGGTGGAGAGAAGGGAAGCCTCCTGCACTGCTGGTGGGAGTGTAACCCGGTGCAGCCATGATGCCAAAGGTGTGGAACTGCCTCAGAAGTTTAAGTATCCATGTCCCGTATGACCCAGCTATTAATCTGCCGCTTGCTTATCCAAAACAGTCAGAAAGACTACCGCATAAAGACAAGTGCATGGCTGTGTTCACCACAGTCTTACTCCTGATATCCAAGACTTGGAAAGCACCCTGGTGTCCAGCAAGGGATGATTGGAGAAGGAAGATGGGCTATAGCCACACAATGGTATACCACTCAGCCGGAACAAATGATGCAATCCAGCCATTTGTGACCACCAGAATGGCTGTGAGGGTTTTAGGGGAAGTGTAACAAGCCCCAGTGAGAAATTCAAATACCATAGAATCTCACTTACAAGGAGAAGAAAAAGCAAGCACTAACCAACAGGTGGCACTGAACATTTGTATGCGGGCTCCCAGAGGCAAAGAGGGGCGGTGACGGAGGGTGAAAGAGAAGATTAGGCACAAGTGTGTGGTGAGGGCCTGTGATTAGTCTTACACTGGTGAAGATGATGTAAGCTACACAGAAGTCTAAAGCAATGAGGATGTGAATCTGGAAGTTATAGTACGTTCTAATGCAGGGTCATGGCTATAAATTCACCTCAAATCAAAAATCCAAAAAGGGGTCCAGAATGATGTCATAAAGCTTTGGGGGCGGAAAGAGTTTACGGAAGGTGAACTTCCAAGGATGGAAAATCACCTCCAAATGCTTACAGATGCTACAGAAAGGCAGACCATTCCAAATAGGTGAAGAGGAATACTACGAAGAGAACATGATCAGTCCTAAACCCATGAGCGAACGGAAAATGTTACCGTCCATGATGTTATTACTAATCACCTTCACGAATAATCCAAACAGGCCCACGTCTTCCCAAGTTCAGGCAAAAGGTTGGTCCAAAAGTACAATTCAGGGCCGGCACTGTGGTGGAGCAGGTAAGTGCCCACATTCCGCTTGGGCGGCCCGGGCCTCACTGTTTCACATTACGAGTGCATATCACATTAGTAGTGTTAGGAAATATAGATTTCATGGTATGGTGCGGGCAGAGATCATAAATAAGCAGCAATTGTGAGGATACGTTATCAATACGCACAAGAAAAGGAACCATAAGAATATTACAATCTATGGAAGTATCTGGTACACTTCCCAAAGGCAGAAGGAAGGAAAACTTGTGACCTGCCAAGGTGGAATTGGCAGAGTGCCACGAGATGACACCATCATTGTGCATCAGAACATTCCCTGGGCAACTTCAACTTGTGAGGGAGTCCAGGACTTTTTCTGGGTAAGGTCCACCCATTTTGCCATCTACCCAAGATATAAGAGATAAAACCCAGGATAATCTTACAGGAGTGAAACCAGTGTCTAGAGAGAATGTAGGAGCCCTTTCGAAGTTCAAGGAGAAAGATAGAAACTGACAACAATTGCAGAAAAAGGAAAACTATCCTACCTAGACAGGGTGAGGAGTCAGACTGGTCTGAGATGGCTGTGAAACTCTGTGTGCACGGAGGTTGTCAGGACAACTTCGAATTTTGAGGTCGCTTATGACATCACGGTGAACATGTCCCCCAGGGTGGCCGCATGGTTACAGTCTGAGGATTGGCCTAGGCTAGGCTATTAAAGGGACAGATACCCAGAAACAGGTTTGGCAAACAGAAAGCAGGCACAGAAACTAGAAGAGATAAAACAGAGTCTGATGCAAGGGATAAGAAAGGAACCCTAGGCCACAAGTGAGAATAGAGGGACAGGCACGGAGAGGAGAACATTGTCATCTATTCAAGTCTATGGGGAGGTCATGCTGATTCAAGCTTGCAACTTCATTGGAAACAAGTGGCCGGACTTGGGGTTCATCACACCTACAGTGCCCTTGTGCCTTAAGCATAATGCAAAGTCAAGAAAGATGTCTTGAGGACATTGAAGAGAAGAATCGATGCCTCCTTTCCAAGGCCCATAGCATTCTTTGAAGGTCAGTCTCTTTTTCCGAAGCTCTGGTGTCACGTGGGCCCACTGGGCACATGGTAATGTGTCCCAAGAGATGTCTTGGAAGCCTTGAAGGAATGGAGCCCTGTCACGCTTGGGGTATGTCTCTTTGTTTGGAAGTGCTCTACAAGGGTGCTGAAAAGCACCCTCTTCCACAGGGCTTCGTTCCTTCGTGAAGGCTGCCCTCCCAGGCTAGTGTGCTCTGTTTGCCTCCATCGAAATTCTCTCCCCCTACCTCTTGCCGTAGAAGGATTATTGATTATGTGTTTTGACACCATATGTAAGGAAGTTGCACGAAAATTAGAACTTTACAGTTGTGTTTCAAGAAAAATAAACAGGCCAGGGTAGAGGATGTAGGGCAAACAAATGGCACACCCTATAAAAATTAAGTAAGCCCGTATCTGGACGGAATCTAGGGGAACGTTCAAGGATCAGGGGTCAAGTTCGAAACTTCCCAAATCCGGAAAAGAGACAGAAAAATATCTTTCCTGGAGAGTGGAATTCATCCGATTTGTCTAAGTTGTCTTGGAAACATTGTGTCCGTGAAGGGGGTTGCCAGGACCACCTCGAATTTGGAGTTTCTGATCTCAGGATGTCAAACCAACCCACATGACCACGTGTTCTCAGTGCTTAGTTTGACCTAGGCTAGGGTAGCCAAGAGTCCTACAAGTGACCGGTGCAAATTCAAGGACAACAACCAAGAGTCACGAAAGCACTCACACCTCACCCTAGAGAACATACAGCGATTAAAGAAATACAAACTAATCCCTTGGAATGAAGGAGAACGGACTGATAAGCATGTCTAAGGGAGATAGCTGAGAAAGACCATGACGAGTATACTATGGAAAAGAAAAAGAGGACCCAGAAAATGGAAGGTGAACAGAAATCACACCTGAATTATCCACAATGAAAGATGATGTCCGTCTTTAGACAGACTCTGCTGGAACGTTTGAAAGTCAGAGAAATTCACAAGCCAAAAAACGGCAGCGAAGGTCAAGCATGGGCTAACTGGGAAGGGTGAGTTATGAGACTGCTCCAAGCAGGCTCTGAAACCTGTATCCAGGAAGCATGCTGGACCTCAGAGACACAATTATGACAAATCCTCTGACATCACAATGGACCCGAAAAACAACCTAGCCTCATCTACACAGTGCTAGAGTTGGGCTCACTAGTATATTTAACTCCCATTGCACTCAACTGCACGTTGCCACTGAACATGTAAGTGGCCGGCCGGTGGTGCAGTGGTGAGGTCCGCACCTTCTGGGTCTGTGGCCCAGTATGGGCTGGGTGGAATCCTCGGTTTGGGCCTCCTCACCACTGCTTCAGTTGTTCTGGTGCAGGCGTCCGAGGTAGAGTAGAGGCAGATGGGAAGGGACGTTGGACAGGGCCAGACTTCCACAGCAAATACAGGAGCATTGCCAGCAGATGTGAGCACAGCAATGCACTTGTGCCAAAACAAAACCAATTAAAAGTTGCAAAGAACAGAAAAACTGAAGCTAAGGAAAAAAAAAACAAAAAAACAGGAGCTTGCCATTACGAAGAATAGGATCTCTGTGAATAACCTTAGCAAAACAGGTGAATTCTATGTTAATTCAAAAACTAGCAAACCTTTGGGGAAAGAAACTCAAGAAGACACAAGAAAAAAAAAGATATCGAGGGATCGAGGAATGGAAGGATTAACACACTTGAAAGGTTCATACCGCAGTAAGGAATCTCTGGATTCCATGCAATCCCAGTCAAAGTTGCAGCAGTATTTGCCACAGAGAAGAAGAGAGAATCCTAAAGTTTCTAGCCAGCAACACGAGACCCTGACTAGGCAAAGGAATCCTCAGGAAAACGAACAAAGCAGCACGTGTCACAATTTCTGATTTCAACATAGAGGACGAAGCGCTAGGTACCGAAACGGCACAGTCTGGGCCCCAAAACAGGCATGAAGACCCATGCAAAACAATTGAGAGCCCAGAGCCCAACTCAAACTTACATGGACAGCCCATTTTGGACCAGGGAGCCAAGTGGAGACAGCGGAGGAAGGAGAGTCTCTACAATAAACGGTGCTGGGAAGCCTGCACAGCCACATGGAACACAACGAGAGTACACCATGATGTTACACCTGGCACACACACCACCTGAAATGGATTAAAGCCTTGAATGGCAGACTTGAAACCGTGAACCTTGTAGGAGAAGACCTAGGCAGAGTGCTCTTTGCCATCTGTCTGAGCCGCCTATTTGGAAGAAGCATGTCTGACTGGGCAAGGGCAACAAAGGAAACAAGAAACAAACGGGACCACATCAAACGCACACACTTCTGCCCACTCAAGGAAACCATCAACTGAATACTAAGACACCACAACGATTGGGAGAGGATGTTTGCAAACCACACATCGGACAAGGGGTGAAAAGCCCAAAGATACAATCAACTCGCACGTCTCCACAAGAAAAAAAACAAGCCAATGAAAACCTGGTCAAAAGATGGAAGCAGAGATTTCTCCGAAGAAGACAGAAAGAGGGCCAGTAGGTGCATGAAAACTTGTTCACCATCATGAAGTCTCAGGAAAATGCAAATCCAAACTGCAAGGCCATGGCAGCTCACTGTGGTCAGCATGGCTAGAAGGAAGCAGACAGGAAATAACAAGTGTCAGAGAGGAGGTGGAGAGAAGGGAAGCCTCCTGCACTGCTGGTGGGAGTGTAACCCGGTGCAGCCACGATGCCAAAGGTGTGGAACTGCCTCAGAAGTTTAAGTATCCATGTCCCGTATGACCCAGCTATTAATCTGCCGCTTGCTTATCCAAAACAGTCAGAAAGACTACCGCATAAAGACATGTGCATGGCTGTGTTCACCACAGTCTTACTCCGGATATCCAAGACTTGGAAAGCACCCTGGTGTCCAGCAAGGGATGATTGGAGAAGGAAGATGGGCTATAGCCACACAATGGTATACCACTCAGCCGGAACAAATGATGCAATCCAGCCATTTGTGACCACCAGAATGGCTGTGAGGGTTTTAGGGGAAGTGTAACAAGCCCCAGTGAGAAATTCAAATACCATAGAATCTCACTTACAAGGAGAAGAAAAAGCAAGCACTAACCAACAGGTGGCACTGAACATTTGTATGCGGGCTCCCAGAGGCAAAGAGGGGCGGTGACGGAGGGTGAAAGAGAAGATTAGGCACAAGTGTGTGGTGAGGGCCTGTGATTAGTCTTACACTGGTGAAGATGATGTAAGCTACACAGAAGTCTAAAGCAATGAGGATGTGAATCTGGAAGTTATAGTACGTTCTAATGCAGGGTCATGGCTATAAATTCACCTCAAATCAAAAATCCAAAAAGGGGTCCAGAATGATGTCATAAAGCTTTGGGGGCGGAAAGAGTTTACAGAAGGTGAACTTCCAAGGATGGAAAATCACCTCCAAATGCTTACAGATGCTACAGAAAGGCAGACCATTCCAAATAGGTGAAGAGGAATACTACGAAGAGAACATGATCAGTCCTAAACCCATGAACGAACGGAAAATGTTACCGTCCATGATGTTATTACTAATCACCTTCACGAATAATCCAAACAGGCCCACGTCTTCCCAAGTTCAGGCAAAAGGTTGGTCCAAAAGTACAATTCAGGGCCGGCCCTGTGGTGGAGCAGGTAAGTGCCCACATTCCGCTTGGGCGGCCCGGGCCTCACTGTTTCACCTTACGAGTGCATATCACATTAGTAGTGTTAGGAAATATAGATTTCATGGTATGGTGCGGGCAGAGATCATAAATAAGCAGCAATTGTGAGGATACGTTATCAATACGCACAAGAAAAGGAACCATAAGAATATTACAATCTATGGAAGTATCTGGTACACTTCCCAAAGGCAGAAGGAAGGAAAACTTGTGACCTGCCAAGGTGGAATTGGCAGAGTGCCACGAGATGACACCATCATTGTGCATCAGAACATTCCCTGGGCAACTTCAACTTGTGAGGGAGTCCAGGACTTTTTCTGGGTAAGGTCCACCCATTTTGCCATCTACCCAAGATATAAGAGATAAAACCCAGGATAATCTTACAGGAGTGAAACCAGTGTCTAGAGAGAATGTAGGAGCCCTTTCGAAGTTCAAGGAGAAAGATAGAAACTGACAACAATTGCAGAAAAAGGAAAACTATCCTACCTAGACAGGGTGAGGAGTCAGACTGGTCTGAGATGGCTGTGAAACTCTGTGTGCACGGAGGTTGTCAGGACAACTTCGAATTTTGAGGTCGCTTATGACATCACGGTGAACATGTCCCCCAGGGTGGCCGCATGGTTACAGTCTGAGGATTGGCCTAGGCTAGGCTATTAAAGGGACAGATACCCAGAAACAGGTTTGGCAAACAGAAAGCAGGCACAGAAACTAGAAGAGATAAAACAGAGTCTGATGCAAGGGATAAGAAAGGAACCCTAGGCCACAAGTGAGAATAGAGGGACAGGCACGGAGAGGAGAACATTGTCATCTATTCAAGTCTATGGGGAGGTCATGCTGATTCAAGCTTGCAACTTCATTGGAAACAAGTGGCCGGACTTGGGGTTCATCACACCTACAGTGCCCTTGTGCCTTAAGCATAATGCAAAGTCAAGAAAGATGTCTTGAGGACATTGAAGAGAAGAATCGATGCCTCCTTTCCAAGGCCCATAGCATTCTTTGCAGGTCAGTCTCTTTTTCCGAAGCTCTGGTGTCACGTGGGCCCACTGGGCACATGGTAATGTGTCCCAAGAGATGTCTTGGAAGCCTTGAAGGAATGGAGCCCTGTCACGCTTGGGGTATGTCTCTTTGTTTGGAAGTGCTCTACAAGGGTGCTGAAAAGCACCCTCTTCCACAGGGCTTCGTTCCTTCGTGAAGGCTGCCCTCCCAGGCTAGTGTGCTCTGTTTGCCTCCATCGAAATTCTCTCCCCCTACCTCTTGCCGTAGAAGGATTATTGATTATGTGTTTTGACACCATATGTAAGGAAGTTGCACGAAAATTAGAACTTTACAGTTGTGTTTCAAGAAAAATAAACAGGCCAGGGTAGAGGATGTAGGGCAAACAAATGGCACACCCTATAAAAATTAAGTAAGCCCGTATCTGGACGGAATCTAGGGGAACGTTCAAGGATCAGGGGTCAAGTTCGAAACTTCCCAAATCCGGAAAAGAGACAGAAAAATATCTTTCCTGGAGAGTGGAATTCATCCGATTTGTCTAAGTTGTCTTGGAAACATTGTGTCCGTGAAGGGGGTTGCCAGGACCACCTCGAATTTGGAGTTTCTGATCTCAGGATGTCAAACCAACCCACATGACCACGTGTTCTCAGTGCTTAGTTTGACCTAGGCTAGGGTAGCCAAGAGTCCTACAAGTGACCGGTGCAAATTCAAGGACAACAACCAAGAGTCACGAAAGCACTCACACCTCACCCTAGAGAACATACAGCGATTAAAGAAATACAAACTAATCCCTTGGAATGAAGGAGAACGGACTGATAAGCATGTCTAAGGGAGATAGCTGAGAAAGACCATGACGAGTATACTATGGAAAAGAAAAAGAGGACCCAGAAAATGGAAGGTGAACAGAAATCACACCTGAATTATCCACAATGAAAGATGATGTCCGTCTTTAGACAGACTCTGCTGGAACGTTTGAAAGTCAGAGAAATTCACAAGGCAAAAAACGGCAGCGAAGGTCAAGCATGGGCTAACTGGGAAGGGTGAGTTATGAGACTGCTCCAAGCAGGCTCTGAAACCTGTATCCAGGAAGCATGCTGGACCTCAGAGACACAATTATGACAAATCCTCTGACATCACAATGGACCCGAAAAACAACCTAGCCTCATCTACACAGTGCTAGAGTTGGGCTCACTAGTATATTTAACTCCCATTGCACTCAACTGCACGTTGCCACTGAACATGTAAGTGGCCGGCCGGTGGTGCAGTGGTGAGGTCCGCACCTTCTGGGTCTGTGGCCCAGTATGGGCTGGGTGGAATCCTCGGTTTGGGCCTCCTCACCACTGCTTCAGTTGTTCTGGTGCAGGCGTCCGAGGTAGAGTAGAGGCAGATGGGAAGGGACGTTGGACAGGGCCAGACTTCCACAGCAAATACAGGAGCATTGCCAGCAGATGTGAGCACAGCAATGCACTTGTGCCAAAACAAAACCAATTAAAAGTTGCAAAGAACAGAAAAACTGAAGCTAAGGAAAAAAAAAACAAAAAAACAGGAGCTTGCCATTACGAAGAATAGGATCTCTGTGAATAACCTTAGCAAAACAGGTGAATTCTATGTTAATTCAAAAACTAGCAAACCTTTGGGGAAAGAAACTCAAGAAGACACAAGAAAAAAAAAGATATCGAGGGATCTAGGAATGGAAGGATTAACACACTTGAAAGGTTCATACCGCAGTAAGGAATCTCTGGATTCCATGCAATCCCAGTCAAAGTTGCAGCAGTATTTGCCACAGAGAAGAAGAGAGAATCCTAAAGTTTCTAGCCAGCAACACGAGACCCTGACTAGGCAAAGGAATCCTCAGGAAAACGAACAAAGCAGCACGTGTCACAATTTCTGATTTCAACATAGAGGACGAAGCGCTAGGTACCGAAACGGCACAGTCTGGGCCCCAAAACAGGCATGAAGACCCATGCAAAACAATTGAGAGCCCAGAGCCCAACTCAAACTTACATGGACAGCCCATTTTGGACCAGGGAGCCAAGTGGAGACAGCGGAGGAAGGAGAGTCTCTACAATAAACGGTGCTGGGAAGCCTGCACAGCCACATGGAACACAACGAGAGTACACCATGATGTTACACCTGGCACACACACCACCTGAAATGGATTAAAGCCTTGAATGGCAGACTTGAAACCGTGAACCTTGTAGGAGAAGACCTAGGCAGAGTGCTCTTTGCCATCTGTCTGAGCCGCCTATTTGGAAGAAGCATGTCTGACTGGGCAAGGGCAACAAAGGAAACAAGAAACAAACGGGACCACATCAAACGCACACACTTCTGCCCACTCAAGGAAACCATCAACTGAATACTAAGACACCACAACGATTGGGAGAGGATGTTTGCAAACCACACATCGGACAAGGGGTGAAAAGCCCAAAGATACAATCAACTCGCACGTCTCCACAAGAAAAAAAACAAGCCAATGAAAACCTGGTCAAAAGATGGAAGCAGAGATTTCTCCGAAGAAGACAGAAAGAGGGCCAGTAGGTGCATGAAAACTTGTTCACCATCATGAAGTCTCAGGAAAATGCAAATCCAAACTGCAAGGCCATGGCAGCTCACTGTGGTCAGCATGGCTAGAAGGAAGCAGACAGGAAATAACAAGTGTCAGAGAGGAGGTGGAGAGAAGGGAAGCCTCCTGCACTGCTGGTGGGAGTGTAACCCGGTGCAGCCACGATGCCAAAGGTGTGGAACTGCCTCAGAAGTTTAAGTATCCATGTCCCGTATGACCCAGCTATTAATCTGCCGCTTGCTTATCCAAAACA
Organism: Equus asinus; assembly: GCF_041296235.1. Taxonomy (NCBI): domain Eukaryota; kingdom Metazoa; phylum Chordata; class Mammalia; order Perissodactyla; family Equidae; genus Equus; species Equus asinus. Next base: position 8,952,895 of record NC_091813.1, on the reverse strand, counting down.
GTCAGAAAGACTACCGCATAAAGACATGTGCATGGCTGTGTTCACCACAGTCTTACTCCGGATATCCAAGACTTGGAAAGCACCCTGGTGTCCAGCAAGGGATGATTGGAGAAGGAAGATGGGCTATAGCCACACAATGGTATACCACTCAGCCGGAACAAATGATGCAATCCAGCCATTTGTGACCACCAGAATGGCTGTGAGGGTTTTAGGGGAAGTGTAACAAGCCCCAGTGAGAAATTCAAATACCATAGAATCTCACTTACAAGGAGAAGAAAAAGCAAGCACTAACCAACAGGTGGCACTGAACATTTGTATGCGGGCTCCCAGAGGCAAAGAGGGGCGGTGACGGAGGGTGAAAGAGAAGATTAGGCACAAGTGTGTGGTGAGGGCCTGTGATTAGTCTTACACTGGTGAAGATGATGTAAGCTACACAGAAGTCTAAAGCAATGAGGATGTGAATCTGGAAGTTATAGTACGTTCTAATGCAGGGTCATGGCTATAAATTCACCTCAAATCAAAAATCCAAAAAGGGGTCCAGAATGATGTCATAAAGCTTTGGGGGCGGAAAGAGTTTACAGAAGGTGAACTTCCAAGGATGGAAAATCACCTCCAAATGCTTACAGATGCTACAGAAAGGCAGACCATTCCAAATAGGTGAAGAGGAATACTACGAAGAGAACATGATCAGTCCTAAACCCATGAACGAACGGAAAATGTTACCGTCCATGATGTTATTACTAATCACCTTCACGAATAATCCAAACAGGCCCACGTCTTCCCAAGTTCAGGCAAAAGGTTGGTCCAAAAGTACAATTCAGGGCCGGCCCTGTGGTGGAGCAGGTAAGTGCCCACATTCCGCTTGGGCGGCCCGGGCCTCACTGTTTCACCTTACGAGTGCATATCACATTAGTAGTGTTAGGAAATATAGATTTCATGGTATGGTGCGGGCAGAGATCATAAATAAGCAGCAATTGTGAGGATACGTTATCAATACGCACAAGAAAAGGAACCATAAGAATATTACAATCTATGGAAGTATCTGGTACACTTCCCAAAGGCAGAAGGAAGGAAAACTTGTGACCTGCCAAGGTGGAATTGGCAGAGTGCCACGAGATGACACCATCATTGTGCATCAGAACATTCCCTGGGCAACTTCAACTTGTGAGGGAGTCCAGGACTTTTTCTGGGTAAGGTCCACCCATTTTGCCATCTACCCAAGATATAAGAGATAAAACCCAGGATAATCTTACAGGAGTGAAACCAGTGTCTAGAGAGAATGTAGGAGCCCTTTCGAAGTTCAAGGAGAAAGATAGAAACTGACAACAATTGCAGAAAAAGGAAAACTATCCTACCTAGACAGGGTGAGGAGTCAGACTGGTCTGAGATGGCTGTGAAACTCTGTGTGCACGGAGGTTGTCAGGACAACTTCGAATTTTGAGGTCGCTTATGACATCACGGTGAACATGTCCCCCAGGGTGGCCGCATGGTTACAGTCTGAGGATTGGCCTAGGCTAGGCTATTAAAGGGACAGATACCCAGAAACAGGTTTGGCAAACAGAAAGCAGGCACAGAAACTAGAAGAGATAAAACAGAGTCTGATGCAAGGGATAAGAAAGGAACCCTAGGCCACAAGTGAGAATAGAGGGACAGGCACGGAGAGGAGAACATTGTCATCTATTCAAGTCTATGGGGAGGTCATGCTGATTCAAGCTTGCAACTTCATTGGAAACAAGTGGCCGGACTTGGGGTTCATCACACCTACAGTGCCCTTGTGCCTTAAGCATAATGCAAAGTCAAGAAAGATGTCTTGAGGACATTGAAGAGAAGAATCGATGCCTCCTTTCCAAGGCCCATAGCATTCTTTGCAGGTCAGTCTCTTTTTCCGAAGCTCTGGTGTCACGTGGGCCCACTGGGCACATGGTAATGTGTCCCAAGAGATGTCTTGGAAGCCTTGAAGGAATGGAGCCCTGTCACGCTTGGGGTATGTCTCTTTGTTTGGAAGTGCTCTACAAGGGTGCTGAAAAGCACCCTCTTCCACAGGGCTTCGTTCCTTCGTGAAGGCTGCCCTCCCAGGCTAGTGTGCTCTGTTTGCCTCCATCGAAATTCTCTCCCCCTACCTCTTGCCGTAGAAGGATTATTGATTATGTGTTTTGACACCATATGTAAGGAAGTTGCACGAAAATTAGAACTTTACAGTTGTGTTTCAAGAAAAATAAACAGGCCAGGGTAGAGGATGTAGGGCAAACAAATGGCACACCCTATAAAAATTAAGTAAGCCCGTATCTGGACGGAATCTAGGGGAACGTTCAAGGATCAGGGGTCAAGTTCGAAACTTCCCAAATCCGGAAAAGAGACAGAAAAATATCTTTCCTGGAGAGTGGAATTCATCCGATTTGTCTAAGTTGTCTTGGAAACATTGTGTCCGTGAAGGGGGTTGCCAGGACCACCTCGAATTTGGAGTTTCTGATCTCAGGATGTCAAACCAACCCACATGACCACGTGTTCTCAGTGCTTAGTTTGACCTAGGCTAGGGTAGCCAAGAGTCCTACAAGTGACCGGTGCAAATTCAAGGACAACAACCAAGAGTCACGAAAGCACTCACACCTCACCCTAGAGAACATACAGCGATTAACGAAATACAAACTAATCCCTTGGAATGAAGGAGAACGGACTGATAAGCATGTCTAAGGGAGATAGCTGAGAAAGACCATGACGAGTATACTATGGAAAAGAAAAAGAGGACCCAGAAAATGGAAGGTGAACAGAAATCACACCTGAATTATCCACAATGAAAGATGATGTCCGTCTTTAGACAGACTCTGCTGGAACGTTTGAAAGTCAGAGAAATTCACAAGCCAAAAAACGGCAGCGAAGGTCAAGCATGGGCTAACTGGGAAGGGTGAGTTATGAGACTGCTCCAAGCAGGCTCTGAAACCTGTATCCAGGAAGCATGCTGGACCTCAGAGACACAATTATGACAAATCCTCTGACATCACAATGGACCCGAAAAACAACCTAGCCTCATCTACACAGTGCTAGAGTTGGGCTCACTAGTATATTTAACTCCCATTGCACTCAACTGCACGTTGCCACTGAACATGTAAGTGGCCGGCCGGTGGTGCAGTGGTGAGGTCCGCACCTTCTGGGTCTGTGGCCCAGTATGGGCTGGGTGGAATCCTCGGTTTGGGCCCCCTCACCACTGCTTCAGTTGTTCTGGTGCAGGCGTCCGAGGTAGAGTAGAGGCAGATGGGAAGGGACGTTGGACAGGGCCAGACTTCCACAGCAAATACAGGAGCATTGCCAGCAGATGTGAGCACAGCAATGCACTTGTGCCAAAACAAAACCAATTAAAAGTTGCAAAGAATAGAAAAACTGAAGCTAAGGAAAAAAAAAACAAAAAAACAGGAGCTTGCCATTACGAAGAATAGGATCTCTGTGAATAACCTTAGCAAAACAGGTGAATTCTATGTTAATTCAAAAACTAGCAAACCTTTGGGGAAAGAAACTCAAGAAGACACAAGAAAAAAAAAGATATCGAGGGATCGAGGAATGGAAGGATTAACACACTTGAAAGGTTCATACCGCAGTAAGGAATCTCTGGATTCCATGCAATCCCAGTCAAAGTTGCAGCAGTATTTGCCACAGAGAAGAAGAGAGAATCCTAAAGTTTCTAGCCAGCAACACGAGACCCTGACTAGGCAAAGGAATCCTCAGGAAAACGAACAAAGCAGCACGTGTCACAATTTCTGATTTCAACATAGAGGACGAAGCGCTAGGTACCGAAACGGCACAGTCTGGGCCCCAAAACAGGCATGAAGACCCATGCAAAACAATTGAGAGCCCAGAGCCCAACTCAAACTTACATGGACAGCCCATTTTGGACCAGGGAGCCAAGTGGAGACAGCGGAGGAAGGAGAGTCTCTACAATAAACGGTGCTGGGAAGCCTGCACAGCCACATGGAACACAACGAGAGTACACCATGATGTTACACCTGGCACACACACCACCTGAAATGGATTAAAGCCTTGAATGGCAGACTTGAAACCGTGAACCTTGTAGGAGAAGACCTAGGCAGAGTGCTCTTTGCCATCTGTCTGAGCCGCCTATTTGGAAGAAGCATGTCTGACTGGGCAAGGGCAACAAAGGAAACAAGAAACAAACGGGACCACATCAAATGCACACACTTCTGCCCACTCAAGGAAACCATCAACTGAATACTAAGACACCACAACGATTGGGAGAGGATGTTTGCAAACCACACATCGGACAAGGGGTGAAAAGCCCAAAGATACAATCAACTCGCACGTCTCCACAAGAAAAAAAACAAGCCAATGAAAACCTGGTCAAAAGATGGAAGCAGAGATTTCTCCGAAGAAGACAGAAAGAGGGCCAGTAGGTGCATGAAAACTTGTTCACCATCATGAAGTCTCAGGAAAATGCAAATCCAAACTGCAAGGCCATGGCAGCTCACTGTGGTCAGCATGGCTAGAAGGAAGCAGACAGGAAATAACAAGTGTCAGAGAGGAGGTGGAGAGAAGGGAAGCCTCCTGCACTGCTGGTGGGAGTGTAACCCGGTGCAGCCACGATGCCAAAGGTGTGGAACTGCCTCAGAAGTTTAAGTATCCATGTCCCGTATGACCCAGCTATTAATCTGCCGCTTGCTTATCCAAAAAAGTCAGAAAGACTACCGCATAAAGACATGTGCATGGCTGTGTTCACCACAGTCTTACTCCGGATATCCAAGACTTGGAAAGCACCCTGGTGTCCAGCAAGGGATGATTGGAGAAGGAAGATGGGCTATAGCCACACAATGGTATACCACTCAGCCGGAACAAATGATGCAATCCAGCCATTTGTGACCACCAGAATGGCTGTGAGGGTTTTAGGGGAAGTGTAACAAGCCCCAGTGAGAAATTCAAATACCATAGAATCTCACTTACAAGGAGAAGAAAAAGCAAGCACTAACCAACAGGTGGCACTGAACATTTGTATGCGGGCTCCCAGAGGCAAAGAGGGGCGGTGACGGAGGGTGAAAGAGAAGATTAGGCACAAGTGTGTGGTGAGGGCCTGTGATTAGTCTTACACTGGTGAAGATGATGTAAGCTACACAGAAGTCTAAAGCAATGAGGATGTGAATCTGGAAGTTATAGTACGTTCTAATGCAGGGTCATGGCTATAAATTCACCTCAAATCAAAAATCCAAAAAGGGGTCCAGAATGATGTCATAAAGCTTTGGGGGCGGAAAGAGTTTACAGAAGGTGAACTTCCAAGGATGGAAAATCACCTCCAAATGCTTACAGATGCTACAGAAAGGCAGACCATTCCAAATAGGTGAAGAGGAATACTACGAAGAGAACATGATCAGTCCTAAACCCATGAACGAACGGAAAATGTTACCGTCCATGATGTTATTACTAATCACCTTCACGAATAATCCAAACAGGCCCACGTCTTCCCAAGTTCAGGCAAAAGGTTGGTCCAAAAGTACAATTCAGGGCCGGCCCTGTGGTGGAGCAGGTAAGTGCCCACATTCCGCTTGGGCGGCCCGGGCCTCACTGTTTCACCTTACGAGTGCATATCACATTAGTAGTGTTAGGAAATATAGATTTCATGGTATGGTGCGGGCAGAGATCATAAATAAGCAGCAATTGTGAGGATACGTTATCAATACGCACAAGAAAAGGAACCATAAGAATATTACAATCTATGGAAGTATCTGGTACACTTCCCAAAGGCAGAAGGAAGGAAAACTTGTGACCTGCCAAGGTGGAATTGGCAGAGTGCCACGAGATGACACCATCATTGTGCATCAGAACATTCCCTGGGCAACTTCAACTTGTGAGGGAGTCCAGGACTTTTTCTGGGTAAGGTCCACCCATTTTGCCATCTACCCAAGATATAAGAGATAAAACCCAGGATAATCTTACAGGAGTGAAACCAGTGTCTAGAGAGAATGTAGGAGCCCTTTCGAAGTTCAAGGAGAAAGATAGAAACTGACAACAATTGCAGAAAAAGGAAAACTATCCTACCTAGACAGGGTGAGGAGTCAGACTGGTCTGAGATGGCTGTGAAACTCTGTGTGCACGGAGGTTGTCAGGACAACTTCGAATTTTGAGGTCGCTTATGACATCACGGTGAACATGTCCCCCAGGGTGGCCGCATGGTTACAGTCTGAGGATTGGCCTAGGCTAGGCTATTAAAGGGACAGATACCCAGAAACAGGTTTGGCAAACAGAAAGCAGGCACAGAAACTAGAAGAGATAAAACAGAGTCTGATGCAAGGGATAAGAAAGGAACCCTAGGCCACAAGTGAGAATAGAGGGACAGGCACGGAGAGGAGAACATTGTCATCTATTCAAGTCTATGGGGAGGTCATGCTGATTCAAGCTTGCAACTTCATTGGAAACAAGTGGCCGGACTTGGGGTTCATCACACCTACAGTGCCCTTGTGCCTTAAGCATAATGCAAAGTCAAGAAAGATGTCTTGAGGACATTGAAGAGAAGAATCGATGCCTCCTTTCCAAGGCCCATAGCATTCTTTGCAGGTCAGTCTCTTTTTCCGAAGCTCTGGTGTCACGTGGGCCCACTGGGCACATGGTAATGTGTCCCAAGAGATGTCTTGGAAGCCTTGAAGGAATGGAGCCCTGTCACGCTTGGGGTATGTCTCTTTGTTTGGAAGTGCTCTACAAGGGTGCTGAAAAGCACCCTCTTCCACAGGGCTTCGTTCCTTCGTGAAGGCTGCCCTCCCAGGCTAGTGTGCTCTGTTTGCCTCCATCGAAATTCTCTCCCCCTACCTCTTGCCGTAGAAGGATTATTGATTATGTGTTTTGACACCATATGTAAGGAAGTTGCACGAAAATTAGAACTTTACAGTTGTGTTTCAAGAAAAATAAACAGGCCAGGGTAGAGGATGTAGGGCAAACAAATGGCACACCCTATAAAAATTAAGTAAGCCCGTATCTGGACGGAATCTAGGGGAACGTTCAAGGATCAGGGGTCAAGTTCGAAACTTCCCAAATCCGGAAAAGAGACAGAAAAATATCTTTCCTGGAGAGTGGAATTCATCCGATTTGTCTAAGTTGTCTTGGAAACATTGTGTCCGTGAAGGGGGTTGCCAGGACCACCTCGAATTTGGAGTTTCTGATCTCAGGATGTCAAACCAACCCACATGACCACGTGTTCTCAGTGCTTAGTTTGACCTAGGCTAGGGTAGCCAAGAGTCCTACAAGTGACCGGTGCAAATTCAAGGACAACAACCAAGAGTCACGAAAGCACTCACACCTCACCCTAGAGAACATACAGCGATTAACGAAATACAAACTAATCCCTCGGAATGAAGGAGAACGGACTGATAAGCATGTCTAAGGGAGATAGCTGAGAAAGACCATGACGAGTATACTATGGAAAAGAAAAAGAGGACCCAGAAAATGGAAGGTGAACAGAAATCACACCTGAATTATCCACAATGAAAGATGATGTCCGTCTTTAGACAGACTCTGCTGGAACGTTTGAAAGTCAGAGAAATTCACAAGGCAAAAAACGGCAGCGAAGGTCAAGCATGGGCTAACTGGGAAGGGTGAGTTATGAGACTGCTCCAAGCAGGCTCTGAAACCTGTATCCAGGAAGCATGCTGGACCTCAGAGACACAATTATGACAAATCCTCTGACATCACAATGGACCCGAAAAACAACCTAGCCTCATCTACACAGTGCTAGAGTTGGGCTCACTAGTATATTTAACTCCCATTGCACTCAACTGCACGTTGCCACTGAACATGTAAGTGGCCGGCCGGTGGTGCAGTGGTGAGGTCCGCACCTTCTGGGTCTGTGGCCCAGTATGGGCTGGGTGGAATCCTCGGTTTGGGCCTCCTCACCACTGCTTCAGTTGTTCTGGTGCAGGCGTCCGAGGTAGAGTAGAGGCAGATGGGAAGGGACGTTGGACAGGGCCAGACTTCCACAGCAAATACAGGAGCATTGCCAGCAGATGTGAGCACAGCAATGCACTTGTGCCAAAACAAAACCAATTAAAAGTTGCAAAGAATAGAAAAACTGAAGCTAAGGAAAAAAAAAACAAAAAAACAGGAGCTTGCCATTACGAAGAATAGGATCTCTGTGAATAACCTTAGCAAAACAGGTGAATTCTATGTTAATTCAAAAACTAGCAAACCTTTGGGGAAAGAAACTCAAGAAGACACAAGAAAAAAAAAGATATCGAGGGATCGAGGAATGGAAGGATTAACACACTTGAAAGGTTCATACCGCAGTAAGGAATCTCTGGATTCCATGCAATCCCAGTCAAAGTTGCAGCAGTATTTGCCACAGAGAAGAAGAGAGAATCCTAAAGTTTCTAGCCAGCAACACGAGACCCTGACTAGGCAAAGGAATCCTCAGGAAAACGAACAAAGCAGCACGTGTCACAATTTCTGATTTCAACATAGAGGACGAAGCGCTAGGTACCGAAACGGCACAGTCTGGGCCCCAAAACAGGCATGAAGACCCATGCAAAACAATTGAGAGCCCAGAGCCCAACTCAAACTTACATGGACAGCCCATTTTGGACCAGGGAGCCAAGTGGAGACAGCGGAGGAAGGAGAGTCTCTACAATAAACGGTGCTGGGAAGCCTGCACAGCCACATGGAACACAACGAGAGTACACCATGATGTTACACCTGGCACACACACCACCTGAAATGGATTAAAGCCTTGAATGGCAGACTTGAAACCGTGAACCTTGTAGGAGAAGACCTAGGCAGAGTGCTCTTTGCCATCTGTCTGAGCCGCCTATTTGGAAGAAGCATGTCTGACTGGGCAAGGGCAACAAAGGAAACAAGAAACAAACGGGACCACATCAAACGCACACACTTCTGCCCACTCAAGGAAACCATCAACTGAATACTAAGACACCACAACGATTGGGAGAGGATGTTTGCAAACCACACATCGGACAAGGGGTGAAAAGCCCAAAGATACAATCAACTCGCACGTCTCCACAAGAAAAAAAACAAGCCAATGAAAACCTGGTCAAAAGATGGAAGCAGAGATTTCTCCGAAGAAGACAGAAAGAGGGCCAGTAGGTGCATGAAAACTTGTTCACCATCATGAAGTCTCAGGAAAATGCAAATCCAAACTGCAAGGCCATGGCAGCTCACTGTGGTCAGCATGGCTAGAAGGAAGCAGACAGGAAATAACAAGTGTCAGAGAGGAGGTGGAGAGAAGGGAAGCCTCCTGCACTGCTGGTGGGAGTGTAACCCGGTGCAGCCACGATGCCAAAGGTGTGGAACTGCCTCAGAAGTTTAAGTATCCATGTCCCGTATGACCCAGCTATTAATCTGCCGCTTGCTTATCCAAAACAGTCAGAAAGACTACCGCATAAAGACATGTGCATGGCTGTGTTCACCACAGTCTTACTCCGGATATCCAAGACTTGGAAAGCACCCTGGTGTCCAGCAAGGGATGATTGGAGAAGGAAGATGGGCTATAGCCACACAATGGTATACCACTCAGCCGGAACAAATGATGCAATCCAGCCATTTGTGACCACCAGAATGGCTGTGAGGGTTTTAGGGGAAGTGTAACAAGCCCCAGTGAGAAATTCAAATACCATAGAATCTCACTTACAAGGAGAAGAAAAAGCAAGCACTAACCAACAGGTGGCACTGAACATTTGTATGCGGGCTCCCAGAGGCAAAGAGGGGCGGTGACGGAGGGTGAAAGAGAAGATTAGGCACAAGTGTGTGGTGAGGGCCTGTGATTAGTCTTACACTGGTGAAGATGATGTAAGCTACACAGAAGTCTAAAGCAATGAGGATGTGAATCTGGAAGTTATAGTACGTTCTAATGCAGGGTCATGGCTATAAATTCACCTCAAATCAAAAATCCAAAAAGGGGTCCAGAATGATGTCATAAAGCTTTGGGGGCGGAAAGAGTTTACAGAAGGTGAACTTCCAAGGATGGAAAATCACCTCCAAATGCTTACAGATGCTACAGAAAGGCAGACCATTCCAAATAGGTGAAGAGGAATACTACGAAGAGAACATGATCAGTCCTAAACCCATGAACGAACGGAAAATGTTACCGTCCATGATGTTATTACTAATCACCTTCACGAATAATCCAAACAGGCCCACGTCTTCCCAAGTTCAGGCAAAAGGTTGGTCCAAAAGTACAATTCAGGGCCGGCCCTGTGGTGGAGCAGGTAAGTGCCCACATTCCGCTTGGGCGGCCCGGGCCTCACTGTTTCACCTTACGAGTGCATATCACATTAGTAGTGTTAGGAAATATAGATTTCATGGTATGGTGCGGGCAGAGATCATAAATAAGCAGCAATTGTGAGGATACGTTATCAATACGCACAAGAAAAGGAACCATAAGAATATTACAATCTATGGAAGTATCTGGTACACTTCCCAAAGGCAGAAGGAAGGAAAACTTGTGACCTGCCAAGGTGGAATTGGCAGAGTGCCACGAGATGACACCATCATTGTGCATCAGAACATTCCCTGGGCAACTTCAACTTGTGAGGGAGTCCAGGACTTTTTCTGGGTAAGGTCCACCCATTTTGCCATCTACCCAAGATATAAGAGATAAAACCCAGGATAATCTTACAGGAGTGAAACCAGTGTCTAGAGAGAATGTAGGAGCCCTTTCGAAGTTCAAGGAGAAAGATAGAAACTGACAACAATTGCAGAAAAAGGAAAACTATCCTACCTAGACAGGGTGAGGAGTCAGACTGGTCTGAGATGGCTGTGAAACTCTGTGTGCACGGAGGTTGTCAGGACAACTTCGAATTTTGAGGTCGCTTATGACATCACGGTGAACATGTCCCCCAGGGTGGCCGCATGGTTACAGTCTGAGGATTGGCCTAGGCTAGGCTATTAAAGGGACAGATACCCAGAAACAGGTTTGGCAAACAGAAAGCAGGCACAGAAACTAGAAGAGATAAAACAGAGTCTGATGCAAGGGATAAGAAAGGAACCCTAGGCCACAAGTGAGAATAGAGGGACAGGCACGGAGAGGAGAACATTGTCATCTATTCAAGTCTATGGGGAGGTCATGCTGATTCAAGCTTGCAACTTCATTGGAAACAAGTGGCCGGACTTGGGGTTCATCACACCTACAGTGCCCTTGTGCCTTAAGCATAATGCAAAGTCAAGAAAGATGTCTTGAGGACATTGAAGAGAAGAATCGATGCCTCCTTTCCAAGGCCCATAGCATTCTTTGCAGGTCAGTCTCTTTTTCCGAAGCTCTGGTGTCACGTGGGCCCACTGGGCACATGGTAATGTGTCCCAAGAGATGTCTTGGAAGCCTTGAAGGAATGGAGCCCTGTCACGCTTGGGGTATGTCTCTTTGTTTGGAAGTGCTCTACAAGGGTGCTGAAAAGCACCCTCTTCCACAGGGCTTCGTTCCTTCGTGAAGGCTGCCCTCCCAGGCTAGTGTGCTCTGTTTGCCTCCATCGAAATTCTCTCCCCCTACCTCTTGCCGTAGAAGGATTATTGATTATGTGTTTTGACACCATATGTAAGGAAGTTGCACGAAAATTAGAACTTTACAGTTGTGTTTCAAGAAAAATAAACAGGCCAGGGTAGAGGATGTAGGGCAAACAAATGGCACACCCTATAAAAATTAAGTAAGCCCGTATCTGGACGGAATCTAGGGGAACGTTCAAGGATCAGGGGTCAAGTTCGAAACTTCCCAAATCCGGAAAAGAGACAGAAAAATATCTTTCCTGGAGAGTGGAATTCATCCGATTTGTCTAAGTTGTCTTGGAAACATTGTGTCCGTGAAGGGGGTTGCCAGGACCACCTCGAATTTGGAGTTTCTGATCTCAGGATGTCAAACCAACCCACATGACCACGTGTTCTCAGTGCTTAGTTTGACCTAGGCTAGGGTAGCCAAGAGTCCTACAAGTGACCGGTGCAAATTCAAGGACAACAACCAAGAGTCACGAAAGCACTCACACCTCACCCTAGAGAACATACAGCGATTAAAGAAATACAAACTAATCCCTTGGAATGAAGGAGAACGGACTGATAAGCATGTCTAAGGGAGATAGCTGAGAAAGACCATGACGAGTATACTATGGAAAAGAAAAAGAGGACCCAGAAAATGGAAGGTGAACAGAAATCACACCTGAATTATCCACAATGAAAGATGATGTCCGTCTTTAGACAGACTCTGCTGGAACGTTTGAAAGTCAGAGAAATTCACAAGCCAAAAAACGGCAGCGAAGGTCAAGCATGGGCTAACTGGGAAGGGTGAGTTATGAGACTGCTCCAAGCAGGCTCTGAAACCTGTATCCAGGAAGCATGCTGGACCTCAGAGACACAATTATGACAAATCCTCTGACATCACAATGGACCCGAAAAACAACCTAGCCTCATCTACACAGTGCTAGAGTTGGGCTCACTAGTATATTTAACTCCCGTTGCACTCAACTGCACGTTGCCACTGAACATGTAAGTGGCCGGCCGGTGGTGCAGTGGTGAGGTCCGCACCTTCTGGGTCTGTGGCCCAGTATGGGCTGGGTGGAATCCTCGGTTTGGGCCCCCTCACCACTGCTTCAGTTGTTCTGGTGCAGGCGTCCGAGGTAGAGTAGAGGCAGATGGGAAGGGACGTTGGACAGGGCCAGACTTCCACAGCAAATACAGGAGCATTGCCAGCAGATGTGAGCACAGCAATGCACTTGTGCCAAAACAAAACCAATTAAAAGTTGCAAAGAACAGAAAAACTGAAGCTAAGGAAAAAAAAAAACAAAAAAACAGGAGCTTGCCATTACGAAGAATAGGATCTCTGTGAATAACCTTAGCAAAACAGGTGAATTCTATGTTAATTCAAAAACTAGCAAACCTTTGGGGAAAGAAACTCAAGAAGACACAAGAAAAAAAAAGATATCGAGGGATCGAGGAATGGAAGGATTAACACACTTGAAAGGTTCATACCGCAGTAAGGAATCTCTGGATTCCATGCAATCCCAGTCAAAGTTGCAGCAGTATTTGCCACAGAGAAGAAGAGAGAATCCTAAAGTTTCTAGCCAGCAACACGAGACCCTGACTAGGCAAAGGAATCCTCAGGAAAACGAACAAAGCAGCACGTGTCACAATTTCTGATTTCAACATAGAGGACGAAGCGCTAGGTACCGAAACGGCACAGTCTGGGCCCCAAAACAGGCATGAAGACCCATGCAAAACAATTGAGAGCCCAGAGCCCAACTCAAACTTACATGGACAGCCCATTTTGGACCAGGGAGCCAAGTGGAGACAGCGGAGGAAGGAGAGTCTCTACAATAAACGGTGCTGGGAAGCCTGCACAGCCACATGGAACACAACGAGAGTACACCATGATGTTACACCTGGCACACACACCACCTGAAATGGATTAAAGCCTTGAATGGCAGACTTGAAACCGTGAACCTTGTAGGAGAAGACCTAGGCAGAGTGCTCTTTGCCATCTGTCTGAGCCGCCTATTTGGAAGAAGCATGTCTGACTGGGCAAGGGCAACAAAGGAAACAAGAAACAAACGGGACCACATCAAACGCACACACTTCTGCCCACTCAAGGAAACCATCAACTGAATACTAAGACACCACAACGATTGGGAGAGGATGTTTGCAAACCACACATCGGACAAGGGGTGAAAAGCCCAAAGATACAATCAACTCGCACGTCTCCACAAGAAAAAAAACAAGCCAATGAAAACCTGGTCAAAAGATGGAAGCAGAGATTTCTCCGAAGAAGACAGAAAGAGGGCCAGTAGGTGCATGAAAACTTGTTCACCATCATTAAGTCTCAGGAAAATGCAAATCCAAACTGCAAGGCCATGGCAGCTCACTGTGGTCAGCATGGCTAGAAGGAAGCAGACAGGAAATAACAAGTGTCAGAGAGGAGGTGGAGAGAAGGGAAGCCTCCTGCACTGCTGGTGGGAATGTAACCCGGTGCAGCCACGATGCCAAAGGTGTGGAACTGCCTCAGAAGTTTAAGTATCCATGTCCCGTATGACCCAGCTATTAATCTGCCGCTTGCTTATCCAAAACAGTCAGAAAGACTACCGCATAAAGACATGTGCATGGCTGTGTTCACCACAGTCTTACTCCTGATATCCAAGACTTGGAAAGCACCCTGGTGTCCAGCAAGGGATGATTGGAGAAGGAAGATGGGCTATAGCCACACAATGGTATACCACTCAGCCGGAACAAATGATGCAATCCAGCCATTTGTGACCACCAGAATGGCTGTGAGGGTTTTAGGGGAAGTGTAACAAGCCCCAGTGAGAAATTCAAATACCATAGAATCTCACTTACAAGGAGAAGAAAAAGCAAGCACTAACCAACAGGTGGCACTGAACATTTGTATGCGGGCTCCCAGAGGCAAAGAGGGGCGGTGACGGAGGGTGAAAGAGAAGATTAGGCACAAGTGTGTGGTGAGGGCCTGTGATTAGTCTTACACTGGTGAAGATGATGTAAGCTACACAGAAGTCTAAAGCAATGAGGATGTGAATCTGGAAGTTATAGTACGTTCTAATGCAGGGTCATGGCTATAAATTCACCTCAAATCAAAAATCCAAAAAGGGGTCCAGAATGATGTCATAAAGCTTTGGGGGCGGAAAGAGTTTACAGAAGGTGAACTTCCAAGGATGGAAAATCACCTCCAAATGCTTACAGATGCTACAGAAAGGCAGACCATTCCAAATAGGTGAAGAGGAATACTACGAAGAGAACATGATCAGTCCTAAACCCATGAACGAACGGAAAATGTTACCGTCCATGATGTTATTACTAATCACCTTCACGAATAATCCAAACAGGCCCACGTCTTCCCAAGTTCAGGCAAAAGGTTGGTCCAAAAGTACAATTCAGGGCCGGCCCTGTGGTGGAGCAGGTAAGTGCCCACATTCCGCTTGGGCGGCCCGGGCCTCACTGTTTCACCTTACGAGTGCATATCACATTAGTAGTGTTAGGAAATATAGATTTCATGGTATGGTGCGGGCAGAGATCATAAATAAGCAGCAATTGTGAGGATACGTTATCAATACGCACAAGAAAAGGAACCATAAGAATATTACAATCTATGGAAGTATCTGGTACACTTCCCAAAGGCAGAAGGAAGGAAAACTTGTGACCTGCCAAGGTGGAATTGGCAGAGTGCCACGAGATGACACCATCATTGTGCATCAGAACATTCCCTGGGCAACTTCAACTTGTGAGGGAGTCCAGGACTTTTTCTGGGTAAGGTCCACCCATTTTGCCATCTACCCAAGATATAAGAGATAAAACCCAGGATAATCTTACAGGAGTGAAACCAGTGTCTAGAGAGAATGTAGGAGCCCTTTTGAAGTTCAAGGAGAAAGATAGAAACTGACAACAATTGCAGAAAAAGGAAAACTATCCTACCTAGACAGGGTGAGGAGTCAGACTGGTCTGAGATGGCTGTGAAACTCTGTGTGCACGGAGGTTGTCAGGACAACTTCGAATTTTGAGGTCGCTTATGACATCACGGTGAACATGTCCCCCAGGGTGGCCGCATGGTTACAGTCTGAGGATTGGCCTAGGCTAGGCTATTAAAGGGACAGATACCCAGAAACAGGTTTGGCAAACAGAAAGCAGGCACAGAAACTAGAAGAGATAAAACAGAGTCTGATGCAAGGGATAAGAAAGGAACCCTAGGCCACAAGTGAGAATAGAGGGACAGGCACGGAGAGGAGAACATTGTCATCTATTCAAGTCTATGGGGAGGTCATGCTGATTCAAGCTTGCAACTTCATTGGAAACAAGTGGCCGGACTTGGGGTTCATCACACCTACAGTGCCCTTGTGCCTTAAGCATAATGCAAAGTCAAGAAAGATGTCTTGAGGACATTGAAGAGAAGAATCGATGCCTCCTTTCCAAGGCCCATAGCATTCTTTGCAGGTCAGTCTCTTTTTCCGAAGCTCTGGTGTCACGTGGGCCCACTGGGCACATGGTAATGTGTCCCAAGAGATGTCTTGGAAGCCTTGAAGGAATGGAGCCCTGTCACGCTTGGGGTATGTCTCTTTGTTTGGAAGTGCTCTACAAGGGTGCTGAAAAGCACCCTCTTCCACAGGGCTTCGTTCCTTCGTGAAGGCTGCCCTCCCAGGCTAGTGTGCTCTGTTTGCCTCCATCGAAATTCTCTCCCCCTACCTCTTGCCGTAGAAGGATTATTGATTATGTGTTTTGACACCATATGTAAGGAAGTTGCACGAAAATTAGAACTTTACAGTTGTGTTTCAAGAAAAATAAACAGGCCAGGGTAGAGGATGTAGGGCAAACAAATGGCACACCCTATAAAAATTAAGTAAGCCCGTATCTGGACGGAATCTAGGGGAACGTTCAAGGATCAGGGGTCAAGTTCGAAACTTCCCAAATCCGGAAAAGAGACAGAAAAATATCTTTCCTGGAGAGTGGAATTCATCCGATTTGTCTAAGTTGTCTTGGAAACATTGTGTCCGTGAAGGGGGTTGCCAGGACCACCTCGAATTTGGAGTTTCTGATCTCAGGATGTCAAACCAACCCACATGACCACGTGTTCTCAGTGCTTAGTTTGACCTAGGCTAGGGTAGCCAAGAGTCCTACAAGTGACCGGTGCAAATTCAAGGACAACAACCAAGAGTCACGAAAGCACTCACACCTCACCCTAGAGAACATACAGCGATTAAAGAAATACAAACTAATCCCTTGGAATGAAGGAGAACGGACTGATAAGCATGTCTAAGGGAGATAGCTGAGAAAGACCATGACGAGTATACTATGGAAAAGAAAAAGAGGACCCAGAAAATGGAAGGTGAACAGAAATCACACCTGAATTATCCACAATGAAAGATGATGTCCGTCTTTAGACAGACTCTGCTGGAACGTTTGAAAGTCAGAGAAATTCACAAGCCAAAAAACGGCAGCGAAGGTCAAGCATGGGCTAACTGGGAAGGGTGAGTTATGAGACTGCTCCAAGCAGGCTCTGAAACCTGTATCCAGGAAGCATGCTGGACCTCAGAGACACAATTATGACAAATCCTCTGACATCACAATGGACCCGAAAAACAACCTAGCCTCATCTACACAGTGCTAGAGTTGGGCTCACTAGTATATTTAACTCCCATTGCACTCAACTGCACGTTGCCACTGAACATGTAAGTGGCCGGCCGGTGGTGCAGTGGTGAGGTCCGCACCTTCTGGGTCTGTGGCCCAGTATGGGCTGGGTGGAATCCTCGGTTTGGGCCCCCTCACCACTGCTTCAGTTGTTCTGGTGCAGGCGTCCGAGGTAGAGTAGAGGCAGATGGGAAGGGACGTTGGACAGGGCCAGACTTCCACAGCAAATACAGGAGCATTGCCAGCAGATGTGAGCACAGCAATGCACTTGTGCCAAAACAAAACCAATTAAAAGTTGCAAAGAACAGAAAAACTGAAGCTAAGGAAAAAAAAAACAAAAAAACAGGAGCTTGCCATTACGAAGAATAGGATCTCTGTGAATAACCTTAGCAAAACAGGTGAATTCTATGTTAATTCAAAAACTAGCAAACCTTTGGGGAAAGAAACTCAAGAAGACACAAGAAAAAAAAAGATATCGAGGGATCGAGGAATGGAAGGATTAACACACTTGAAAGGTTCATACCGCAGTAAGGAATCTCTGGATTCCATGCAATCCCAGTCAAAGTTGCAGCAGTATTTGCCACAGAGAAGAAGAGAGAATCCTAAAGTTTCTAGCCAGCAACACGAGACCCTGACTAGGCAAAGGAATCCTCAGGAAAACGAACAAAGCAGCACGTGTCACAATTTCTGATTTCAACATAGAGGACGAAGCGCTAGGTACCGAAACGGCACAGTCTGGGCCCCAAAACAGGCATGAAGACCCATGCAAAACAATTGAGAGCCCAGAGCCCAACTCAAACTTACATGGACAGCCCATTTTGGACCAGGGAGCCAAGTGGAGACAGCGGAGGAAGGAGAGTCTCTACAATAAACGGTGCTGGGAAGCCTGCACAGCCACATGGAACACAACGAGAGTACACCATGATGTTACACCTGGCACACACACCACCTGAAATGGATTAAAGCCTTGAATGGCAGACTTGAAACCGTGAACCTTGTAGGAGAAGACCTAGGCAGAGTGCTCTTTGCCATCTGTCTGAGCCGCCTATTTGGAAGAAGCATGTCTGACTGGGCAAGGGCAACAAAGGAAACAAGAAACAAACGGGACCACATCAAACGCACACACTTCTGCCCACTCAAGGAAACCATCAACTGAATACTAAGACACCACAACGATTGGGAGAGGATGTTTGCAAACCACACATCGGACAAGGGGTGAAAAGCCCAAAGATACAATCAACTCGCACGTCTCCACAAGAAAAAAAACAAGCCAATGAAAACCTGGTCAAAAGATGGAAGCAGAGATTTCTCCGAAGAAGACAGAAAGAGGGCCAGTAGGTGCATGAAAACTTGTTCACCATCATGAAGTCTCAGGAAAATGCAAATCCAAACTGCAAGGCCATGGCAGCTCACTGTGGTCAGCATGGCTAGAAGGAAGCAGACAGGAAATAACAAGTGTCAGAGAGGAGGTGGAGAGAAGGGAAGCCTCCTGCACTGCTGGTGGGAGTGTAACCCGGTGCAGCCACGATGCCAAAGGTGTGGAACTGCCTCAGAAGTTTAAGTATCCATGTCCCGTATGACCCAGCTATTAATCTGCCGCTTGCTTATCCAAAAAAGTCAGAAAGACTACCGCATAAAGACATGTGCATGGCTGTGTTCACCACAGTCTTACTCCGGATATCCAAGACTTGGAAAGCACCCTGGTGTCCAGCAAGGGATGATTGGAGAAGGAAGATGGGCTATAGCCACACAATGGTATACCACTCAGCCGGAACAAATGATGCAATCCAGCCATTTGTGACCACCAGAATGGCTGTGAGGGTTTTAGGGGAAGTGTAACAAGCCCCAGTGAGAAATTCAAATACCATAGAATCTCACTTACAAGGAGAAGAAAAAGCAAGCACTAACCAACAGGTGGCACTGAACATTTGTATGCGGGCTCCCAGAGGCAAAGAGGGGCGGTGACGGAGGGTGAAAGAGAAGATTAGGCACAAGTGTGTGGTGAGGGCCTGTGATTAGTCTTACACTGGTGAAGATGATGTAAGCTACACAGAAGTCTAAAGCAATGAGGATGTGAATCTGGAAGTTATAGTACGTTCTAATGCAGGGTCATGGCTATAAATTCACCTCAAATCAAAAATCCAAAAAGGGGTCCAGAATGATGTCATAAAGCTTTGGGGGCGGAAAGAGTTTACAGAAGGTGAACTTCCAAGGATGGAAAATCACCTCCAAATGCTTACAGATGCTACAGAAAGGCAGACCATTCCAAATAGGTGAAGAGGAATACTACGAAGAGAACATGATCAGTCCTAAACCCATGAACGAACGGAAAATGTTACCGTCCATGATGTTATTACTAATCACCTTCACGAATAATCCAAACAGGCCCACGTCTTCCCAAGTTCAGGCAAAAGGTTGGTCCAAAAGTACAATTCAGGGCCGGCCCTGTGGTGGAGCAGGTAAGTGCCCACATTCCGCTTGGGCGGCCCGGGCCTCACTGTTTCACCTTACGAGTGCATATCACATTAGTAGTGTTAGGAAATATAGATTTCATGGTATGGTGCGGGCAGAGATCATAAATAAGCAGCAATTGTGAGGATACGTTATCAATACGCACAAGAAAAGGAACCATAAGAATATTACAATCTATGGAAGTATCTGGTACACTTCCCAAAGGCAGAAGGAAGGAAAACTTGTGACCTGCCAAGGTGGAATTGGCAGAGTGCCACGAGATGACACCATCATTGTGCATCAGAACATTCCCTGGGCAACTTCAACTTGTGAGGGAGTCCAGGACTTTTTCTGGGTAAGGTCCACCCATTTTGCCATCTACCCAAGATATAAGAGATAAAACCCAGGATAATCTTACAGGAGTGAAACCAGTGTCTAGAGAGAATGTAGGAGCCCTTTCGAAGTTCAAGGAGAAAGATAGAAACTGACAACAATTGCAGAAAAAGGAAAACTATCCTACCTAGACAGGGTGAGGAGTCAGACTGGTCTGAGATGGCTGTGAAACTCTGTGTGCACGGAGGTTGTCAGGACAACTTCGAATTTTGAGGTCGCTTATGACATCACGGTGAACATGTCCCCCAGGGTGGCCGCATGGTTACAGTCTGAGGATTGGCCTAGGCTAGGCTATTAAAGGGACAGATACCCAGAAACAGGTTTGGCAAACAGAAAGCAGGCACAGAAACTAGAAGAGATAAAACAGAGTCTGATGCAAGGGATAAGAAAGGAACCCTAGGCCACAAGTGAGAATAGAGGGACAGGCACGGAGAGGAGAACATTGTCATCTATTCAAGTCTATGGGGAGGTCATGCTGATTCAAGCTTGCAACTTCATTGGAAACAAGTGGCCGGACTTGGGGTTCATCACACCTACAGTGCCCTTGTGCCTTAAGCATAATGCAAAGTCAAGAAAGATGTCTTGAGGACATTGAAGAGAAGAATCGATGCCTCCTTTCCAAGGCCCATAGCATTCTTTGAAGGTCAGTCTCTTTTTCCGAAGCTCTGGTGTCACGTGGGCCCACTGGGCACATGGTAATGTGTC
The DNA here is from genome assembly GCF_041296235.1 of Equus asinus. NCBI lineage: Eukaryota > Metazoa > Chordata > Mammalia > Perissodactyla > Equidae > Equus > Equus asinus. The sequence goes on along the minus strand of NC_091813.1, from coordinate 8,932,249 downwards.
CCAAGAGATGTCTTGGAAGCCTTGAAGGAATGGAGCCCTGTCACGCTTGGGGTATGTCTCTTTGTTTGGAAGTGCTCTACAAGGGTGCTGAAAAGCACCCTCTTCCACAGGGCTTCGTTCCTTCGTGAAGGCTGCCCTCCCAGGCTAGTGTGCTCTGTTTGCCTCCATCGAAATTCTCTCCCCCTACCTCTTGCCGTAGAAGGATTATTGATTATGTGTTTTGACACCATATGTAAGGAAGTTGCACGAAAATTAGAACTTTACAGTTGTGTTTCAAGAAAAATAAACAGGCCAGGGTAGAGGATGTAGGGCAAACAAATGGCACACCCTATAAAAATTAAGTAAGCCCGTATCTGGACGGAATCTAGGGGAACGTTCAAGGATCAGGGGTCAAGTTCGAAACTTCCCAAATCCGGAAAAGAGACAGAAAAATATCTTTCCTGGAGAGTGGAATTCATCCGATTTGTCTAAGTTGTCTTGGAAACATTGTGTCCGTGAAGGGGGTTGCCAGGACCACCTCGAATTTGGAGTTTCTGATCTCAGGATGTCAAACCAACCCACATGACCACGTGTTCTCAGTGCTTAGTTTGACCTAGGCTAGGGTAGCCAAGAGTCCTACAAGTGACCGGTGCAAATTCAAGGACAACAACCAAGAGTCACGAAAGCACTCACACCTCACCCTAGAGAACATACAGCGATTAACGAAATACAAACTAATCCCTTGGAATGAAGGAGAACGGACTGATAAGCATGTCTAAGGGAGATAGCTGAGAAAGACCATGACGAGTATACTATGGAAAAGAAAAAGAGGACCCAGAAAATGGAAGGTGAACAGAAATCACACCTGAATTATCCACAATGAAAGATGATGTCCGTCTTTAGACAGACTCTGCTGGAACGTTTGAAAGTCAGAGAAATTCACAAGCCAAAAAACGGCAGCGAAGGTCAAGCATGGGCTAACTGGGAAGGGTGAGTTATGAGACTGCTCCAAGCAGGCTCTGAAACCTGTATCCAGGAAGCATGCTGGACCTCAGAGACACAATTATGACAAATCCTCTGACATCACAATGGACCCGAAAAACAACCTAGCCTCATCTACACAGTGCTAGAGTTGGGCTCACTAGTATATTTAACTCCCGTTGCACTCAACTGCACGTTGCCACTGAACATGTAAGTGGCCGGCCGGTGGTGCAGTGGTGAGGTCCGCACCTTCTGGGTCTGTGGCCCAGTATGGGCTGGGTGGAATCCTCGGTTTGGGCCCCCTCACCACTGCTTCAGTTGTTCTGGTGCAGGCGTCCGAGGTAGAGTAGAGGCAGATGGGAAGGGACGTTGGACAGGGCCAGACTTCCACAGCAAATACAGGAGCATTGCCAGCAGATGTGAGCACAGCAATGCACTTGTGCCAAAACAAAACCAATTAAAAGTTGCAAAGAACAGAAAAACTGAAGCTAAGGAAAAAAAAAAACAAAAAAACAGGAGCTTGCCATTACGAAGAATAGGATCTCTGTGAATAACCTTAGCAAAACAGGTGAATTCTATGTTAATTCAAAAACTAGCAAACCTTTGGGGAAAGAAACTCAAGAAGACACAAGAAAAAAAAAGATATCGAGGGATCGAGGAATGGAAGGATTAACACACTTGAAAGGTTCATACCGCAGTAAGGAATCTCTGGATTCCATGCAATCCCAGTCAAAGTTGCAGCAGTATTTGCCACAGAGAAGAAGAGAGAATCCTAAAGTTTCTAGCCAGCAACACGAGACCCTGACTAGGCAAAGGAATCCTCAGGAAAACGAACAAAGCAGCACGTGTCACAATTTCTGATTTCAACATAGAGGACGAAGCGCTAGGTACCGAAACGGCACAGTCTGGGCCCCAAAACAGGCATGAAGACCCATGCAAAACAATTGAGAGCCCAGAGCCCAACTCAAACTTACATGGACAGCCCATTTTGGACCAGGGAGCCAAGTGGAGACAGCGGAGGAAGGAGAGTCTCTACAATAAACGGTGCTGGGAAGCCTGCACAGCCACATGGAACACAACGAGAGTACACCATGATGTTACACCTGGCACACACACCACCTGAAATGGATTAAAGCCTTGAATGGCAGACTTGAAACCGTGAACCTTGTAGGAGAAGACCTAGGCAGAGTGCTCTTTGCCATCTGTCTGAGCCGCCTATTTGGAAGAAGCATGTCTGACTGGGCAAGGGCAACAAAGGAAACAAGAAACAAACGGGACCACATCAAACGCACACACTTCTGCCCACTCAAGGAAACCATCAACTGAATACTAAGACACCACAACGATTGGGAGAGGATGTTTGCAAACCACACATCGGACAAGGGGTGAAAAGCCCAAAGATACAATCAACTCGCACGTCTCCACAAGAAAAAAAACAAGCCAATGAAAACCTGGTCAAAAGATGGAAGCAGAGATTTCTCCGAAGAAGACAGAAAGAGGGCCAGTAGGTGCATGAAAACTTGTTCACCATCATGAAGTCTCAGGAAAATGCAAATCCAAACTGCAAGGCCATGGCAGCTCACTGTGGTCAGCATGGCTAGAAGGAAGCAGACAGGAAATAACAAGTGTCAGAGAGGAGGTGGAGAGAAGGGAAGCCTCCTGCACTGCTGGTGGGAGTGTAACCCGGTGCAGCCACGATGCCAAAGGTGTGGAACTGCCTCAGAAGTTTAAGTATCCATGTCCCGTATGACCCAGCTATTAATCTGCCGCTTGCTTATCCAAAACAGTCAGAAAGACTACCGCATAAAGACATGTGCATGGCTGTGTTCACCACAGTCTTACTCCGGATATCCAAGACTTGGAAAGCACCCTGGTGTCCAGCAAGGGATGATTGGAGAAGGAAGATGGGCTATAGCCACACAATGGTATACCACTCAGCCGGAACAAATGATGCAATCCAGCCATTTGTGACCACCAGAATGGCTGTGAGGGTTTTAGGGGAAGTGTAACAAGCCCCAGTGAGAAATTCAAATACCATAGAATCTCACTTACAAGGAGAAGAAAAAGCAAGCACTAACCAACAGGTGGCACTGAACATTTGTATGCGGGCTCCCAGAGGCAAAGAGGGGCGGTGACGGAGGGTGAAAGAGAAGATTAGGCACAAGTGTGTGGTGAGGGCCTGTGATTAGTCTTACACTGGTGAAGATGATGTAAGCTACACAGAAGTCTAAAGCAATGAGGATGTGAATCTGGAAGTTATAGTACGTTCTAATGCAGGGTCATGGCTATAAATTCACCTCAAATCAAAAATCCAAAAAGGGGTCCAGAATGATGTCATAAAGCTTTGGGGGCGGAAAGAGTTTACAGAAGGTGAACTTCCAAGGATGGAAAATCACCTCCAAATGCTTACAGATGCTACAGAAAGGCAGACCATTCCAAATAGGTGAAGAGGAATACTACGAAGAGAACATGATCAGTCCTAAACCCATGAACGAACGGAAAATGTTACCGTCCATGATGTTATTACTAATCACCTTCACGAATAATCCAAACAGGCCCACGTCTTCCCAAGTTCAGGCAAAAGGTTGGTCCAAAAGTACAATTCAGGGCCGGCCCTGTGGTGGAGCAGGTAAGTGCCCACATTCCGCTTGGGCGGCCCGGGCCTCACTGTTTCACCTTACGAGTGCATATCACATTAGTAGTGTTAGGAAATATAGATTTCATGGTATGGTGCGGGCAGAGATCATAAATAAGCAGCAATTGTGAGGATACGTTATCAATACGCACAAGAAAAGGAACCATAAGAATATTACAATCTATGGAAGTATCTGGTACACTTCCCAAAGGCAGAAGGAAGGAAAACTTGTGACCTGCCAAGGTGGAATTGGCAGAGTGCCACGAGATGACACCATCATTGTGCATCAGAACATTCCCTGGGCAACTTCAACTTGTGAGGGAGTCCAGGACTTTTTCTGGGTAAGGTCCACCCATTTTGCCATCTACCCAAGATATAAGAGATAAAACCCAGGATAATCTTACAGGAGTGAAACCAGTGTCTAGAGAGAATGTAGGAGCCCTTTCGAAGTTCAAGGAGAAAGATAGAAACTGACAACAATTGCAGAAAAAGGAAAACTATCCTACCTAGACAGGGTGAGGAGTCAGACTGGTCTGAGATGGCTGTGAAACTCTGTGTGCACGGAGGTTGTCAGGACAACTTCGAATTTTGAGGTCGCTTATGACATCACGGTGAACATGTCCCCCAGGGTGGCCGCATGGTTACAGTCTGAGGATTGGCCTAGGCTAGGCTATTAAAGGGACAGATACCCAGAAACAGGTTTGGCAAACAGAAAGCAGGCACAGAAACTAGAAGAGATAAAACAGAGTCTGATGCAAGGGATAAGAAAGGAACCCTAGGCCACAAGTGAGAATAGAGGGACAGGCACGGAGAGGAGAACATTGTCATCTATTCAAGTCTATGGGGAGGTCATGCTGATTCAAGCTTGCAACTTCATTGGAAACAAGTGGCCGGACTTGGGGTTCATCACACCTACAGTGCCCTTGTGCCTTAAGCATAATGCAAAGTCAAGAAAGATGTCTTGAGGACATTGAAGAGAAGAATCGATGCCTCCTTTCCAAGGCCCATAGCATTCTTTGAAGGTCAGTCTCTTTTTCCGAAGCTCTGGTGTCACGTGGGCCCACTGGGCACATGGTAATGTGTCCCAAGAGATGTCTTGGAAGCCTTGAAGGAATGGAGCCCTGTCACGCTTGGGGTATGTCTCTTTGTTTGGAAGTGCTCTACAAGGGTGCTGAAAAGCACCCTCTTCCACAGGGCTTCGTTCCTTCGTGAAGGCTGCCCTCCCAGGCTAGTGTGCTCTGTTTGCCTCCATCGAAATTCTCTCCCCCTACCTCTTGCCGTAGAAGGATTATTGATTATGTGTTTTGACACCATATGTAAGGAAGTTGCACGAAAATTAGAACTTTACAGTTGTGTTTCAAGAAAAATAAACAGGCCAGGGTAGAGGATGTAGGGCAAACAAATGGCACACCCTATAAAAATTAAGTAAGCCCGTATCTGGACGGAATCTAGGGGAACGTTCAAGGATCAGGGGTCAAGTTCGAAACTTCCCAAATCCGGAAAAGAGACAGAAAAATATCTTTCCTGGAGAGTGGAATTCATCCGATTTGTCTAAGTTGTCTTGGAAACATTGTGTCCGTGAAGGGGGTTGCCAGGACCACCTCGAATTTGGAGTTTCTGATCTCAGGATGTCAAACCAACCCACATGACCACGTGTTCTCAGTGCTTAGTTTGACCTAGGCTAGGGTAGCCAAGAGTCCTACAAGTGACCGGTGCAAATTCAAGGACAACAACCAAGAGTCACGAAAGCACTCACACCTCACCCTAGAGAACATACAGCGATTAAAGAAATACAAACTAATCCCTTGGAATGAAGGAGAACGGACTGATAAGCATGTCTAAGGGAGATAGCTGAGAAAGACCATGACGAGTATACTATGGAAAAGAAAAAGAGGACCCAGAAAATGGAAGGTGAACAGAAATCACACCTGAATTATCCACAATGAAAGATGATGTCCGTCTTTAGACAGACTCTGCTGGAACGTTTGAAAGTCAGAGAAATTCACAAGCCAAAAAACGGCAGCGAAGGTCAAGCATGGGCTAACTGGGAAGGGTGAGTTATGAGACTGCTCCAAGCAGGCTCTGAAACCTGTATCCAGGAAGCATGCTGGACCTCAGAGACACAATTATGACAAATCCTCTGACATCACAATGGACCCGAAAAACAACCTAGCCTCATCTACACAGTGCTAGAGTTGGGCTCACTAGTATATTTAACTCCCGTTGCACTCAACTGCACGTTGCCACTGAACATGTAAGTGGCCGGCCGGTGGTGCAGTGGTGAGGTCCGCACCTTCTGGGTCTGTGGCCCAGTATGGGCTGGGTGGAATCCTCGGTTTGGGCCTCCTCACCACTGCTTCAGTTGTTCTGGTGCAGGCGTCCGAGGTAGAGTAGAGGCAGATGGGAAGGGACGTTGGACAGGGCCAGACTTCCACAGCAAATACAGGAGCATTGCCAGCAGATGTGAGCACAGCAATGCACTTGTGCCAAAACAAAACCAATTAAAAGTTGCAAAGAACAGAAAAACTGAAGCTAAGGAAAAAAAAAACAAAAAAACAGGAGCTTGCCATTACGAAGAATAGGATCTCTGTGAATAACCTTAGCAAAACAGGTGAATTCTATGTTAATTCAAAAACTAGCAAACCTTTGGGGAAAGAAACTCAAGAAGACACAAGAAAAAAAAAGATATCGAGGGATCGAGGAATGGAAGGATTAACACACTTGAAAGGTTCATACCGCAGTAAGGAATCTCTGGATTCCATGCAATCCCAGTCAAAGTTGCAGCAGTATTTGCCACAGAGAAGAAGAGAGAATCCTAAAGTTTCTAGCCAGCAACACGAGACCCTGACTAGGCAAAGGAATCCTCAGGAAAACGAACAAAGCAGCACGTGTCACAATTTCTGATTTCAACATAGAGGACGAAGCGCTAGGTACCGAAACGGCACAGTCTGGGCCCCAAAACAGGCATGAAGACCCATGCAAAACAATTGAGAGCCCAGAGCCCAACTCAAACTTACATGGACAGCCCATTTTGGACCAGGGAGCCAAGTGGAGACAGCGGAGGAAGGAGAGTCTCTACAATAAACGGTGCTGGGAAGCCTGCACAGCCACATGGAACACAACGAGAGTACACCATGATGTTACACCTGGCACACACACCACCTGAAATGGATTAAAGCCTTGAATGGCAGACTTGAAACCGTGAACCTTGTAGGAGAAGACCTAGGCAGAGTGCTCTTTGCCATCTGTCTGAGCCGCCTATTTGGAAGAAGCATGTCTGACTGGGCAAGGGCAACAAAGGAAACAAGAAACAAACGGGACCACATCAAATGCACACACTTCTGCCCACTCAAGGAAACCATCAACTGAATACTAAGACACCACAACGATTGGGAGAGGATGTTTGCAAACCACACATCGGACAAGGGGTGAAAAGCCCAAAGATACAATCAACTCGCACGTCTCCACAAGAAAAAAAACAAGCCAATGAAAACCTGGTCAAAAGATGGAAGCAGAGATTTCTCCGAAGAAGACAGAAAGAGGGCCAGTAGGTGCATGAAAACTTGTTCACCATCATTAAGTCTCAGGAAAATGCAAATCCAAACTGCAAGGCCATGGCAGCTCACTGTGGTCAGCATGGCTAGAAGGAAGCAGACAGGAAATAACAAGTGTCAGAGAGGAGGTGGAGAGAAGGGAAGCCTCCTGCACTGCTGGTGGGAGTGTAACCCGGTGCAGCCACGATGCCAAAGGTGTGGAACTGCCTCAGAAGTTTAAGTATCCATGTCCCGTATGACCCAGCTATTAATCTGCCGCTTGCTTATCCAAAACAGTCAGAAAGACTACCGCATAAAGACATGTGCATGGCTGTGTTCACCACAGTCTTACTCCGGATATCCAAGACTTGGAAAGCACCCTGGTGTCCAGCAAGGGATGATTGGAGAAGGAAGATGGGCTATAGCCACACAATGGTATACCACTCAGCCGGAACAAATGATGCAATCCAGCCATTTGTGACCACCAGAATGGCTGTGAGGGTTTTAGGGGAAGTGTAACAAGCCCCAGTGAGAAATTCAAATACCATAGAATCTCACTTACAAGGAGAAGAAAAAGCAAGCACTAACCAACAGGTGGCACTGAACATTTGTATGCGGGCTCCCAGAGGCAAAGAGGGGCGGTGACGGAGGGTGAAAGAGAAGATTAGGCACAAGTGTGTGGTGAGGGCCTGTGATTAGTCTTACACTGGTGAAGATGATGTAAGCTACACAGAAGTCTAAAGCAATGAGGATGTGAATCTGGAAGTTATAGTACGTTCTAATGCAGGGTCATGGCTATAAATTCACCTCAAATCAAAAATCCAAAAAGGGGTCCAGAATGATGTCATAAAGCTTTGGGGGCGGAAAGAGTTTACAGAAGGTGAACTTCCAAGGATGGAAAATCACCTCCAAATGCTTACAGATGCTACAGAAAGGCAGACCATTCCAAATAGGTGAAGAGGAATACTACGAAGAGAACATGATCAGTCCTAAACCCATGAACGAACGGAAAATGTTACCGTCCATGATGTTATTACTAATCACCTTCACGAATAATCCAAACAGGCCCACGTCTTCCCAAGTTCAGGCAAAAGGTTGGTCCAAAAGTACAATTCAGGGCCGGCCCTGTGGTGGAGCAGGTAAGTGCCCACATTCCGCTTGGGCGGCCCGGGCCTCACTGTTTCACCTTACGAGTGCATATCACATTAGTAGTGTTAGGAAATATAGATTTCATGGTATGGTGCGGGCAGAGATCATAAATAAGCAGCAATTGTGAGGATACGTTATCAATACGCACAAGAAAAGGAACCATAAGAATATTACAATCTATGGAAGTATCTGGTACACTTCCCAAAGGCAGAAGGAAGGAAAACTTGTGACCTGCCAAGGTGGAATTGGCAGAGTGCCACGAGATGACACCATCATTGTGCATCAGAACATTCCCTGGGCAACTTCAACTTGTGAGGGAGTCCAGGACTTTTTCTGGGTAAGGTCCACCCATTTTGCCATCTACCCAAGATATAAGAGATAAAACCCAGGATAATCTTACAGGAGTGAAACCAGTGTCTAGAGAGAATGTAGGAGCCCTTTCGAAGTTCAAGGAGAAAGATAGAAACTGACAACAATTGCAGAAAAAGGAAAACTATCCTACCTAGACAGGGTGAGGAGTCAGACTGGTCTGAGATGGCTGTGAAACTCTGTGTGCACGGAGGTTGTCAGGACAACTTCGAATTTTGAGGTCGCTTATGACATCACGGTGAACATGTCCCCCAGGGTGGCCGCATGGTTACAGTCTGAGGATTGGCCTAGGCTAGGCTATTAAAGGGACAGATACCCAGAAACAGGTTTGGCAAACAGAAAGCAGGCACAGAAACTAGAAGAGATAAAACAGAGTCTGATGCAAGGGATAAGAAAGGAACCCTAGGCCACAAGTGAGAATAGAGGGACAGGCACGGAGAGGAGAACATTGTCATCTATTCAAGTCTATGGGGAGGTCATGCTGATTCAAGCTTGCAACTTCATTGGAAACAAGTGGCCGGACTTGGGGTTCATCACACCTACAGTGCCCTTGTGCCTTAAGCATAATGCAAAGTCAAGAAAGATGTCTTGAGGACATTGAAGAGAAGAATCGATGCCTCCTTTCCAAGGCCCATAGCATTCTTTGAAGGTCAGTCTCTTTTTCCGAAGCTCTGGTGTCACGTGGGCCCACTGGGCACATGGTAATGTGTCCCAAGAGATGTCTTGGAAGCCTTGAAGGAATGGAGCCCTGTCACGCTTGGGGTATGTCTCTTTGTTTGGAAGTGCTCTACAAGGGTGCTGAAAAGCACCCTCTTCCACAGGGCTTCGTTCCTTCGTGAAGGCTGCCCTCCCAGGCTAGTGTGCTCTGTTTGCCTCCATCGAAATTCTCTCCCCCTACCTCTTGCCGTAGAAGGATTATTGATTATGTGTTTTGACACCATATGTAAGGAAGTTGCACGAAAATTAGAACTTTACAGTTGTGTTTCAAGAAAAATAAACAGGCCAGGGTAGAGGATGTAGGGCAAACAAATGGCACACCCTATAAAAATTAAGTAAGCCCGTATCTGGACGGAATCTAGGGGAACGTTCAAGGATCAGGGGTCAAGTTCGAAACTTCCCAAATCCGGAAAAGAGACAGAAAAATATCTTTCCTGGAGAGTGGAATTCATCCGATTTGTCTAAGTTGTCTTGGAAACATTGTGTCCGTGAAGGGGGTTGCCAGGACCACCTCGAATTTGGAGTTTCTGATCTCAGGATGTCAAACCAACCCACATGACCACGTGTTCTCAGTGCTTAGTTTGACCTAGGCTAGGGTAGCCAAGAGTCCTACAAGTGACCGGTGCAAATTCAAGGACAACAACCAAGAGTCACGAAAGCACTCACACCTCACCCTAGAGAACATACAGCGATTAAAGAAATACAAACTAATCCCTCGGAATGAAGGAGAACGGACTGATAAGCATGTCTAAGGGAGATAGCTGAGAAAGACCATGACGAGTATACTATGGAAAAGAAAAAGAGGACCCAGAAAATGGAAGGTGAACAGAAATCACACCTGAATTATCCACAATGAAAGATGATGTCCGTCTTTAGACAGACTCTGCTGGAACGTTTGAAAGTCAGAGAAATTCACAAGCCAAAAAACGGCAGCGAAGGTCAAGCATGGGCTAACTGGGAAGGGTGAGTTATGAGACTGCTCCAAGCAGGCTCTGAAACCTGTATCCAGGAAGCATGCTGGACCTCAGAGACACAATTATGACAAATCCTCTGACATCACAATGGACCCGAAAAACAACCTAGCCTCATCTACACAGTGCTAGAGTTGGGCTCACTAGTATATTTAACTCCCATTGCACTCAACTGCACGTTGCCACTGAACATGTAAGTGGCCGGCCGGTGGTGCAGTGGTGAGGTCCGCACCTTCTGGGTCTGTGGCCCAGTATGGGCTGGGTGGAATCCTCGGTTTGGGCCTCCTCACCACTGCTTCAGTTGTTCTGGTGCAGGCGTCCGAGGTAGAGTAGAGGCAGATGGGAAGGGACGTTGGACAGGGCCAGACTTCCACAGCAAATACAGGAGCATTGCCAGCAGATGTGAGCACAGCAATGCACTTGTGCCAAAACAAAACCAATTAAAAGTTGCAAAGAACAGAAAAACTGAAGCTAAGGAAAAAAAAAACAAAAAAACAGGAGCTTGCCATTACGAAGAATAGGATCTCTGTGAATAACCTTAGCAAAACAGGTGAATTCTATGTTAATTCAAAAACTAGCAAACCTTTGGGGAAAGAAACTCAAGAAGACACAAGAAAAAAAAAGATATCGAGGGATCGAGGAATGGAAGGATTAACACACTTGAAAGGTTCATACCGCAGTAAGGAATCTCTGGATTCCATGCAATCCCAGTCAAAGTTGCAGCAGTATTTGCCACAGAGAAGAAGAGAGAATCCTAAAGTTTCTAGCCAGCAACACGAGACCCTGACTAGGCAAAGGAATCCTCAGGAAAACGAACAAAGCAGCACGTGTCACAATTTCTGATTTCAACATAGAGGACGAAGCGCTAGGTACCGAAACGGCACAGTCTGGGCCCCAAAACAGGCATGAAGACCCATGCAAAACAATTGAGAGCCCAGAGCCCAACTCAAACTTACATGGACAGCCCATTTTGGACCAGGGAGCCAAGTGGAGACAGCGGAGGAAGGAGAGTCTCTACAATAAACGGTGCTGGGAAGCCTGCACAGCCACATGGAACACAACGAGAGTACACCATGATGTTACACCTGGCACACACACCACCTGAAATGGATTAAAGCCTTGAATGGCAGACTTGAAACCGTGAACCTTGTAGGAGAAGACCTAGGCAGAGTGCTCTTTGCCATCTGTCTGAGCCGCCTATTTGGAAGAAGCATGTCTGACTGGGCAAGGGCAACAAAGGAAACAAGAAACAAACGGGACCACATCAAATGCACACACTTCTGCCCACTCAAGGAAACCATCAACTGAATACTAAGACACCACAACGATTGGGAGAGGATGTTTGCAAACCACACATCGGACAAGGGGTGAAAAGCCCAAAGATACAATCAACTCGCACGTCTCCACAAGAAAAAAAACAAGCCAATGAAAACCTGGTCAAAAGATGGAAGCAGAGATTTCTCCGAAGAAGACAGAAAGAGGGCCAGTAGGTGCATGAAAACTTGTTCACCATCATTAAGTCTCAGGAAAATGCAAATCCAAACTGCAAGGCCATGGCAGCTCACTGTGGTCAGCATGGCTAGAAGGAAGCAGACAGGAAATAACAAGTGTCAGAGAGGAGGTGGAGAGAAGGGAAGCCTCCTGCACTGCTGGTGGGAGTGTAACCCGGTGCAGCCACGATGCCAAAGGTGTGGAACTGCCTCAGAAGTTTAAGTATCCATGTCCCGTATGACCCAGCTATTAATCTGCCGCTTGCTTATCCAAAAAAGTCAGAAAGACTACCGCATAAAGACATGTGCATGGCTGTGTTCACCACAGTCTTACTCCTGATATCCAAGACTTGGAAAGCACCCTGGTGTCCAGCAAGGGATGATTGGAGAAGGAAGATGGGCTATAGCCACACAATGGTATACCACTCAGCCGGAACAAATGATGCAATCCAGCCATTTGTGACCACCAGAATGGCTGTGAGGGTTTTAGGGGAAGTGTAACAAGCCCCAGTGAGAAATTCAAATACCATAGAATCTCACTTACAAGGCGAAGAAAAAGCAAGCACTAACCAACAGGTGGCACTGAACATTTGTATGCGGGCTCCCAGAGGCAAAGAGGGGCGGTGACGGAGGGTGAAAGAGAAGATTAGGCACAAGTGTGTGGTGAGGGCCTGTGATTAGTCTTACACTGGTGAAGATGATGTAAGCTACACAGAAGTCTAAAGCAATGAGGATGTGAATCTGGAAGTTATAGTACGTTCTAATGCAGGGTCATGGCTATAAATTCACCTCAAATCAAAAATCCAAAACGGGGTCCAGAATGATGTCATAAAGCTTTGGGGGCGGAAAGAGTTTACGGAAGGTGAACTTCCAAGGATGGAAAATCACCTCCAAATGCTTACAGATGCTACAGAAAGGCAGACCATTCCAAATAGGTGAAGAGGAATACTACGAAGAGAACATGATCAGTCCTAAACCCATGAACGAACGGAAAATGTTACCGTCCATGATGTTATTACTAATCACCTTCACGAATAATCCAAACAGGCCCACGTCTTCCCAAGTTCAGGCAAAAGGTTGGTCCAAAAGTACAATTCAGGGCCGGCCCTGTGGTGGAGCAGGTAAGTGCCCACATTCCGCTTGGGCGGCCCGGGCCTCACTGTTTCACATTACGAGTGCATATCACATTAGTAGTGTTAGGAAATATAGATTTCATGGTATGGTGCGGGCAGAGATCATAAATAAGCAGCAATTGTGAGGATACGTTATCAATACGCACAAGAAAAGGAACCATAAGAATATTACAATCTATGGAAGTATCTGGTACACTTCCCAAAGGCAGAAGGAAGGAAAACTTGTGACCTGCCAAGGTGGAATTGGCAGAGTGCCACGAGATGACACCATCATTGTGCATCAGAACATTCCCTGGGCAACTTCAACTTGTGAGGGAGTCCAGGACTTTTTCTGGGTAAGGTCCACCCATTTTGCCATCTACCCAAGATATAAGAGATAAAACCCAGGATAATCTTACAGGAGTGAAACCAGTGTCTAGAGAGAATGTAGGAGCCCTTTCGAAGTTCAAGGAGAAAGATAGAAACTGACAACAATTGCAGAAAAAGGAAAACTATCCTACCTAGACAGGGTGAGGAGTCAGACTGGTCTGAGATGGCTGTGAAACTCTGTGTGCACGGAGGTTGTCAGGACAACTTCGAATTTTGAGGTCGCTTATGACATCACGGTGAACATGTCCCCCAGGGTGGCCGCATGGTTACAGTCTGAGGATTGGCCTAGGCTAGGCTATTAAAGGGACAGATACCCAGAAACAGGTTTGGCAAACAGAAAGCAGGCACAGAAACTAGAAGAGATAAAACAGAGTCTGATGCAAGGGATAAGAAAGGAACCCTAGGCCACAAGTGAGAATAGAGGGACAGGCACGGAGAGGAGAACATTGTCATCTATTCAAGTCTATGGGGAGGTCATGCTGATTCAAGCTTGCAACTTCATTGGAAACAAGTGGCCGGACTTGGGGTTCATCACACCTACAGTGCCCTTGTGCCTTAAGCATAATGCAAAGTCAAGAAAGATGTCTTGAGGACATTGAAGAGAAGAATCGATGCCTCCTTTCCAAGGCCCATAGCATTCTTTGAAGGTCAGTCTCTTTTTCCGAAGCTCTGGTGTCACGTGGGCCCACTGGGCACATGGTAATGTGTCCCAAGAGATGTCTTGGAAGCCTTGAAGGAATGGAGCCCTGTCACGCTTGGGGTATGTCTCTTTGTTTGGAAGTGCTCTACAAGGGTGCTGAAAAGCACCCTCTTCCACAGGGCTTCGTTCCTTCGTGAAGGCTGCCCTCCCAGGCTAGTGTGCTCTGTTTGCCTCCATCGAAATTCTCTCCCCCTACCTCTTGCCGTAGAAGGATTATTGATTATGTGTTTTGACACCATATGTAAGGAAGTTGCACGAAAATTAGAACTTTACAGTTGTGTTTCAAGAAAAATAAACAGGCCAGGGTAGAGGATGTAGGGCAAACAAATGGCACACCCTATAAAAATTAAGTAAGCCCGTATCTGGACGGAATCTAGGGGAACGTTCAAGGATCAGGGGTCAAGTTCGAAACTTCCCAAATCCGGAAAAGAGACAGAAAAATATCTTTCCTGGAGAGTGGAATTCATCCGATTTGTCTAAGTTGTCTTGGAAACATTGTGTCCCTGAAGGGGGTTGCCAGGACCACCTCGAATTTGGAGTTTCTGATCTCAGGATGTCAAACCAACCCACATGACCACGTGTTCTCAGTGCTTAGTTTGACCTAGGCTAGGGTAGCCAAGAGTCCTACAAGTGACCGGTGCAAATTCAAGGACAACAACCAAGAGTCACGAAAGCACTCACACCTCACCCTAGAGAACATACAGCGATTAAAGAAATACAAACTAATCCCTCGGAATGAAGGAGAACGGACTGATAAGCATGTCTAAGGGAGATAGCTGAGAAAGACCATGACGAGTATACTATGGAAAAGAAAAAGAGGACCCAGAAAATGGAAGGTGAACAGAAATCACACCTGAATTATCCACAATGAAAGATGATGTCCGTCTTTAGACAGACTCTGCTGGAACGTTTGAAAGTCAGAGAAATTCACAAGCCAAAAAACGGCAGCGAAGGTCAAGCATGGGCTAACTGGGAAGGGTGAGTTATGAGACTGCTCCAAGCAGGCTCTGAAACCTGTATCCAGGAAGCATGCTGGACCTCAGAGACACAATTATGACAAATCCTCTGACATCACAATGGACCCGAAAAACAACCTAGCCTCATCTACACAGTGCTAGAGTTGGGCTCACTAGTATATTTAACTCCCGTTGCACTCAACTGCACGTTGCCACTGAACATGTAAGTGGCCGGCCGGTGGTGCAGTGGTGAGGTCCGCACCTTCTGGGTCTGTGGCCCAGTATGGGCTGGGTGGAATCCTCGGTTTGGGCCCCCTCACCACTGCTTCAGTTGTTCTGGTGCAGGCGTCCGAGGTAGAGTAGAGGCAGATGGGAAGGGACGTTGGACAGGGCCAGACTTCCACAGCAAATACAGGAGCATTGCCAGCAGATGTGAGCACAGCAATGCACTTGTGCCAAAACAAAACCAATTAAAAGTTGCAAAGAACAGAAAAACTGAAGCTAAGGAAAAAAAAAACAAAAAAACAGGAGCTTGCCATTACGAAGAATAGGATCTCTGTGAATAACCTTAGCAAAACAGGTGAATTCTATGTTAATTCAAAAACTAGCAAACCTTTGGGGAAAGAAACTCAAGAAGACACAAGAAAAAAAAAGATATCGAGGGATCGAGGAATGGAAGGATTAACACACTTGAAAGGTTCATACCGCAGTAAGGAATCTCTGGATTCCATGCAATCCCAGTCAAAGTTGCAGCAGTATTTGCCACAGAGAAGAAGAGAGAATCCTAAAGTTTCTAGCCAGCAACACGAGACCCTGACTAGGCAAAGGAATCCTCAGGAAAACGAACAAAGCAGCACGTGTCACAATTTCTGATTTCAACATAGAGGACGAAGCGCTAGGTACCGAAACGGCACAGTCTGGGCCCCAAAACAGGCATGAAGACCCATGCAAAACAATTGAGAGCCCAGAGCCCAACTCAAACTTACATGGACAGCCCATTTTGGACCAGGGAGCCAAGTGGAGACAGCGGAGGAAGGAGAGTCTCTACAATAAACGGTGCTGGGAAGCCTGCACAGCCACATGGAACACAACGAGAGTACACCATGATGTTACACCTGGCACACACACCACCTGAAATGGATTAAAGCCTTGAATGGCAGACTTGAAACCGTGAACCTTGTAGGAGAAGACCTAGGCAGAGTGCTCTTTGCCATCTGTCTGAGCCGCCTATTTGGAAGAAGCATGTCTGACTGGGCAAGGGCAACAAAGGAAACAAGAAACAAACGGGACCACATCAAATGCACACACTTCTGCCCACTCAAGGAAACCATCAACTGAATACTAAGACACCACAACGATTGGGAGAGGATGTTTGCAAACCACACATCGGACAAGGGGTGAAAAGCCCAAAGATACAATCAACTCGCACGTCTCCACAAGAAAAAAACAAGCCAATGAAAACCTGGTCAAAAGATGGAAGCAGAGATTTCTCCGAAGAAGACAGAAAGAGGGCCAGTAGGTGCATGAAAACTTGTTCACCATCATTAAGTCTCAGGAAAATGCAAATCCAAACTGCAAGGCCATGGCAGCTCACTGTGGTCAGCATGGCTAGAAGGAAGCAGACAGGAAATAACAAGTGTCAGAGAGGAGGTGGAGAGAAGGGAAGCCTCCTGCACTGCTGGTGGGAGTGTAACCCGGTGCAGCCACGATGCCAAAGGTGTGGAACTGCCTCAGAAGTTTAAGTATCCATGTCCCGTATGACCCAGCTATTAATCTGCCGCTTGCTTATCCAAAAAAGTCAGAAAGACTACCGCATAAAGACATGTGCATGGCTGTGTTCACCACAGTCTTACTCCTGATATCCAAGACTTGGAAAGCACCCTGGTGTCCAGCAAGGGATGATTGGAGAAGGAAGATGGGCTATAGCCACACAATGGTATACCACTCAGCCGGAACAAATGATGCAATCCAGCCATTTGTGACCACCAGAATGGCTGTGAGGGTTTTAGGGGAAGTGTAACAAGCCCCAGTGAGAAATTCAAATACCATAGAATCTCACTTACAAGGCGAAGAAAAAGCAAGCACTAACCAACAGGTGGCACTGAACATTTGTATGCGGGCTCCCAGAGGCAAAGAGGGGCGGTGACGGAGGGTGAAAGAGAAGATTAGGCACAAGTGTGTGGTGAGGGCCTGTGATTAGTCTTACACTGGTGAAGATGATGTAAGCTACACAGAAGTCTAAAGCAATGAGGATGTGAATCTGGAAGTTATAGTACGTTCTAATGCAGGGTCATGGCTATAAATTCACCTCAAATCAAAAATCCAAAAAGGGGTCCAGAATGATGTCATAAAGCTTTGGGGGCGGAAAGAGTTTACAGAAGGTGAACTTCCAAGGATGGAAAATCACCTCCAAATGCTTACAGATGCTACAGAAAGGCAGACCATTCCAAATAGGTGAAGAGGAATACTACGAAGAGAACATGATCAGTCCTAAACCCATGAACGAACGGAAAATGTTACCGTCCATGATGTTATTACTAATCACCTTCACGAATAATCCAAACAGGCCCACGTCTTCCCAAGTTCAGGCAAAAGGTTGGTCCAAAAGTACAATTCAGGGCCGGCCCTGTGGTGGAGCAGGTAAGTGCCCACATTCCGCTTGGGCGGCCCGGGCCTCACTGTTTCACCTTACGAGTGCATATCACATTAGTAGTGTTAGGAAATATAGATTTCATGGTATGGTGCGGGCAGAGATCATAAATAAGCAGCAATTGTGAGGATACGTTATCAATACGCACAAGAAAAGGAACCATAAGAATATTACAATCTATGGAAGTATCTGGTACACTTCCCAAAGGCAGAAGGAAGGAAAACTTGTGACCTGCCAAGGTGGAATTGGCAGAGTGCCACGAGATGACACCATCATTGTGCATCAGAACATTCCCTGGGCAACTTCAACTTGTGAGGGAGTCCAGGACTTTTTCTGGGTAAGGTCCACCCATTTTGCCATCTACCCAAGATATAAGAGATAAAACCCAGGATAATCTTACAGGAGTGAAACCAGTGTCTAGAGAGAATGTAGGAGCCCTTTCGAAGTTCAAGGAGAAAGATAGAAACTGACAACAATTGCAGAAAAAGGAAAACTATCCTACCTAGACAGGGTGAGGAGTCAGACTGGTCTGAGATGGCTGTGAAACTCTGTGTGCACGGAGGTTGTCAGGACAACTTCGAATTTTGAGGTCGCTTATGACATCACGGTGAACATGTCCCCCAGGGTGGCCGCATGGTTACAGTCTGAGGATTGGCCTAGGCTAGGCTATTAAAGGGACAGATACCCAGAAACAGGTTTGGCAAACAGAAAGCAGGCACAGAAACTAGAAGAGATAAAACAGAGTCTGATGCAAGGGATAAGAAAGGAACCCTAGGCCACAAGTGAGAATAGAGGGACAGGCACGGAGAGGAGAACATTGTCATCTATTCAAGTCTATGGGGAGGTCATGCTGATTCAAGCTTGCAACTTCATTGGAAACAAGTGGCCGGACTTGGGGTTCATCACACCTACAGTGCCCTTGTGCCTTAAGCATAATGCAAAGTCAAGAAAGATGTCTTGAGGACATTGAAGAGAAGAATCGATGCCTCCTTTCCAAGGCCCATAGCATTCTTTGCAGGTCAGTCTCTTTTTCCGAAGCTCTGGTGTCACGTGGGCCCACTGGGCACATGGTAATGTGTCCCAAGAGATGTCTTGGAAGCCTTGAAGGAATGGAGCCCTGTCACGCTTGGGGTATGTCTCTTTGTTTGGAAGTGCTCTACAAGGGTGCTGAAAAGCACCCTCTTCCACAGGGCTTCGTTCCTTCGTGAAGGCTGCCCTCCCAGGCTAGTGTGCTCTGTTTGCCTCCATCGAAATTCTCTCCCCCTACCTCTTGCCGTAGAAGGATTATTGATTATGTGTTTTGACACCATATGTAAGGAAGTTGCACGAAAATTAGAACTTTACAGTTGTGTTTCAAGAAAAATAAACAGGCCAGGGTAGAGGATGTAGGGCAAACAAATGGCACACCCTATAAAAATTAAGTAAGCCCGTATCTGGACGGAATCTAGGGGAACGTTCAAGGATCAGGGGTCAAGTTCGAAACTTCCCAAATCCGGAAAAGAGACAGAAAAATATCTTTCCTGGAGAGTGGAATTCATCCGATTTGTCTAAGTTGTCTTGGAAACATTGTGTCCCTGAAGGGGGTTGCCAGGACCACCTCGAATTTGGAGTTTCTGATCTCAGGATGTCAAACCAACCCACATGACCACGTGTTCTCAGTGCTTAGTTTGACCTAGGCTAGGGTAGCCAAGAGTCCTACAAGTGACCGGTGCAAATTCAAGGACAACAACCAAGAGTCACGAAAGCACTCACACCTCACCCTAGAGAACATACAGCGATTAAAGAAATACAAACTAATCCCTCGGAATGAAGGAGAACGGACTGATAAGCATGTCTAAGGGAGATAGCTGAGAAAGACCATGACGAGTATACTATGGAAAAGAAAAAGAGGACCCAGAAAATGGAAGGTGAACAGAAATCACACCTGAATTATCCACAATGAAAGATGATGTCCGTCTTTAGACAGACTCTGCTGGAACGTTTGAAAGTCAGAGAAATTCACAAGCCAAAAAACGGCAGCGAAGGTCAAGCATGGGCTAACTGGGAAGGGTGAGTTATGAGACTGCTCCAAGCAGGCTCTGAAACCTGTATCCAGGAAGCATGCTGGACCTCAGAGACACAATTATGACAAATCCTCTGACATCACAATGGACCCGAAAAACAACCTAGCCTCATCTACACAGTGCTAGAGTTGGGCTCACTAGTATATTTAACTCCCATTGCACTCAACTGCACGTTGCCACTGAACATGTAAGTGGCCGGCCGGTGGTGCAGTGGTGAGGTCCGCACCTTCTGGGTCTGTGGCCCAGTATGGGCTGGGTGGAATCCTCGGTTTGGGCCCCCTCACCACTGCTTCAGTTGTTCTGGTGCAGGCGTCCGAGGTAGAGTAGAGGCAGATGGGAAGGGACGTTGGACAGGGCCAGACTTCCACAGCAAATACAGGAGCATTGCCAGCAGATGTGAGCACAGCAATGCACTTGTGCCAAAACAAAACCAATTAAAAGTTGCAAAGAACAGAAAAACTGAAGCTAAGGAAAAAAAAAACAAAAAAACAGGAGCTTGCCATTACGAAGAATAGGATCTCTGTGAATAACCTTAGCAAAACAGGTGAATTCTATGTTAATTCAAAAACTAGCAAACCTTTGGGGAAAGAAACTCAAGAAGACACAAGAAAAAAAAAGATATCGAGGGATCTAGGAATGGAAGGATTAACACACTTGAAAGGTTCATACCGCAGTAAGGAATCTCTGGATTCCATGCAATCCCAGTCAAAGTTGCAGCAGTATTTGCCACAGAGAAGAAGAGAGAATCCTAAAGTTTCTAGCCAGCAACACGAGACCCTGACTAGGCAAAGGAATCCTCAGGAAAACGAACAAAGCAGCACGTGTCACAATTTCTGATTTCAACATAGAGGACGAAGCGCTAGGTACCGAAACGGCACAGTCTGGGCCCCAAAACAGGCATGAAGACCCATGCAAAACAATTGAGAGCCCAGAGCCCAACTCAAACTTACATGGACAGCCCATTTTGGACCAGGGAGCCAAGTGGAGACAGCGGAGGAAGGAGAGTCTCTACAATAAACGGTGCTGGGAAGCCTGCACAGCCACATGGAACACAACGAGAGTACACCATGATGTTACACCTGGCACACACACCACCTGAAATGGATTAAAGCCTTGAATGGCAGACTTGAAACCGTGAACCTTGTAGGAGAAGACCTAGGCAGAGTGCTCTTTGCCATCTGTCTGAGCCGCCTATTTGGAAGAAGCATGTCTGACTGGGCAAGGGCAACAAAGGAAACAAGAAACAAACGGGACCACATCAAATGCACACACTTCTGCCCACTCAAGGAAACCATCAACTGAATACTAAGACACCACAACGATTGGGAGAGGATGTTTGCAAACCACACATCGGACAAGGGGTGAAAAGCCCAAAGATACAATCAACTCGCACGTCTCCACAAGAAAAAAAACAAGCCAATGAAAACCTGGTCAAAAGATGGAAGCAGAGATTTCTCCGAAGAAGACAGAAAGAGGGCCAGTAGGTGCATGAAAACTTGTTCACCATCATTAAGTCTCAGGAAAATGCAAATCCAAACTGCAAGGCCATGGCAGCTCACTGTGGTCAGCATGGCTAGAAGGAAGCAGACAGGAAATAACAAGTGTCAGAGAGGAGGTGGAGAGAAGGGAAGCCTCCTGCACTGCTGGTGGGAGTGTAACCCGGTGCAGCCACGATGCCAAAGGTGTGGAACTGCCTCAGAAGTTTAAGTATCCATGTCCCGTATGACCCAGCTATTAATCTGCCGCTTGCTTATCCAAAAAAGTCAGAAAGACTACCGCATAAAGACATGTGCATGGCTGTGTTCACCACAGTCTTACTCCTGATATCCAAGACTTGGAAAGCACCCTGGTGTCCAGCAAGGGATGATTGGAGAAGGAAGATGGGCTATAGCCACACAATGGTATACCACTCAGCCGGAACAAATGATGCAATCCAGCCATTTGTGACCACCAGAATGGCTGTGAGGGTTTTAGGGGAAGTGTAACAAGCCCCAGTGAGAAATTCAAATACCATAGAATCTCACTTACAAGGCGAAGAAAAAGCAAGCACTAACCAACAGGTGGCACTGAACATTTGTATGCGGGCTCCCAGAGGCAAAGAGGGGCGGTGACGGAGGGTGAAAGAGAAGATTAGGCACAAGTGTGTGGTGAGGGCCTGTGATTAGTCTTACACTGGTGAAGATGATGTAAGCTACACAGAAGTCTAAAGCAATGAGGATGTGAATCTGGAAGTTATAGTACGTTCTAATGCAGGGTCATGGCTATAAATTCACCTCAAATCAAAAATCCAAAAAGGGGTCCAGAATGATGTCATAAAGCTTTGGGGGCGGAAAGAGTTTACAGAAGGTGAACTTCCAAGGATGGAAAATCACCTCCAAATGCTTACAGATGCTACAGAAAGGCAGACCATTCCAAATAGGTGAAGAGGAATACTACGAAGAGAACATGATCAGTCCTAAACCCATGAACGAACGGAAAATGTTACCGTCCATGATGTTATTACTAATCACCTTCACGAATAATCCAAACAGGCCCACGTCTTCCCAAGTTCAGGCAAAAGGTTGGTCCAAAAGTACAATTCAGGGCCGGCCCTGTGGTGGAGCAGGTAAGTGCCCACATTCCGCTTGGGCGGCCCGGGCCTCACTGTTTCACCTTACGAGTGCATATCACATTAGTAGTGTTAGGAAATATAGATTTCATGGTATGGTGCGGGCAGAGATCATAAATAAGCAGCAATTGTGAGGATACGTTATCAATACGCACAAGAAAAGGAACCATAAGAATATTACAATCTATGGAAGTATCTGGTACACTTCCCAAAGGCAGAAGGAAGGAAAACTTGTGACCTGCCAAGGTGGAATTGGCAGAGTGCCACGAGATGACACCATCATTGTGCATCAGAACATTCCCTGGGCAACTTCAACTTGTGAGGGAGTCCAGGACTTTTTCTGGGTAAGGTCCACCCATTTTGCCATCTACCCAAGATATAAGAGATAAAACCCAGGATAATCTTACAGGAGTGAAACCAGTGTCTAGAGAGAATGTAGGAGCCCTTTCGAAGTTCAAGGAGAAAGATAGAAACTGACAACAATTGCAGAAAAAGGAAAACTATCCTACCTAGACAGGGTGAGGAGTCAGACTGGTCTGAGATGGCTGTGAAACTCTGTGTGCACGGAGGTTGTCAGGACAACTTCGAATTTTGAGGTCGCTTATGACATCACGGTGAACATGTCCCCCAGGGTGGCCGCATGGTTACAGTCTGAGGATTGGCCTAGGCTAGGCTATTAAAGGGACAGATACCCAGAAACAGGTTTGGCAAACAGAAAGCAGGCACAGAAACTAGAAGAGATAAAACAGAGTCTGATGCAAGGGATAAGAAAGGAACCCTAGGCCACAAGTGAGAATAGAGGGACAGGCACGGAGAGGAGAACATTGTCATCTATTCAAGTCTATGGGGAGGTCATGCTGATTCAAGCTTGCAACTTCATTGGAAACAAGTGGCCGGACTTGGGGTTCATCACACCTACAGTGCCCTTGTGCCTTAAGCATAATGCAAAGTCAAGAAAGATGTCTTGAGGACATTGAAGAGAAGAATCGATGCCTCCTTTCCAAGGCCCATAGCATTCTTTGAAGGTCAGTCTCTTTTTCCGAAGCTCTGGTGTCACGTGGGCCCACTGGGCACATGGTAATGTGTCCCAAGAGATGTCTTGGAAGCCTTGAAGGAATGGAGCCCTGTCACGCTTGGGGTATGTCTCTTTGTTTGGAAGTGCTCTACAAGGGTGCTGAAAAGCACCCTCTTCCACAGGGCTTCGTTCCTTCGTGAAGGCTGCCCTCCCAGGCTAGTGTGCTCTGTTTGCCTCCATCGAAATTCTCTCCCCCTACCTCTTGCCGTAGAAGGATTATTGATTATGTGTTTTGACACCATATGTAAGGAAGTTGCACGAAAATTAGAACTTTACAGTTGTGTTTCAAGAAAAATAAACAGGCCAGGGTAGAGGATGTAGGGCAAACAAATGGCACACCCTATAAAAATTAAGTAAGCCCGTATCTGGACGGAATCTAGGGGAACGTTCAAGGATCAGGGGTCAAGTTCGAAACTTCCCAAATCCGGAAAAGAGACAGAAAAATATCTTTCCTGGAGAGTGGAATTCATCCGATTTGTCTAAGTTGTCTTGGAAACATTGTGTCCCTGAAGGGGGTTGCCAGGACCACCTCGAATTTGGAGTTTCTGATCTCAGGATGTCAAACCAACCCACATGACCACGTGTTCTCAGTGCTTAGTTTGACCTAGGCTAGGGTAGCCAAGAGTCCTACAAGTGACCGGTGCAAATTCAAGGACAACAACCAAGAGTCACGAAAGCACTCACACCTCACCCTAGAGAACATACAGCGATTAAAGAAATACAAACTAATCCCTCGGAATGAAGGAGAACGGACTGATAAGCATGTCTAAGGGAGATAGCTGAGAAAGACCATGACGAGTATACTATGGAAAAGAAAAAGAGGACCCAGAAAATGGAAGGTGAACAGAAATCACACCTGAATTATCCACAATGAAAGATGATGTCCGTCTTTAGACAGACTCTGCTGGAACGTTTGAAAGTCAGAGAAATTCACAAGCCAAAAAACGGCAGCGAAGGTCAAGCATGGGCTAACTGGGAAGGGTGAGTTATGAGACTGCTCCAAGCAGGCTCTGAAACCTGTATCCAGGAAGCATGCTGGACCTCAGAGACACAATTATGACAAATCCTCTGACATCACAATGGACCCGAAAAACAACCTAGCCTCATCTACACAGTGCTAGAGTTGGGCTCACTAGTATATTTAACTCCCATTGCACTCAACTGCACGTTGCCACTGAACATGTAAGTGGCCGGCCGGTGGTGCAGTGGTGAGGTCCGCACCTTCTGGGTCTGTGGCCCAGTATGGGCTGGGTGGAATCCTCGGTTTGGGCCCCCTCACCACTGCTTCAGTTGT
Organism: Equus asinus; assembly: GCF_041296235.1. Classification (NCBI taxonomy): domain Eukaryota; kingdom Metazoa; phylum Chordata; class Mammalia; order Perissodactyla; family Equidae; genus Equus; species Equus asinus. The sequence goes on along the minus strand of NC_091813.1, from coordinate 8,907,577 downwards.
TCTGGTGCAGGCGTCCGAGGTAGAGTAGAGGCAGATGGGAAGGGACGTTGGACAGGGCCAGACTTCCACAGCAAATACAGGAGCATTGCCAGCAGATGTGAGCACAGCAATGCACTTGTGCCAAAACAAAACCAATTAAAAGTTGCAAAGAACAGAAAAACTGAAGCTAAGGAAAAAAAAAACAAAAAAACAGGAGCTTGCCATTACGAAGAATAGGATCTCTGTGAATAACCTTAGCAAAACAGGTGAATTCTATGTTAATTCAAAAACTAGCAAACCTTTGGGGAAAGAAACTCAAGAAGACACAAGAAAAAAAAAGATATCGAGGGATCTAGGAATGGAAGGATTAACACACTTGAAAGGTTCATACCGCAGTAAGGAATCTCTGGATTCCATGCAATCCCAGTCAAAGTTGCAGCAGTATTTGCCACAGAGAAGAAGAGAGAATCCTAAAGTTTCTAGCCAGCAACACGAGACCCTGACTAGGCAAAGGAATCCTCAGGAAAACGAACAAAGCAGCACGTGTCACAATTTCTGATTTCAACATAGAGGACGAAGCGCTAGGTACCGAAACGGCACAGTCTGGGCCCCAAAACAGGCATGAAGACCCATGCAAAACAATTGAGAGCCCAGAGCCCAACTCAAACTTACATGGACAGCCCATTTTGGACCAGGGAGCCAAGTGGAGACAGCGGAGGAAGGAGAGTCTCTACAATAAACGGTGCTGGGAAGCCTGCACAGCCACATGGAACACAACGAGAGTACACCATAATGTTACACCTGGCACACACACCACCTGAAATGGATTAAAGCCTTGAATGGCAGACTTGAAACCGTGAACCTTGTAGGAGAAGACCTAGGCAGAGTGCTCTTTGCCATCTGTCTGAGCCGCCTATTTGGAAGAAGCATGTCTGACTGGGCAAGGGCAACAAAGGAAACAAGAAACAAACGGGACCACATCAAATGCACACACTTCTGCCCACTCAAGGAAACCATCAACTGAATACTAAGACACCACAACGATTGGGAGAGGATGTTTGCAAACCACACATCGGACAAGGGGTGAAAAGCCCAAAGATACAATCAACTCGCACGTCTCCACAAGAAAAAAAACAAGCCAATGAAAACCTGGTCAAAAGATGGAAGCAGAGATTTCTCCGAAGAAGACAGAAAGAGGGCCAGTAGGTGCATGAAAACTTGTTCACCATCATTAAGTCTCAGGAAAATGCAAATCCAAACTGCAAGGCCATGGCAGCTCACTGTGGTCAGCATGGCTAGAAGGAAGCAGACAGGAAATAACAAGTGTCAGAGAGGAGGTGGAGAGAAGGGAAGCCTCCTGCACTGCTGGTGGGAGTGTAACCCGGTGCAGCCACGATGCCAAAGGTGTGGAACTGCCTCAGAAGTTTAAGTATCCATGTCCCGTATGACCCAGCTATTAATCTGCCGCTTGCTTATCCAAAACAGTCAGAAAGACTACCGCATAAAGACATGTGCATGGCTGTGTTCACCACAGTCTTACTCCTGATATCCAAGACTTGGAAAGCACCCTGGTGTCCAGCAAGGGATGATTGGAGAAGGAAGATGGGCTATAGCCACACAATGGTATACCACTCAGCCGGAACAAATGATGCAATCCAGCCATTTGTGACCACCAGAATGGCTGTGAGGGTTTTAGGGGAAGTGTAACAAGCCCCAGTGAGAAATTCAAATACCATAGAATCTCACTTACAAGGCGAAGAAAAAGCAAGCACTAACCAACAGGTGGCACTGAACATTTGTATGCGGGCTCCCAGAGGCAAAGAGGGGCGGTGACGGAGGGTGAAAGAGAAGATTAGGCACAAGTGTGTGGTGAGGGCCTGTGATTAGTCTTACACTGGTGAAGATGATGTAAGCTACACAGAAGTCTAAAGCAATGAGGATGTGAATCTGGAAGTTATAGTACGTTCTAATGCAGGGTCATGGCTATAAATTCACCTCAAATCAAAAATCCAAAAAGGGGTCCAGAATGATGTCATAAAGCTTTGGGGGCGGAAAGAGTTTACAGAAGGTGAACTTCCAAGGATGGAAAATCACCTCCAAATGCTTACAGATGCTACAGAAAGGCAGACCATTCCAAATAGGTGAAGAGGAATACTACGAAGAGAACATGATCAGTCCTAAACCCATGAACGAACGGAAAATGTTACCGTCCATGATGTTATTACTAATCACCTTCACGAATAATCCAAACAGGCCCACGTCTTCCCAAGTTCAGGCAAAAGGTTGGTCCAAAAGTACAATTCAGGGCCGGCCCTGTGGTGGAGCAGGTAAGTGCCCACATTCCGCTTGGGCGGCCCGGGCCTCACTGTTTCACCTTACGAGTGCATATCACATTAGTAGTGTTAGGAAATATAGATTTCATGGTATGGTGCGGGCAGAGATCATAAATAAGCAGCAATTGTGAGGATACGTTATCAATACGCACAAGAAAAGGAACCATAAGAATATTACAATCTATGGAAGTATCTGGTACACTTCCCAAAGGCAGAAGGAAGGAAAACTTGTGACCTGCCAAGGTGGAATTGGCAGAGTGCCACGAGATGACACCATCATTGTGCATCAGAACATTCCCTGGGCAACTTCAACTTGTGAGGGAGTCCAGGACTTTTTCTGGGTAAGGTCCACCCATTTTGCCATCTACCCAAGATATAAGAGATAAAACCCAGGATAATCTTACAGGAGTGAAACCAGTGTCTAGAGAGAATGTAGGAGCCCTTTCGAAGTTCAAGGAGAAAGATAGAAACTGACAACAATTGCAGAAAAAGGAAAACTATCCTACCTAGACAGGGTGAGGAGTCAGACTGGTCTGAGATGGCTGTGAAACTCTGTGTGCACGGAGGTTGTCAGGACAACTTCGAATTTTGAGGTCGCTTATGACATCACGGTGAACATGTCCCCCAGGGTGGCCGCATGGTTACAGTCTGAGGATTGGCCTAGGCTAGGCTATTAAAGGGACAGATACCCAGAAACAGGTTTGGCAAACAGAAAGCAGGCACAGAAACTAGAAGAGATAAAACAGAGTCTGATGCAAGGGATAAGAAAGGAACCCTAGGCCACAAGTGAGAATAGAGGGACAGGCACGGAGAGGAGAACATTGTCATCTATTCAAGTCTATGGGGAGGTCATGCTGATTCAAGCTTGCAACTTCATTGGAAACAAGTGGCCGGACTTGGGGTTCATCACACCTACAGTGCCCTTGTGCCTTAAGCATAATGCAAAGTCAAGAAAGATGTCTTGAGGACATTGAAGAGAAGAATCGATGCCTCCTTTCCAAGGCCCATAGCATTCTTTGAAGGTCAGTCTCTTTTTCCGAAGCTCTGGTGTCACGTGGACCCACTGGGCACATGGTAATGTGTCCCAAGAGATGTCTTGGAAGCCTTGAAGGAATGGAGCCCTGTCACGCTTGGGGTATGTCTCTTTGTTTGGAAGTGCTCTACAAGGGTGCTGAAAAGCACCCTCTTCCACAGGGCTTCGTTCCTTCGTGAAGGCTGCCCTCCCAGGCTAGTGTGCTCTGTTTGCCTCCATCGAAATTCTCTCCCCCTACCTCTTGCCGTAGAAGGATTATTGATTATGTGTTTTGACACCATATGTAAGGAAGTTGCACGAAAATTAGAACTTTACAGTTGTGTTTCAAGAAAAATAAACAGGCCAGGGTAGAGGATGTAGGGCAAACAAATGGCACACCCTATAAAAATTAAGTAAGCCCGTATCTGGACGGAATCTAGGGGAACGTTCAAGGATCAGGGGTCAAGTTCGAAACTTCCCAAATCCGGAAAAGAGACAGAAAAATATCTTTCCTGGAGAGTGGAATTCATCCGATTTGTCTAAGTTGTCTTGGAAACATTGTGTCCCTGAAGGGGGTTGCCAGGACCACCTCGAATTTGGAGTTTCTGATCTCAGGATGTCAAACCAACCCACATGACCACGTGTTCTCAGTGCTTAGTTTGACCTAGGCTAGGGTAGCCAAGAGTCCTACAAGTGACCGGTGCAAATTCAAGGACAACAACCAAGAGTCACGAAAGCACTCACACCTCACCCTAGAGAACATACAGCGATTAAAGAAATACAAACTAATCCCTCGGAATGAAGGAGAACGGACTGATAAGCATGTCTAAGGGAGATAGCTGAGAAAGACCATGACGAGTATACTATGGAAAAGAAAAAGAGGACCCAGAAAATGGAAGGTGAACAGAAATCACACCTGAATTATCCACAATGAAAGATGATGTCCGTCTTTAGACAGACTCTGCTGGAACGTTTGAAAGTCAGAGAAATTCACAAGCCAAAAAACGGCAGCGAAGGTCAAGCATGGGCTAACTGGGAAGGGTGAGTTATGAGACTGCTCCAAGCAGGCTCTGAAACCTGTATCCAGGAAGCATGCTGGACCTCAGAGACACAATTATGACAAATCCTCTGACATCACAATGGACCCGAAAAACAACCTAGCCTCATCTACACAGTGCTAGAGTTGGGCTCACTAGTATATTTAACTCCCATTGCACTCAACTGCACGTTGCCACTGAACATGTAAGTGGCCGGCCGGTGGTGCAGTGGTGAGGTCCGCACCTTCTGGGTCTGTGGCCCAGTATGGGCTGGGTGGAATCCTCGGTTTGGGCCCCCTCACCACTGCTTCAGTTGTTCTGGTGCAGGCGTCCGAGGTAGAGTAGAGGCAGATGGGAAGGGACGTTGGACAGGGCCAGACTTCCACAGCAAATACAGGAGCATTGCCAGCAGATGTGAGCACAGCAATGCACTTGTGCCAAAACAAAACCAATTAAAAGTTGCAAAGAACAGAAAAACTGAAGCTAAGGAAAAAAAAAACAAAAAAACAGGAGCTTGCCATTACGAAGAATAGGATCTCTGTGAATAACCTTAGCAAAACAGGTGAATTCTATGTTAATTCAAAAACTAGCAAACCTTTGGGGAAAGAAACTCAAGAAGACACAAGAAAAAAAAAGATATCGAGGGATCTAGGAATGGAAGGATTAACACACTTGAAAGGTTCATACCGCAGTAAGGAATCTCTGGATTCCATGCAATCCCAGTCAAAGTTGCAGCAGTATTTGCCACAGAGAAGAAGAGAGAATCCTAAAGTTTCTAGCCAGCAACACGAGACCCTGACTAGGCAAAGGAATCCTCAGGAAAACGAACAAAGCAGCACGTGTCACAATTTCTGATTTCAACATAGAGGACGAAGCGCTAGGTACCGAAACGGCACAGTCTGGGCCCCAAAACAGGCATGAAGACCCATGCAAAACAATTGAGAGCCCAGAGCCCAACTCAAACTTACATGGACAGCCCATTTTGGACCAGGGAGCCAAGTGGAGACAGCGGAGGAAGGAGAGTCTCTACAATAAACGGTGCTGGGAAGCCTGCACAGCCACATGGAACACAACGAGAGTACACCATGATGTTACACCTGGCACACACACCACCTGAAATGGATTAAAGCCTTGAATGGCAGACTTGAAACCGTGAACCTTGTAGGAGAAGACCTAGGCAGAGTGCTCTTTGCCATCTGTCTGAGCCGCCTATTTGGAAGAAGCATGTCTGACTGGGCAAGGGCAACAAAGGAAACAAGAAACAAACGGGACCACATCAAATGCACACACTTCTGCCCACTCAAGGAAACCATCAACTGAATACTAAGACACCACAACGATTGGGAGAGGATGTTTGCAAACCACACATCGGACAAGGGGTGAAAAGCCCAAAGATACAATCAACTCGCACGTCTCCACAAGAAAAAAAACAAGCCAATGAAAACCTGGTCAAAAGATGGAAGCAGAGATTTCTCCGAAGAAGACAGAAAGAGGGCCAGTAGGTGCATGAAAACTTGTTCACCATCATTAAGTCTCAGGAAAATGCAAATCCAAACTGCAAGGCCATGGCAGCTCACTGTGGTCAGCATGGCTAGAAGGAAGCAGACAGGAAATAACAAGTGTCAGAGAGGAGGTGGAGAGAAGGGAAGCCTCCTGCACTGCTGGTGGGAGTGTAACCCGGTGCAGCCACGATGCCAAAGGTGTGGAACTGCCTCAGAAGTTTAAGTATCCATGTCCCGTATGACCCAGCTATTAATCTGCCGCTTGCTTATCCAAAAAAGTCAGAAAGACTACCGCATAAAGACATGTGCATGGCTGTGTTCACCACAGTCTTACTCCTGATATCCAAGACTTGGAAAGCACCCTGGTGTCCAGCAAGGGATGATTGGAGAAGGAAGATGGGCTATAGCCACACAATGGTATACCACTCAGCCGGAACAAATGATGCAATCCAGCCATTTGTGACCACCAGAATGGCTGTGAGGGTTTTAGGGGAAGTGTAACAAGCCCCAGTGAGAAATTCAAATACCATAGAATCTCACTTACAAGGCGAAGAAAAAGCAAGCACTAACCAACAGGTGGCACTGAACATTTGTATGCGGGCTCCCAGAGGCAAAGAGGGGCGGTGACGGAGGGTGAAAGAGAAGATTAGGCACAAGTGTGTGGTGAGGGCCTGTGATTAGTCTTACACTGGTGAAGATGATGTAAGCTACACAGAAGTCTAAAGCAATGAGGATGTGAATCTGGAAGTTATAGTACGTTCTAATGCAGGGTCATGGCTATAAATTCACCTCAAATCAAAAATCCAAAAAGGGGTCCAGAATGATGTCATAAAGCTTTGGGGGCGGAAAGAGTTTACAGAAGGTGAACTTCCAAGGATGGAAAATCACCTCCAAATGCTTACAGATGCTACAGAAAGGCAGACCATTCCAAATAGGTGAAGAGGAATACTACGAAGAGAACATGATCAGTCCTAAACCCATGAACGAACGGAAAATGTTACCGTCCATGATGTTATTACTAATCACCTTCACGAATAATCCAAACAGGCCCACGTCTTCCCAAGTTCAGGCAAAAGGTTGGTCCAAAAGTACAATTCAGGGCCGGCCCTGTGGTGGAGCAGGTAAGTGCCCACATTCCGCTTGGGCGGCCCGGGCCTCACTGTTTCACCTTACGAGTGCATATCACATTAGTAGTGTTAGGAAATATAGATTTCATGGTATGGTGCGGGCAGAGATCATAAATAAGCAGCAATTGTGAGGATACGTTATCAATACGCACAAGAAAAGGAACCATAAGAATATTACAATCTATGGAAGTATCTGGTACACTTCCCAAAGGCAGAAGGAAGGAAAACTTGTGACCTGCCAAGGTGGAATTGGCAGAGTGCCACGAGATGACACCATCATTGTGCATCAGAACATTCCCTGGGCAACTTCAACTTGTGAGGGAGTCCAGGACTTTTTCTGGGTAAGGTCCACCCATTTTGCCATCTACCCAAGATATAAGAGATAAAACCCAGGATAATCTTACAGGAGTGAAACCAGTGTCTAGAGAGAATGTAGGAGCCCTTTCGAAGTTCAAGGAGAAAGATAGAAACTGACAACAATTGCAGAAAAAGGAAAACTATCCTACCTAGACAGGGTGAGGAGTCAGACTGGTCTGAGATGGCTGTGAAACTCTGTGTGCACGGAGGTTGTCAGGACAACTTCGAATTTTGAGGTCGCTTATGACATCACGGTGAACATGTCCCCCAGGGTGGCCGCATGGTTACAGTCTGAGGATTGGCCTAGGCTAGGCTATTAAAGGGACAGATACCCAGAAACAGGTTTGGCAAACAGAAAGCAGGCACAGAAACTAGAAGAGATAAAACAGAGTCTGATGCAAGGGATAAGAAAGGAACCCTAGGCCACAAGTGAGAATAGAGGGACAGGCACGGAGAGGAGAACATTGTCATCTATTCAAGTCTATGGGGAGGTCATGCTGATTCAAGCTTGCAACTTCATTGGAAACAAGTGGCCGGACTTGGGGTTCATCACACCTACAGTGCCCTTGTGCCTTAAGCATAATGCAAAGTCAAGAAAGATGTCTTGAGGACATTGAAGAGAAGAATCGATGCCTCCTTTCCAAGGCCCATAGCATTCTTTGAAGGTCAGTCTCTTTTTCCGAAGCTCTGGTGTCACGTGGACCCACTGGGCACATGGTAATGTGTCCCAAGAGATGTCTTGGAAGCCTTGAAGGAATGGAGCCCTGTCACGCTTGGGGTATGTCTCTTTGTTTGGAAGTGCTCTACAAGGGTGCTGAAAAGCACCCTCTTCCACAGGGCTTCGTTCCTTCGTGAAGGCTGCCCTCCCAGGCTAGTGTGCTCTGTTTGCCTCCATCGAAATTCTCTCCCCCTACCTCTTGCCGTAGAAGGATTATTGATTATGTGTTTTGACACCATATGTAAGGAAGTTGCACGAAAATTAGAACTTTACAGTTGTGTTTCAAGAAAAATAAACAGGCCAGGGTAGAGGATGTAGGGCAAACAAATGGCACACCCTATAAAAATTAAGTAAGCCCGTATCTGGACGGAATCTAGGGGAACGTTCAAGGATCAGGGGTCAAGTTCGAAACTTCCCAAATCCGGAAAAGAGACAGAAAAATATCTTTCCTGGAGAGTGGAATTCATCCGATTTGTCTAAGTTGTCTTGGAAACATTGTGTCCCTGAAGGGGGTTGCCAGGACCACCTCGAATTTGGAGTTTCTGATCTCAGGATGTCAAACCAACCCACATGACCACGTGTTCTCAGTGCTTAGTTTGACCTAGGCTAGGGTAGCCAAGAGTCCTACAAGTGACCGGTGCAAATTCAAGGACAACAACCAAGAGTCACGAAAGCACTCACACCTCACCCTAGAGAACATACAGCGATTAAAGAAATACAAACTAATCCCTCGGAATGAAGGAGAACGGACTGATAAGCATGTCTAAGGGAGATAGCTGAGAAAGACCATGACGAGTATACTATGGAAAAGAAAAAGAGGACCCAGAAAATGGAAGGTGAACAGAAATCACACCTGAATTATCCACAATGAAAGATGATGTCCGTCTTTAGACAGACTCTGCTGGAACGTTTGAAAGTCAGAGAAATTCACAAGCCAAAAAACGGCAGCGAAGGTCAAGCATGGGCTAACTGGGAAGGGTGAGTTATGAGACTGCTCCAAGCAGGCTCTGAAACCTGTATCCAGGAAGCATGCTGGACCTCAGAGACACAATTATGACAAATCCTCTGACATCACAATGGACCCGAAAAACAACCTAGCCTCATCTACACAGTGCTAGAGTTGGGCTCACTAGTATATTTAACTCCCATTGCACTCAACTGCACGTTGCCACTGAACATGTAAGTGGCCGGCCGGTGGTGCAGTGGTGAGGTCCGCACCTTCTGGGTCTGTGGCCCAGTATGGGCTGGGTGGAATCCTCGGTTTGGGCCCCCTCACCACTGCTTCAGTTGTTCTGGTGCAGGCGTCCGAGGTAGAGTAGAGGCAGATGGGAAGGGACGTTGGACAGGGCCAGACTTCCACAGCAAATACAGGAGCATTGCCAGCAGATGTGAGCACAGCAATGCACTTGTGCCAAAACAAAACCAATTAAAAGTTGCAAAGAACAGAAAAACTGAAGCTAAGGAAAAAAAAAACAAAAAAACAGGAGCTTGCCATTACGAAGAATAGGATCTCTGTGAATAACCTTAGCAAAACAGGTGAATTCTATGTTAATTCAAAAACTAGCAAACCTTTGGGGAAAGAAACTCAAGAAGACACAAGAAAAAAAAAGATATCGAGGGATCGAGGAATGGAAGGATTAACACACTTGAAAGGTTCATACCGCAGTAAGGAATCTCTGGATTCCATGCAATCCCAGTCAAAGTTGCAGCAGTATTTGCCACAGAGAAGAAGAGAGAATCCTAAAGTTTCTAGCCAGCAACACGAGACCCTGACTAGGCAAAGGAATCCTCAGGAAAACGAACAAAGCAGCACGTGTCACAATTTCTGATTTCAACATAGAGGACGAAGCGCTAGGTACCGAAACGGCACAGTCTGGGCCCCAAAACAGGCATGAAGACCCATGCAAAACAATTGAGAGCCCAGAGCCCAACTCAAACTTACATGGACAGCCCATTTTGGACCAGGGAGCCAAGTGGAGACAGCGGAGGAAGGAGAGTCTCTACAATAAACGGTGCTGGGAAGCCTGCACAGCCACATGGAACACAACGAGAGTACACCATGATGTTACACCTGGCACACACACCACCTGAAATGGATTAAAGCCTTGAATGGCAGACTTGAAACCGTGAACCTTGTAGGAGAAGACCTAGGCAGAGTGCTCTTTGCCATCTGTCTGAGCCGCCTATTTGGAAGAAGCATGTCTGACTGGGCAAGGGCAACAAAGGAAACAAGAAACAAACGGGACCACATCAAATGCACACACTTCTGCCCACTCAAGGAAACCATCAACTGAATACTAAGACACCACAACGATTGGGAGAGGATGTTTGCAAACCACACATCGGACAAGGGGTGAAAAGCCCAAAGATACAATCAACTCGCACGTCTCCACAAGAAAAAAAACAAGCCAATGAAAACCTGGTCAAAAGATGGAAGCAGAGATTTCTCCGAAGAAGACAGAAAGAGGGCCAGTAGGTGCATGAAAACTTGTTCACCATCATTAAGTCTCAGGAAAATGCAAATCCAAACTGCAAGGCCATGGCAGCTCACTGTGGTCAGCATGGCTAGAAGGAAGCAGACAGGAAATAACAAGTGTCAGAGAGGAGGTGGAGAGAAGGGAAGCCTCCTGCACTGCTGGTGGGAGTGTAACCCGGTGCAGCCACGATGCCAAAGGTGTGGAACTGCCTCAGAAGTTTAAGTATCCATGTCCCGTATGACCCAGCTATTAATCTGCCGCTTGCTTATCCAAAACAGTCAGAAAGACTACCGCATAAAGACATGTGCATGGCTGTGTTCACCACAGTCTTACTCCTGATATCCAAGACTTGGAAAGCACCCTGGTGTCCAGCAAGGGATGATTGGAGAAGGAAGATGGGCTATAGCCACACAATGGTATACCACTCAGCCGGAACAAATGATGCAATCCAGCCATTTGTGACCACCAGAATGGCTGTGAGGGTTTTAGGGGAAGTGTAACAAGCCCCAGTGAGAAATTCAAATACCATAGAATCTCACTTACAAGGAGAAGAAAAAGCAAGCACTAACCAACAGGTGGCACTGAACATTTGTATGCGGGCTCCCAGAGGCAAAGAGGGGCGGTGACGGAGGGTGAAAGAGAAGATTAGGCACAAGTGTGTGGTGAGGGCCTGTGATTAGTCTTACACTGGTGAAGATGATGTAAGCTACACAGAAGTCTAAAGCAATGAGGATGTGAATCTGGAAGTTATAGTACGTTCTAATGCAGGGTCATGGCTATAAATTCACCTCAAATCAAAAATCCAAAAAGGGGTCCAGAATGATGTCATAAAGCTTTGGGGGCGGAAAGAGTTTACAGAAGGTGAACTTCCAAGGATGGAAAATCACCTCCAAATGCTTACAGATGCTACAGAAAGGCAGACCATTCCAAATAGGTGAAGAGGAATACTACGAAGAGAACATGATCAGTCCTAAACCCATGAACGAACGGAAAATGTTACCGTCCATGATGTTATTACTAATCACCTTCACGAATAATCCAAACAGGCCCACGTCTTCCCAAGTTCAGGCAAAAGGTTGGTCCAAAAGTACAATTCAGGGCCGGCCCTGTGGTGGAGCAGGTAAGTGCCCACATTCCGCTTGGGCGGCCCGGGCCTCACTGTTTCACCTTACGAGTGCATATCACATTAGTAGTGTTAGGAAATATAGATTTCATGGTATGGTGCGGGCAGAGATCATAAATAAGCAGCAATTGTGAGGATACGTTATCAATACGCACAAGAAAAGGAACCATAAGAATATTACAATCTATGGAAGTATCTGGTACACTTCCCAAAGGCAGAAGGAAGGAAAACTTGTGACCTGCCAAGGTGGAATTGGCAGAGTGCCACGAGATGACACCATCATTGTGCATCAGAACATTCCCTGGGCAACTTCAACTTGTGAGGGAGTCCAGGACTTTTTCTGGGTAAGGTCCACCCATTTTGCCATCTACCCAAGATATAAGAGATAAAACCCAGGATAATCTTACAGGAGTGAAACCAGTGTCTAGAGAGAATGTAGGAGCCCTTTCGAAGTTCAAGGAGAAAGATAGAAACTGACAACAATTGCAGAAAAAGGAAAACTATCCTACCTAGACAGGGTGAGGAGTCAGACTGGTCTGAGATGGCTGTGAAACTCTGTGTGCACGGAGGTTGTCAGGACAACTTCGAATTTTGAGGTCGCTTATGACATCACGGTGAACATGTCCCCCAGGGTGGCCGCATGGTTACAGTCTGAGGATTGGCCTAGGCTAGGCTATTAAAGGGACAGATACCCAGAAACAGGTTTGGCAAACAGAAAGCAGGCACAGAAACTAGAAGAGATAAAACAGAGTCTGATGCAAGGGATAAGAAAGGAACCCTAGGCCACAAGTGAGAATAGAGGGACAGGCACGGAGAGGAGAACATTGTCATCTATTCAAGTCTATGGGGAGGTCATGCTGATTCAAGCTTGCAACTTCATTGGAAACAAGTGGCCGGACTTGGCGTTCATCACACCTACAGTGCCCTTGTGCCTTAAGCATAATGCAAAGTCAAGAAAGATGTCTTGAGGACATTGAAGAGAAGAATCGATGCCTCCTTTCCAAGGCCCATAGCATTCTTTGCAGGTCAGTCTCTTTTTCCGAAGCTCTGGTGTCACGTGGGCCCACTGGGCACATGGTAATGTGTCCCAAGAGATGTCTTGGAAGCCTTGAAGGAATGGAGCCCTGTCACGCTTGGGGTATGTCTCTTTGTTTGGAAGTGCTCTACAAGGGTGCTGAAAAGCACCCTCTTCCACAGGGCTTCGTTCCTTCGTGAAGGCTGCCCTCCCAGGCTAGTGTGCTCTGTTTGCCTCCATCGAAATTCTCTCCCCCTACCTCTTGCCGTAGAAGGATTATTGATTATGTGTTTTGACACCATATGTAAGGAAGTTGCACGAAAATTAGAACTTTACAGTTGTGTTTCAAGAAAAATAAACAGGCCAGGGTAGAGGATGTAGGGCAAACAAATGGCACACCCTATAAAAATTAAGTAAGCCCGTATCTGGACGGAATCTAGGGGAACGTTCAAGGATCAGGGGTCAAGTTCGAAACTTCCCAAATCCGGAAAAGAGACAGAAAAATATCTTTCCTGGAGAGTGGAATTCATCCGATTTGTCTAAGTTGTCTTGGAAACATTGTGTCCGTGAAGGGGGTTGCCAGGACCACCTCGAATTTGGAGTTTCTGATCTCAGGATGTCAAACCAACCCACATGACCACGTGTTCTCAGTGCTTAGTTTGACCTAGGCTAGGGTAGCCAAGAGTCCTACAAGTGACCGGTGCAAATTCAAGGACAACAACCAAGAGTCACGAAAGCACTCACACCTCACCCTAGAGAACATACAGCGATTAAAGAAATACAAACTAATCCCTCGGAATGAAGGAGAACGGACTGATAAGCATGTCTAAGGGAGATAGCTGAGAAAGACCATGACGAGTATACTATGGAAAAGAAAAAGAGGACCCAGAAAATGGAAGGTGAACAGAAATCACACCTGAATTATCCACAATGAAAGATGATGTCCGTCTTTAGACAGACTCTGCTGGAACGTTTGAAAGTCAGAGAAATTCACAAGCCAAAAAACGGCAGCGAAGGTCAAGCATGGGCTAACTGGGAAGGGTGAGTTATGAGACTGCTCCAAGCAGGCTCTGAAACCTGTATCCAGGAAGCATGCTGGACCTCAGAGACACAATTATGACAAATCCTCTGACATCACAATGGACCCGAAAAACAACCTAGCCTCATCTACACAGTGCTAGAGTTGGGCTCACTAGTATATTTAACTCCCGTTGCACTCAACTGCACGTTGCCACTGAACATGTAAGTGGCCGGCCGGTGGTGCAGTGGTGAGGTCCGCACCTTCTGGGTCTGTGGCCCAGTATGGGCTGGGTGGAATCCTCGGTTTGGGCCCCCTCACCACTGCTTCAGTTGTTCTGGTGCAGGCGTCCGAGGTAGAGTAGAGGCAGATGGGAAGGGACGTTGGACAGGGCCAGACTTCCACAGCAAATACAGGAGCATTGCCAGCAGATGTGAGCACAGCAATGCACTTGTGCCAAAACAAAACCAATTAAAAGTTGCAAAGAACAGAAAAACTGAAGCTAAGGAAAAAAAAAACAAAAAAACAGGAGCTTGCCATTACGAAGAATAGGATCTCTGTGAATAACCTTAGCAAAACAGGTGAATTCTATGTTAATTCAAAAACTAGCAAACCTTTGGGGAAAGAAACTCAAGAAGACACAAGAAAAAAAAAGATATCGAGGGATCGAGGAATGGAAGGATTAACACACTTGAAAGGTTCATACCGCAGTAAGGAATCTCTGGATTCCATGCAATCCCAGTCAAAGTTGCAGCAGTATTTGCCACAGAGAAGAAGAGAGAATCCTAAAGTTTCTAGCCAGCAACACGAGACCCTGACTAGGCAAAGGAATCCTCAGGAAAACGAACAAAGCAGCACGTGTCACAATTTCTGATTTCAACATAGAGGACGAAGCGCTAGGTACCGAAACGGCACAGTCTGGGCCCCAAAACAGGCATGAAGACCCATGCAAAACAATTGAGAGCCCAGAGCCCAACTCAAACTTACATGGACAGCCCATTTTGGACCAGGGAGCCAAGTGGAGACAGCGGAGGAAGGAGAGTCTCTACAATAAACGGTGCTGGGAAGCCTGCACAGCCACATGGAACACAACGAGAGTACACCATGATGTTACACCTGGCACACACACCACCTGAAATGGATTAAAGCCTTGAATGGCAGACTTGAAACCGTGAACCTTGTAGGAGAAGACCTAGGCAGAGTGCTCTTTGCCATCTGTCTGAGCCGCCTATTTGGAAGAAGCATGTCTGACTGGGCAAGGGCAACAAAGGAAACAAGAAACAAACGGGACCACATCAAATGCACACACTTCTGCCCACTCAAGGAAACCATCAACTGAATACTAAGACACCACAACGATTGGGAGAGGATGTTTGCAAACCACACATCGGACAAGGGGTGAAAAGCCCAAAGATACAATCAACTCGCACGTCTCCACAAGAAAAAAAACAAGCCAATGAAAACCTGGTCAAAAGATGGAAGCAGAGATTTCTCCGAAGAAGACAGAAAGAGGGCCAGTAGGTGCATGAAAACTTGTTCACCATCATTAAGTCTCAGGAAAATGCAAATCCAAACTGCAAGGCCATGGCAGCTCACTGTGGTCAGCATGGCTAGAAGGAAGCAGACAGGAAATAACAAGTGTCAGAGAGGAGGTGGAGAGAAGGGAAGCCTCCTGCACTGCTGGTGGGAGTGTAACCCGGTGCAGCCACGATGCCAAAGGTGTGGAACTGCCTCAGAAGTTTAAGTATCCATGTCCCGTATGACCCAGCTATTAATCTGCCGCTTGCTTATCCAAAACAGTCAGAAAGACTACCGCATAAAGACATGTGCATGGCTGTGTTCACCACAGTCTTACTCCTGATATCCAAGACTTGGAAAGCACCCTGGTGTCCAGCAAGGGATGATTGGAGAAGGAAGATGGGCTATAGCCACACAATGGTATACCACTCAGCCGGAACAAATGATGCAATCCAGCCATTTGTGACCACCAGAATGGCTGTGAGGGTTTTAGGGGAAGTGTAACAAGCCCCAGTGAGAAATTCAAATACCATAGAATCTCACTTACAAGGCGAAGAAAAAGCAAGCACTAACCAACAGGTGGCACTGAACATTTGTATGCGGGCTCCCAGAGGCAAAGAGGGGCGGTGACGGAGGGTGAAAGAGAAGATTAGGCACAAGTGTGTGGTGAGGGCCTGTGATTAGTCTTACACTGGTGAAGATGATGTAAGCTACACAGAAGTCTAAAGCAATGAGGATGTGAATCTGGAAGTTATAGTACGTTCTAATGCAGGGTCATGGCTATAAATTCACCTCAAATCAAAAATCCAAAAAGGGGTCCAGAATGATGTCATAAAGCTTTGGGGGCGGAAAGAGTTTACAGAAGGTGAACTTCCAAGGATGGAAAATCACCTCCAAATGCTTACAGATGCTACAGAAAGGCAGACCATTCCAAATAGGTGAAGAGGAATACTACGAAGAGAACATGATCAGTCCTAAACCCATGAACGAACGGAAAATGTTACCGTCCATGATGTTATTACTAATCACCTTCACGAATAATCCAAACAGGCCCACGTCTTCCCAAGTTCAGGCAAAAGGTTGGTCCAAAAGTACAATTCAGGGCCGGCCCTGTGGTGGAGCAGGTAAGTGCCCACATTCCGCTTGGGCGGCCCGGGCCTCACTGTTTCACCTTACGAGTGCATATCACATTAGTAGTGTTAGGAAATATAGATTTCATGGTATGGTGCGGGCAGAGATCATAAATAAGCAGCAATTGTGAGGATACGTTATCAATACGCACAAGAAAAGGAACCATAAGAATATTACAATCTATGGAAGTATCTGGTACACTTCCCAAAGGCAGAAGGAAGGAAAACTTGTGACCTGCCAAGGTGGAATTGGCAGAGTGCCACGAGATGACACCATCATTGTGCATCAGAACATTCCCTGGGCAACTTCAACTTGTGAGGGAGTCCAGGACTTTTTCTGGGTAAGGTCCACCCATTTTGCCATCTACCCAAGATATAAGAGATAAAACCCAGGATAATCTTACAGGAGTGAAACCAGTGTCTAGAGAGAATGTAGGAGCCCTTTCGAAGTTCAAGGAGAAAGATAGAAACTGACAACAATTGCAGAAAAAGGAAAACTATCCTACCTAGACAGGGTGAGGAGTCAGACTGGTCTGAGATGGCTGTGAAACTCTGTGTGCACGGAGGTTGTCAGGACAACTTCGAATTTTGAGGTCGCTTATGACATCACGGTGAACATGTCCCCCAGGGTGGCCGCATGGTTACAGTCTGAGGATTGGCCTAGGCTAGGCTATTAAAGGGACAGATACCCAGAAACAGGTTTGGCAAACAGAAAGCAGGCACAGAAACTAGAAGAGATAAAACAGAGTCTGATGCAAGGGATAAGAAAGGAACCCTAGGCCACAAGTGAGAATAGAGGGACAGGCACGGAGAGGAGAACATTGTCATCTATTCAAGTCTATGGGGAGGTCATGCTGATTCAAGCTTGCAACTTCATTGGAAACAAGTGGCCGGACTTGGGGTTCATCACACCTACAGTGCCCTTGTGCCTTAAGCATAATGCAAAGTCAAGAAAGATGTCTTGAGGACATTGAAGAGAAGAATCGATGCCTCCTTTCCAAGGCCCATAGCATTCTTTGCAGGTCAGTCTCTTTTTCCGAAGCTCTGGTGTCACGTGGGCCCACTGGGCACATGGTAATGTGTCCCAAGAGATGTCTTGGAAGCCTTGAAGGAATGGAGCCCTGTCACGCTTGGGGTATGTCTCTTTGTTTGGAAGTGCTCTACAAGGGTGCTGAAAAGCACCCTCTTCCACAGGGCTTCGTTCCTTCGTGAAGGCTGCCCTCCCAGGCTAGTGTGCTCTGTTTGCCTCCATCGAAATTCTCTCCCCCTACCTCTTGCCGTAGAAGGATTATTGATTATGTGTTTTGACACCATATGTAAGGAAGTTGCACGAAAATTAGAACTTTACAGTTGTGTTTCAAGAAAAATAAACAGGCCAGGGTAGAGGATGTAGGGCAAACAAATGGCACACCCTATAAAAATTAAGTAAGCCCGTATCTGGACGGAATCTAGGGGAACGTTCAAGGATCAGGGGTCAAGTTCGAAACTTCCCAAATCCGGAAAAGAGACAGAAAAATATCTTTCCTGGAGAGTGGAATTCATCCGATTTGTCTAAGTTGTCTTGGAAACATTGTGTCCGTGAAGGGGGTTGCCAGGACCACCTCGAATTTGGAGTTTCTGATCTCAGGATGTCAAACCAACCCACATGACCACGTGTTCTCAGTGCTTAGTTTGACCTAGGCTAGGGTAGCCAAGAGTCCTACAAGTGACCGGTGCAAATTCAAGGACAACAACCAAGAGTCACGAAAGCACTCACACCTCACCCTAGAGAACATACAGCGATTAAAGAAATACAAACTAATCCCTTGGAATGAAGGAGAACGGACTGATAAGCATGTCTAAGGGAGATAGCTGAGAAAGACCATGACGAGTATACTATGGAAAAGAAAAAGAGGACCCAGAAAATGGAAGGTGAACAGAAATCACACCTGAATTATCCACAATGAAAGATGATGTCCGTCTTTAGACAGACTCTGCTGGAACGTTTGAAAGTCAGAGAAATTCACAAGCCAAAAAACGGCAGCGAAGGTCAAGCATGGGCTAACTGGGAAGGGTGAGTTATGAGACTGCTCCAAGCAGGCTCTGAAACCTGTATCCAGGAAGCATGCTGGACCTCAGAGACACAATTATGACAAATCCTCTGACATCACAATGGACCCGAAAAACAACCTAGCCTCATCTACACAGTGCTAGAGTTGGGCTCACTAGTATATTTAACTCCCATTGCACTCAACTGCACGTTGCCACTGAACATGTAAGTGGCCGGCCGGTGGTGCAGTGGTGAGGTCCGCACCTTCTGGGTCTGTGGCCCAGTATGGGCTGGGTGGAATCCTCGGTTTGGGCCTCCTCACCACTGCTTCAGTTGTTCTGGTGCAGGCGTCCGAGGTAGAGTAGAGGCAGATGGGAAGGGACGTTGGACAGGGCCAGACTTCCACAGCAAATACAGGAGCATTGCCAGCAGATGTGAGCACAGCAATGCACTTGTGCCAAAACAAAACCAATTAAAAGTTGCAAAGAACAGAAAAACTGAAGCTAAGGAAAAAAAAAACAAAAAAACAGGAGCTTGCCATTACGAAGAATAGGATCTCTGTGAATAACCTTAGCAAAACAGGTGAATTCTATGTTAATTCAAAAACTAGCAAACCTTTGGGGAAAGAAACTCAAGAAGACACAAGAAAAAAAAAGATATCGAGGGATCGAGGAATGGAAGGATTAACACCCTTGAAAGGTTCATACCGCAGTAAGGAATCTCTGGATTCCATGCAATCCCAGTCAAAGTTGCAGCAGTATTTGCCACAGAGAAGAAGAGAGAATCCTAAAGTTTCTAGCCAGCAACGCGAGACCCTGACTAGGCAAAGGAATCCTCAGGAAAACGAACAAAGCAGCACGTGTCACAATTTCTGATTTCAACATAGAGGACGAAGCGCTAGGTACCGAAACGGCACAGTCTGGGCCCCAAAACAGGCATGAAGACCCATGCAAAACAATTGAGAGCCCAGAGCCCAACTCAAACTTACATGGACAGCCCATTTTGGACCAGGGAGCCAAGTGGAGACAGCGGAGGAAGGAGAGTCTCTACAATAAACGGTGCTGGGAAGCCTGCACAGCCACATGGAACACAACGAGAGTACACCATGATGTTACACCTGGCACACACACCACCTGAAATGGATTAAAGCCTTGAATGGCAGACTTGAAACCGTGAACCTTGTAGGAGAAGACCTAGGCAGAGTGCTCTTTGCCATCTGTCTGAGCCGCCTATTTGGAAGAAGCATGTCTGACTGGGCAAGGGCAACAAAGGAAACAAGAAACAAACGGGACCACATCAAACGCACACACTTCTGCCCACTCAAGGAAACCATCAACTGAATACTAAGACACCACAACGATTGGGAGAGGATGTTTGCAAACCACACATCGGACAAGGGGTGAAAAGCCCAAAGATACAATCAACTCGCACGTCTCCACAAGAAAAAAAACAAGCCAATGAAAACCTGGTCAAAAGATGGAAGCAGAGATTTCTCCGAAGAAGACAGAAAGAGGGCCAGTAGGTGCATGAAAACTTGTTCACCATCATTAAGTCTCAGGAAAATGCAAATCCAAACTGCAAGGCCATGGCAGCTCACTGTGGTCAGCATGGCTAGAAGGAAGCAGACAGGAAATAACAAGTGTCAGAGAGGAGGTGGAGAGAAGGGAAGCCTCCTGCACTGCTGGTGGGAGTGTAACCCGGTGCAGCCACGATGCCAAAGGTGTGGAACTGCCTCAGAAGTTTAAGTATCCATGTCCCGTATGACCCAGCTATTAATCTGCCGCTTGCTTATCCAAAACAGTCAGAAAGACTACCGCATAAAGACATGTGCATGGCTGTGTTCACCACAGTCTTACTCCGGATATCCAAGACTTGGAAAGCACCCTGGTGTCCAGCAAGGGATGATTGGAGAAGGAAGATGGGCTATAGCCACACAATGGTATACCACTCAGCCGGAACAAATGATGCAATCCAGCCATTTGTGACCACCAGAATGGCTGTGAGGGTTTTAGGGGAAGTGTAACAAGCCCCAGTGAGAAATTCAAATACCATAGAATCTCACTTACAAGGAGAAGAAAAAGCAAGCACTAACCAACAGGTGGCACTGAACATTTGTATGCGGGCTCCCAGAGGCAAAGAGGGGCGGTGACGGAGGGTGAAAGAGAAGATTAGGCACAAGTGTGTGGTGAGGGCCTGTGATTAGTCTTACACTGGTGAAGATGATGTAAGCTACACAGAAGTCTAAAGCAATGAGGATGTGAATCTGGAAGTTATAGTACGTTCTAATGCAGGGTCATGGCTATAAATTCACCTCAAATCAAAAATCCAAAAAGGGGTCCAGAATGATGTCATAAAGCTTTGGGGGCGGAAAGAGTTTACAGAAGGTGAACTTCCAAGGATGGAAAATCACCTCCAAATGCTTACAGATGCTACAGAAAGGCAGACCATTCCAAATAGGTGAAGAGGAATACTACGAAGAGAACATGATCAGTCCTAAACCCATGAACGAACGGAAAATGTTACCGTCCATGATGTTATTACTAATCACCTTCACGAATAATCCAAACAGGCCCACGTCTTCCCAAGTTCAGGCAAAAGGTTGGTCCAAAAGTACAATTCAGGGCCGGCCCTGTGGTGGAGCAGGTAAGTGCCCACATTCCGCTTGGGCGGCCCGGGCCTCACTGTTTCACCTTACGAGTGCATATCACATTAGTAGTGTTAGGAAATATAGATTTCATGGTATGGTGCGGGCAGAGATCATAAATAAGCAGCAATTGTGAGGATACGTTATCAATACGCACAAGAAAAGGAACCATAAGAATATTACAATCTATGGAAGTATCTGGTACACTTCCCAAAGGCAGAAGGAAGGAAAACTTGTGACCTGCCAAGGTGGAATTGGCAGAGTGCCACGAGATGACACCATCATTGTGCATCAGAACATTCCCTGGGCAACTTCAACTTGTGAGGGAGTCCAGGACTTTTTCTGGGTAAGGTCCACCCATTTTGCCATCTACCCAAGATATAAGAGATAAAACCCAGGATAATCTTACAGGAGTGAAACCAGTGTCTAGAGAGAATGTAGGAGCCCTTTCGAAGTTCAAGGAGAAAGATAGAAACTGACAACAATTGCAGAAAAAGGAAAACTATCCTACCTAGACAGGGTGAGGAGTCAGACTGGTCTGAGATGGCTGTGAAACTCTGTGTGCACGGAGGTTGTCAGGACAACTTCGAATTTTGAGGTCGCTTATGACATCACGGTGAACATGTCCCCCAGGGTGGCCGCATGGTTACAGTCTGAGGATTGGCCTAGGCTAGGCTATTAAAGGGACAGATACCCAGAAACAGGTTTGGCAAACAGAAAGCAGGCACAGAAACTAGAAGAGATAAAACAGAGTCTGATGCAAGGGATAAGAAAGGAACCCTAGGCCACAAGTGAGAATAGAGGGACAGGCACGGAGAGGAGAACATTGTCATCTATTCAAGTCTATGGGGAGGTCATGCTGATTCAAGCTTGCAACTTCATTGGAAACAAGTGGCCGGACTTGGGGTTCATCACACCTACAGTGCCCTTGTGCCTTAAGCATAATGCAAAGTCAAGAAAGATGTCTTGAGGACATTGAAGAGAAGAATCGATGCCTCCTTTCCAAGGCCCATAGCATTCTTTGAAGGTCAGTCTCTTTTTCCGAAGCTCTGGTGTCACGTGGGCCCACTGGGCACATGGTAATGTGTCCCAAGAGATGTCTTGGAAGCCTTGAAGGAATGGAGCCCTGTCACGCTTGGGGTATGTCTCTTTGTTTGGAAGTGCTCTACAAGGGTGCTGAAAAGCACCCTCTTCCACAGGGCTTCGTTCCTTCGTGAAGGCTGCCCTCCCAGGCTAGTGTGCTCTGTTTGCCTCCATCGAAATTCTCTCCCCCTACCTCTTGCCGTAGAAGGATTATTGATTATGTGTTTTGACACCATATGTAAGGAAGTTGCACGAAAATTAGAACTTTACAGTTGTGTTTCAAGAAAAATAAACAGGCCAGGGTAGAGGATGTAGGGCAAACAAATGGCACACCCTATAAAAATTAAGTAAGCCCGTATCTGGACGGAATCTAGGGGAACGTTCAAGGATCAGGGGTCAAGTTCGAAACTTCCCAAATCCGGAAAAGAGACAGAAAAATATCTTTCCTGGAGAGTGGAATTCATCCGATTTGTCTAAGTTGTCTTGGAAACATTGTGTCCGTGAAGGGGGTTGCCAGGACCACCTCGAATTTGGAGTTTCTGATCTCAGGATGTCAAACCAACCCACATGACCACGTGTTCTCAGTGCTTAGTTTGACCTAGGCTAGGGTAGCCAAGAGTCCTACAAGTGACCGGTGCAAATTCAAGGACAACAACCAAGAGTCACGAAAGCACTCACACCTCACCCTAGAGAACATACAGCGATTAAAGAAATACAAACTAATCCCTTGGAATGAAGGAGAACGGACTGATAAGCATGTCTAAGGGAGATAGCTGAGAAAGACCATGACGAGTATACTATGGAAAAGAAAAAGAGGACCCAGAAAATGGAAGGTGAACAGAAATCACACCTGAATTATCCACAATGAAAGATGATGTCCGTCTTTAGACAGACTCTGCTGGAACGTTTGAAAGTCAGAGAAATTCACAAGCCAAAAAACGGCAGCGAAGGTCAAGCATGGGCTAACTGGGAAGGGTGAGTTATGAGACTGCTCCAAGCAGGCTCTGAAACCTGTATCCAGGAAGCATGCTGGACCTCAGAGACACAATTATGACAAATCCTCTGACATCACAATGGACCCGAAAAACAACCTAGCCTCATCTACACAGTGCTAGAGTTGGGCTCACTAGTATATTTAACTCCCATTGCACTCAAGTGCACGTTGCCACTGAACATGTAAGTGGCCGGCCGGTGGTGCAGTGGTGAGGTCCGCACCTTCTGGGTCTGTGGCCCAGTATGGGCTGGGTGGAATCCTCGGTTTGGGCCTCCTCACCACTGCTTCAGTTGTTCTGGTGCAGGCGTCCGAGGTAGAGTAGAGGCAGATGGGAAGGGACGTTGGACAGGGCCAGACTTCCACAGCAAATACAGGAGCATTGCCAGCAGATGTGAGCACAGCAATGCACTTGTGCCAAAACAAAACCAATTAAAAGTTGCAAAGAACAGAAAAACTGAAGCTAAGGAAAAAAAAAACAAAAAAACAGGAGCTTGCCATTACGAAGAATAGGATCTCTGTGAATAACCTTAGCAAAACAGGTGAATTCTGTGTTAATTCAAAAACTAGCAAACCTTTGGGGAAAGAAACTCAAGAAGACACAAGAAAAAAAAAGATATCGAGGGATCGAGGAATGGAAGGATTAACACACTTGAAAGGTTCATACCGCAGTAAGGAATCTCTGGATTCCATGCAATCCCAGTCAAAGTTGCAGCAGTATTTGCCACAGAGAAGAAGAGAGAATCCTAAAGTTTCTAGCCAGCAACACGAGACCCTGACTAGGCAAAGGAATCCTCAGGAAAACGAACAAAGCAGCACGTGTCACAATTTCTGATTTCAACATAGAGGACGAAGCGCTAGGTACCGAAACGGCACAGTCTGGGCCCCAAAACAGGCATGAAGACCCATGCAAAACAATTGAGAGCCCAGAGCCCAACTCAAACTTACATGGACAGCCCATTTTGGACCAGGGAGCCAAGTGGAGACAGCGGAGGAAGGAGAGTCTCTACAATAAACGGTGCTGGGAAGCCTGCACAGCCACATGGAACACAACGAGAGTACACCATGATGTTACACCTGGCACACACACCACCTGAAATGGATTAAAGCCTTGAATGGCAGACTTGAAACCGTGAACCTTGTAGGAGAAGCCCTAGGCAGAGTGCTCTTTGCCATCTGTCTGAGCCGCCTATTTGGAAGAAGCATGTCTGACTGGGCAAGGGCAACAAAGGAAACAAGAAACAAACGGGACCACATCAAATGCACACACTTCTGCCCACTCAAGGAAACCATCAACTGAATACTAAGACACCACAACGATTGGGAGAGGATGTTTGCAAACCACACATCGGACAAGGGGTGAAAAGCCCAAAGATACAATCAACTCGCACGTCTCCACAAGAAAAAAAACAAGCCAATGAAAACCTGGTCAAAAGATGGAAGCAGAGATTTCTCCGAAGAAGACAGAAAGAGGGCCAGTAGGTGCATGAAAACTTGTTCACCATCATTAAGTCTCAGGAAAATGCAAATCCAAACTGCAAGGCCATGGCAGCTCACTGTGGTCAGCATGGCTAGAAGGAAGCAGACAGGAAATAACAAGTGTCAGAGAGGAGGTGGAGAGAAGGGAAGCCTCCTGCACTGCTGGTGGGAGTGTAACCCGGTGCAGCCACGATGCCAAAGGTGTGGAACTGCCTCAGAAGTTTAAGTATCCATGTCCCGTATGACCCAGCTATTAATCTGCCGCTTGCTTATCCAAAACAGTCAGAAAGACTACCGCATAAAGACATGTGCATGGCTGTGTTCACCACAGTCTTACTCCGGATATCCAAGACTTGGAAAGCACCCTGGTGTCCAGCAAGGGATGATTGGAGAAGGAAGATGGGCTATAGCCACACAATGGTATACCACTCAGCCGGAACAAATGATGCAATCCAGCCATTTGTGACCACCAGAATGGCTGTGAGGGTTTTAGGGGAAGTGTAACAAGCCCCAGTGAGAAATTCAAATACCATAGAATCTCACTTACAAGGAGAAGAAAAAGCAAGCACTAACCAACAGGTGGCACTGAACATTTGTATGCGGGCTCCCAGAGGCAAAGAGGGGCGGTGACGGAGGGTGAAAGAGAAGATTAGGCACAAGTGTGTGGTGAGGGCCTGTGATTAGTCTTACACTGGTGAAGATGATGTAAGCTACACAGAAGTCTAAAGCAATGAGGACGTGAATCTGGAAGTTATAGTACGTTCTAATGCAGGGTCATGGCTATAAATTCACCTCAAATCAAAAATCCAAAAAGGGGTCCAGAATGATGTCATAAAGCTTTGGGGGCGGAAAGAGTTTACAGAAGGTGAACTTCCAAGGATGGAAAATCACCTCCAAATGCTTACAGATGCTACAGAAAGGCAGACCATTCCAAATAGGTGAAGAGGAATACTACGAAGAGAACATGATCAGTCCTAAACCCATGAACGAACGGAAAATGTTACCGTCCATGATGTTATTACTAATCACCTTCACGAATAATCCAAACAGGCCCACGTCTTCCCAAGTTCAGGCAAAAGGTTGGTCCAAAAGTACAATTCAGGGCCGGCCCTGTGGTGGAGCAGGTAAGTGCCCACATTCCGCTTGGGCGGCCCGGGCCTCACTGTTTCACATTACGAGTGCATATCACATTAGTAGTGTTAGGAAATATAGATTTCATGGTATGGTGCGGGCAGAGATCATAAATAAGCAGCAATTGTGAGGATACGTTATCAATACGCACAAGAAAAGGAACCATAAGAATATTACAATCTATGGAAGTATCTGGTACACTTCCCAAAGGCAGAAGGAAGGAAAACTTGTGACCTGCCAAGGTGGAATTGGCAGAGTGCCACGAGATGACACCATCATTGTGCATCAGAACATTCCCTTGGCAACTTCAACTTGTGAGGGAGTCCAGGACTTTTTCTGGGTAAGGTCCACCCATTTTGCCATCTACCCAAGATATAAGAGATAAAACCCAGGATAATCTTACAGGAGTGAAACCAGTGTCTAGAGAGAATGTAGGAGCCCTTTCGAAGTTCAAGGAGAAAGATAGAAACTGACAACAATTGCAGAAAAAGGAAAACTATCCTACCTAGACAGGGTGAGGAGTCAGACTGGTCTGAGATGGCTGTGAAACTCTGTGTGCACGGAGGTTGTCAGGACAACTTCGAATTTTGAGGTCGCTTATGACATCACGGTGAACATGTCCCCCAGGGTGGCCGCATGGTTACAGTCTGAGGATTGGCCTAGGCTAGGCTATTAAAGGGACAGACACCCAGAAACAGGTTTGGCAAACAGAAAGCAGGCACAGAAACTAGAAGAGATAAAACAGAGTCTGATGCAAGGGATAAGAAAGGAACCCTAGGCCACAAGTGAGAATAGAGGGACAGGCACGGAGAGGAGAACATTGTCATCTATTCAAGTCTATGGGGAGGTCATGCTGATTCAAGCTTGCAACTTCATTGGAAACAAGTGGCCGGACTTGGCGTTCATCACACCTACAGTGCCCTTGTGCCTTAAGCATAATGCAAAGTCAAGAAAGATGTCTTGAGGACATTGAAGAGAAGAATCGATGCCTCCTTTCCAAGGCCCATAGCATTCTTTGCAGGTCAGTCTCTTTTTCCGAAGCTCTGGTGTCACGTGGGCCCACTGGGCACATGGTAATGTGTCCCAAGAGATGTCTTGGAAGCCTTGAAGGAATGGAGCCCTGTCACGCTTGGGGTATGTCTCTTTGTTTGGAAGTGCTCTACAAGGGTGCTGAAAAGCACCCTCTTCCACAGGGCTTCGTTCCTTCGTGAAGGCTGCCCTCCCAGGCTAGTGTGCTCTGTTTGCCTCCATCGAAATTCTCTCCCCCTACCTCTTGCCGTAGAAGGATTATTGATTATGTGTTTTGACACCATATGTAAGGAAGTTGCACGAAAATTAGAACTTTACAGTTGTGTTTCAAGAAAAATAAACAGGCCAGGGTAGAGGATGTAGGGCAAACAAATGGCACACCCTATAAAAATTAAGTAAGCCCGTATCTGGACGGAATCTAGGGGAACGTTCAAGGATCAGGGGTCAAGTTCGAAACTTCCCAAATCCGGAAAAGAGACAGAAAAATATCTTTCCTGGAGAGTGGAATTCATCCGATTTGTCTAAGTTGTCTTGGAAACATTGTGTCCGTGAAGGGGGTTGCCAGGACCACCTCGAATTTGGAGTTTCTGATCTCAGGATGTCAAACCAACCCACATGACCACGTGTTCTCAGTGCTTAGTTTGACCTAGGCTAGGGTAGCCAAGAGTCCTACAAGTGACCGGTGCAAATTCAAGGACAACAACCAAGAGTCACGAAAGCACTCACACCTCACCCTAGAGAACATACAGCGATTAAAGAAATACAAACTAATCCCTCGGAATGAAGGAGAACGGACTGATAAGCATGTCTAAGGGAGATAGCTGAGAAAGACCATGACGAGTATACTATGGAAAAGAAAAAGAGGACCCAGAAAATGGAAGGTGAACAGAAATCACACCTGAATTATCCACAATGAAAGATGATGTCCGTCTTTAGACAGACTCTGCTGGAACGTTTGAAAGTCAGAGAAATTCACAAGCCGAAAAACGGCAGCGAAGGTCAAGCATGGGCTAACTGGGAAGGGTGAGTTATGAGACTGCTCCAAGCAGGCTCTGAAACCTGTATCCAGGAAGCATGCTGGACCTCAGAGACACAATTATGACAAATCCTCTGACATCACAATGGACCCGAAAAACAACCTAGCCTCATCTACACAGTGCTAGAGTTGGGCTCACTAGTATATTTAACTCCCATTGCACTCAACTGCACGTTGCCACTGAACATGTAAGTGGCCGGCCGGTGGTGCAGTGGTGAGGTCCGCACCTTCTGGGTCTGTGGCCCAGTATGGGCTGGGTGGAATCCTCGGTTTGGGCCTCCTCACCACTGCTTCAGTTGTTCTGGTGCAGGCGTCCGAGGTAGAGTAGAGGCAGATGGGAAGGGACGTTGGACAGGGCCAGACTTCCACAGCAAATACAGGAGCATTGCCAGCAGATGTGAGCACAGCAATGCACTTGTGCCAAAACAAAACCAATTAAAAGTTGCAAAGAACAGAAAAACTGAAGCTAAGGAAAAAAAAAACAAAAAAACAGGAGCTTGCCATTACGAAGAATAGGATCTCTGTGAATAACCTTAGCAAAACAGGTGAATTCTATGTTAATTCAAAAACTAGCAAACCTTTGGGGAAAGAAACTCAAGAAGACACAAGAAAAAAAAAGATATCGAGGGATCGAGGAATGGAAGGATTAACACACTTGAAAGGTTCATACCGCAGTAAGGAATCTCTGGATTCCATGCAATCCCAGTCAAAGTTGCAGCAGTATTTGCCACAGAGAAGAAGAGAGAATCCTAAAGTTTCTAGCCAGCAACACGAGACCCTGACTAGGCAAAGGAATCCTCAGGAAAACGAACAAAGCAGCACGTGTCACAATTTCTGATTTCAACATAGAGGACGAAGCGCTAGGTACCGAAACGGCACAGTCTGGGCCCCAAAACAGGCATGAAGACCCATGCAAAACAATTGAGAGCCCAGAGCCCAACTCAAACTTACATGGACAGCCCATTTTGGACCAGGGAGCCAAGTGGAGACAGCGGAGGAAGGAGAGTCTCTACAATAAACGGTGCTGGGAAGCCTGCACAGCCACATGGAACACAACGAGAGTACACCATGATGTTACACCTGGCACACACACCACCTGAAATGGATTAAAGCCTTGAATGGCAGACTTGAAACCGTGAACCTTGTAGGAGAAGACCTAGGCAGAGTGCTCTTTGCCATCTGTCTGAGCCGCCTATTTGGAAGAAGCATGTCTGACTGGGCAAGGGCAACAAAGGAAACAAGAAACAAACGGGACCACATCAAATGCACACACTTCTGCCCACTCAAGGAAACCATCAACTGAATACTAAGACACCACAACGATTGGGAGAGGATGTTTGCAAACCACACATCGGACAAGGGGTGAAAAGCCCAAAGATACAATCAACTCGCACGTCTCCACAAGAAAAAAAACAAGCCAATGAAAACCTGGTCAAAAGATGGAAGCAGAGATTTCTCCGAAGAAGACAGAAAGAGGGCCAGTAGGTGCATGAAAACTTGTTCACCATCATTAAGTCTCAGGAAAATGCAAATCCAAACTGCAAGGCCATGGCAGCTCACTGTGGTCAGCATGGCTAGAAGGAAGCAGACAGGAAATAACAAGTGTCAGAGAGGAGGTGGAGAGAAGGGAAGCCTCCTGCACTGCTGGTGGGAGTGTAACCCGGTGCAGCCACGATGCCAAAGGTGTGGAACTGCCTCAGAAGTTTAAGTATCCATGTCCCGTATGACCCAGCTATTAATCTGCCGCTTGCTTATCCAAAACAGTCAGAAAGACTACCGCATAAAGACATGTGCATGGCTGTGTTCACCACAGTCTTACTCCTGATATCCAAGACTTGGAAAGCACCCTGGTGTCCAGCAAGGGATGATTGGAGAAGGAAGATGGGCTATAGCCACACAATGGTATACCACTCAGCCGGAACAAATGATGCAATCCAGCCATTTGTGACCACCAGAATGGCTGTGAGGGTTTTAGGGGAAGTGTAACAAGCCCCAGTGAGAAATTCAAATACCATAGAATCTCACTTACAAGGCGAAGAAAAAGCAAGCACTAACCAACAGGTGGCACTGAACATTTGTATGCGGGCTCCCAGAGGCAAAGAGGGGCGGTGACGGAGGGTGAAAGAGAAGATTAGGCACAAGTGTGTGGTGAGGGCCTGTGATTAGTCTTACACTGGTGAAGATGATGTAAGCTACACAGAAGTCTAAAGCAATGAGGACGTGAATCTGGAAGTTATAGTACGTTCTAATGCAGGGTCATGGCTATAAATTCACCTCAAATCAAAAATCCAAAAAGGGGTCCAGAATGATGTCATAAAGCTTTGGGGGCGGAAAGAGTTTACAGAAGGTGAACTTCCAAGGATGGAAAATCACCTCCAAATGCTTACAGATGCTACAGAAAGGCAGACCATTCCAAATAGGTGAAGAGGAATACTACGAAGAGAACATGATCAGTCCTAAACCCATGAACGAACGGAAAATGTTACCGTCCATGATGTTATTACTAATCACCTTCACGAATAATCCAAACAGGCCCACGTCTTCCCAAGTTCAGGCAAAAGGTTGGTCCAAAAGTACAATTCAGGGCCGGCCCTGTGGTGGAGCAGGTAAGTGCCCACATTCCGCTTGGGCGGCCCGGGCCTCACTGTTTCACATTACGAGTGCATATCACATTAGTAGTGTTAGGAAATATAGATTTCATGGTATGGTGTGGGCAGAGATCATAAATAAGCAGCAATTGTGAGGATACGTTATCAATACGCACAAGAAAAGGAACCATAAGAATATTACAATCTATGGAAGTATCTGGTACACTTCCCAAAGGCAGAAGGAAGGAAAACTTGTGACCTGCCAAGGTGGAATTGGCAGAGTGCCACGAGATGACACCATCATTGTGCATCAGAACATTCCCTTGGCAACTTCAACTTGTGAGGGAGTCCAGGACTTTTTCTGGGTAAGGTCCACCCATTTTGCCATCTACCCAAGATATAAGAGATAAAACCCAGGATAATCTTACAGGAGTGAAACCAGTGTCTAGAGAGAATGTAGGAGCCCTTTCGAAGTTCAAGGAGAAAGATAGAAACTGACAACAATTGCAGAAAAAGGAAAACTATCCTACCTAGACAGGGTGAGGAGTCAGACTGGTCTGAGATGGCTGTGAAACTCTGTGTGCACGGAGGTTGTCAGGACAACTTCGAATTTTGAGGTCGCTTATGACATCACGGTGAACATGTCCCCCAGGGTGGCCGCATGGTTACAGTCTGAGGATTGGCCTAGGCTAGGCTATTAAAGGGACAGACACCCAGAAACAGGTTTGGCAAACAGAAAGCAGGCACAGAAACTAGAAGAGATAAAACAGAGTCTGATGCAAGGGATAAGATAGGAACCCTAGGCCACAAGTGAGAATAGAGGGACAGGCACGGAGAGGAGAACATTGTCATCTATTCAAGTCTATGGGGAGGTCATGCTGATTCAAGCTTGCAACTTCATTGGAAACAAGTGGCCGGACTTGGGGTTCATCACACCTACAGTGCCCTTGTGCCTTAAGCATAATGCAAAGTCAAGAAAGATGTCTTGAGGACATTGAAGAGAAGAATCGATGCCTCCTTTCCAAGGCCCATAGCATTCTTTGAAGGTCAGTCTCTTTTTCCGAAGCTCTGGTGTCACGTGGGCCCACTGGGCACATGGTAATGTGTCCCAAGAGATGTCTTGGAAGCCTTGAAGGAATGGAGCCCTGTCACGCTTGGGGTATGTCTCTTTGTTTGGAAGTGCTCTACAAGGGTGCTGAAAAGCACCCTCTTCCACAGGGCTTCGTTCCTTCGTGAAGGCTGCCCTCCCAGGCTAGTGTGCTCTGTTTGCCTCCATCGAAATTCTCTCCCCCTACCTCTTGCCGTAGAAGGATTATTGATTATGTGTTTTGACACCATATGTAAGGAAGTTGCACGAAAATTAGAACTTTACAGTTGTGTTTCAAGAAAAATAAACAGGCCAGGGTAGAGGATGTAGGGCAAACAAATGGCACACCCTATAAAAATTAAGTAAGCCCGTATCTGGACGGAATCTAGGGGAACGTTCAAGGATCAGGGGTCAAGTTCGAAACTTCCCAAATCCGGAAAAGAGACAGAAAAATATCTTTCCTGGAGAGTGGAATTCATCCGATTTGTCTAAGTTGTCTTGGAAACATTGTGTCCGTGAAGGGGGTTGCCAGGACCACCTCGAATTTGGAGTTTCTGATCTCAGGATGTCAAACCAACCCACATGACCACGTGTTCTCAGTGCTTAGTTTGACCTAGGCTAGGGTAGCCAAGAGTCCTACAAGTGACCGGTGCAAATTCAAGGACAACAACCAAGAGTCACGAAAGCACTCACACCTCACCCTAGAGAACATACAGCGATTAAAGAAATACAAACTAATCCCTTGGAATGAAGGAGAACGGACTGATAAGCATGTCTAAGGGAGATAGCTGAGAAAGACCATGACGAGTATACTATGGAAAAGAAAAAGAGGACCCAGAAAATGGAAGGTGAACAGAAATCACACCTGAATTATCCACAATGAAAGATGATGTCCGTCTTTAGACAGACTCTGCTGGAACGTTTGAAAGTCAGAGAAATTCACAAGCCAAAAAACGGCAGCGAAGGTCAAGCATGGGCTAACTGGGAAGGGTGAGTTATGAGACTGCTCCAAGCAGGCTCTGAAACCTGTATCCAGGAAGCATGCTGGACCTCAGAGACACAATTATGACAAATCCTCTGACATCACAATGGACCCGAAAAACAACCTAGCCTCATCTACACAGTGCTAGAGTTGGGCTCACTAGTATATTTAACTCCCATTGCACTCAACTGCACGTTGCCACTGAACATGTAAGTGGCCGGCCGGTGGTGCAGTGGTGAGGTCCGCACCTTCTGGGTCTGTGGCCCAGTATGGGCTGGGTGGAATCCTCGGTTTGGGCCCCCTCACCTCTGCTTCAGTTGTTCTGGTGCAGGCGTCCGAGGTAGAGTAGAGGCAGATGGGAAGGGACGTTGGACAGGGCCAGACTTCCACAGCAAATACAGGAGCATTGCCAGCAGATGTGAGCACAGCAATGCACTTGTGCCAAAACAAAACCAATTAAAAGTTGCAAAGAACAGAAAAACTGAAGCTAAGGAAAAAAAAAACAAAAAAACAGGAGCTTGCCATTACGAAGAATAGGATCTCTGTGAATAACCTTAGCAAAACAGGTGAATTCTATGTTAATTCAAAAACTAGCAAACCTTTGGGGAAAGAAACTCAAGAAGACACAAGAAAAAAAAAGATATCGAGGGATCGAGGAATGGAAGGATTAACACACTTGAAAGGTTCATACCGCAGTAAGGAATCTCTGGATTCCATGCAATCCCAGTCAAAGTTGCAGCAGTATTTGCCACAGAGAAGAAGAGAGAATCCTAAAGTTTCTAGCCAGCAACACGAGACCCTGACTAGGCAAAGGAATCCTCAGGAAAACGAACAAAGCAGCACGTGTCACAATTTCTGATTTCAACATAGAGGACGAAGCGCTAGGTACCGAAACGGCACAGTCTGGGCCCCAAAACAGGCATGAAGACCCATGCAAAACAATTGAGAGCCCAGAGCCCAACTCAAACTTACATGGACAGCCCATTTTGGACCAGGGAGCCAAGTGGAGACAGCGGAGGAAGGAGAGTCTCTACAATAAACGGTGCTGGGAAGCCTGCACAGCCACATGGAACACAACGAGAGTACACCATGATGTTACACCTGGCACACACACCACCTGAAATGGATTAAAGCCTTGAATGGCAGACTTGAAACCGTGAACCTTGTAGGAGAAGACCTAGGCAGAGTGCTCTTTGCCATCTGTCTGAGCCGCCTATTTGGAAGAAGCATGTCTGACTGGGCAAGGGCAACAAAGGAAACAAGAAACAAACGGGACCACATCAAATGCACACACTTCTGCCCACTCAAGGAAACCATCAACTGAATACTAAGACACCACAACGATTGGGAGAGGATGTTTGCAAACCACACATCGGACAAGGGGTGAAAAGCCCAAAGATACAATCAACTCGCACGTCTCCACAAGAAAAAAAACAAGCCAATGAAAACCTGGTCAAAAGATGGAAGCAGAGATTTCTCCGAAGAAGACAGAAAGAGGGCCAGTAGGTGCATGAAAACTTGTTCACCATCATTAAGTCTCAGGAAAATGCAAATCCAAACTGCAAGGCCATGGCAGCTCACTGTGGTCAGCATGGCTAGAAGGAAGCAGACAGGAAATAACAAGTGTCAGAGAGGAGGTGGAGAGAAGGGAAGCCTCCTGCACTGCTGGTGGGAGTGTAACCCGGTGCAGCCACGATGCCAAAGGTGTGGAACTGCCTCAGAAGTTTAAGTATCCATGTCCCGTATGACCCAGCTATTAATCTGCCGCTTGCTTATCCAAAACAGTCAGAAAGACTACCGCATAAAGACATGTGCATGGCTGTGTTCACCACAGTCTTACTCCTGATATCCAAGACTTGGAAAGCACCCTGGTGTCCAGCAAGGGATGATTGGAGAAGGAAGATGGGCTATAGCCACACAATGGTATACCACTCAGCCGGAACAAATGATGCAATCCAGCCATTTGTGACCACCAGAATGGCTGTGAGGGTTTTAGGGGAAGTGTAACAAGCCCCAGTGAGAAATTCAAATACCATAGAATCTCACTTACAAGGCGAAGAAAAAGCAAGCACTAACCAACAGGTGGCACTGAACATTTGTATGCGGGCTCCCAGAGGCAAAGAGGGGCGGTGACGGAGGGTGAAAGAGAAGATTAGGCACAAGTGTGTGGTGAGGGCCTGTGATTAGTCTTACACTGGTGAAGATGATGTAAGCTACACAGAAGTCTAAAGCAATGAGGATGTGAATCTGGAAGTTATAGTACGTTCTAATGCAGGGTCATGGCTATAAATTCACCTCAAATCAAAAATCCAAAAAGGGGTCCAGAATGATGTCATAAAGCTTTGGGGGCGGAAAGAGTTTACAGAAGGTGAACTTCCAAGGATGGAAAATCACCTCCAAATGCTTACAGATGCTACAGAAAGGCAGACCATTCCAAATAGGTGAAGAGGAATACTACGAAGAGAACATGATCAGTCCTAAACCCATGAACGAACGGAAAATGTTACCGTCCATGATGTTATTACTAATCACCTTCACGAATAATCCAAACAGGCCCACGTCTTCCCAAGTTCAGGCAAAAGGTTGGTCCAAAAGTACAATTCAGGGCCGGCCCTGTGGTGGAGCAGGTAAGTGCCCACATTCCGCTTGGGCGGCCCGGGCCTCACTGTTTCACCTTACGAGTGCATATCACATTAGTAGTGTTAGGAAATATAGATTTCATGGTATGGTGCGGGCAGAGATCACAAATAAGCAGCAATTGTGAGGATACGTTATCAATACGCACAAGAAAAGGAACCATAAGAATATTACAATCTATGGAAGTATCTGGTACACTTCCCAAAGGCAGAAGGAAGGAAAACTTGTGACCTGCCAAGGTGGAATTGGCAGAGTGCCACGAGATGACACCATCATTGTGCATCAGAACATTCCCTGGGCAACTTCAACTTGTGAGGGACTCCAGGACTTTTTCTGGGTAAGGTCCACCCATTTTGCCATCTACCCAAGATATAAGAGATAAAACCCAGGATAATCTTACAGGAGTGAAACCAGTGTCTAGAGAGAATGTAGGAGCCCTTTCGAAGTTCAAGGAGAAAGATAGAAACTGACAACAATTGCAGAAAAAGGAAAACTATCCTACCTAGACAGGGTGAGGAGTCAGACTGGTCTGAGATGGCTGTGAAACTCTGTGTGCACGGTGGTTGTCAGGACAACTTCGAATTTTGAGGTCGCTTATGACATCACGGTGAACATGTCCCCCAGGGTGGCCGCATGGTTACAGTCTGAGGATTGGCCTAGGCTAGGCTATTAAAGGGACAGATACCCAGAAACAGGTTTGGCAAACAGAAAGCAGGCACAGAAACTAGAAGAGATAAAACAGAGTCTGATGCAAGGGATAAGATAGGAACCCTAGGCCACAAGTGAGAATAGAGGGACAGGCACGGAGAGGAGAACATTGTCATCTATTCAAGTCTATGGGGAGGTCATGCTGATTCAAGCTTGCAACTTCATTGGAAACAAGTGGCCGGACTTGGGGTTCATCACACCTACAGTGCCCTTGTGCCTTAAGCATAATGCAAAGTCAAGAAAGATGTCTTGAGGACATTGAAGAGAAGAATCGATGCCTCCTTTCCAAGGCCCATAGCATTCTTTGAAGGTCAGTCTCTTTTTCCGAAGCTCTGGTGTCACGTGGGCCCACTGGGCACATGGTAATGTGTCCCAAGAGATGTCTTGGAAGCCTTGAAGGAATGGAGCCCTGTCACGCTTGGGGTATGTCTCTTTGTTTGGAAGTGCTCTACAAGGGTGCTGAAAAGCACCCTCTTCCACAGGGCTTCGTTCCTTCGTGAAGGCTGCCCTCCCAGGCTAGTGTGCTCTGTTTGCCTCCATCGAAATTCTCTCCCCCTACCTCTTGCCGTAGAAGGATTATTGATTATGTGTTTTGACACCATATGTAAGGAAGTTGCACGAAAATTAGAACTTTACAGTTGTGTTTCAAGAAAAATAAACAGGCCAGGGTAGAGGATGTAGGGCAAACAAATGGCACACCCTATAAAAATTAAGTAAGCCCGTATCTGGACGGAATCTAGGGGAACGTTCAAGGATCAGGGGTCAAGTTCGAAACTTCCCAAATCCGGAAAAGAGACAGAAAAATATCTTTCCTGGAGAGTGGAATTCATCCGATTTGTCTAAGTTGTCTTGGAAACATTGTGTCCGTGAAGGGGGTTGCCAGGACCACCTCGAATTTGGAGTTTCTGATCTCAGGATGTCAAACCAACCCACATGACCACGTGTTCTCAGTGCTTAGTTTGACCTAGGCTAGGGTAGCCAAGAGTCCTACAAGTGACCGGTGCAAATTCAAGGACAACAACCAAGAGTCACGAAAGCACTCACACCTCACCCTAGAGAACATACAGCGATTAAAGAAATACAAACTAATCCCTTGGAATGAAGGAGAACGGACTGATAAGCATGTCTAAGGGAGATAGCTGAGAAAGACCATGACGAGTATACTATGGAAAAGAAAAAGAGGACCCAGAAAATGGAAGGTGAACAGAAATCACACCTGAATTATCCACAATGAAAGATGATGTCCGTCTTTAGACAGACTCTGCTGGAACGTTTGAAAGTCAGAGAAATTCACAAGCCAAAAAACGGCAGCGAAGGTCAAGCATGGGCTAACTGGGAAGGGTGAGTTATGAGACTGCTCCAAGCAGGCTCTGAAACCTGTATCCAGGAAGCATGCTGGACCTCAGAGACACAATTATGACAAATCCTCTGACATCACAATGGACCCGAAAAACAACCTAGCCTCATCTACACAGTGCTAGAGTTGGGCTCACTAGTATATTTAACTCCCATTGCACTCAACTGCACGTTGCCACTGAACATGTAAGTGGCCGGCCGGTGGTGCAGTGGTGAGGTCCGCACCTTCTGGGTCTGTGGCCCAGTATGGGCTGGGTGGAATCCTCGGTTTGGGCCTCCTCACCACTGCTTCAGTTGTTCTGGTGCAGGCGTCCGAGGTAGAGTAGAGGCAGATGGGAAGGGACGTTGGACAGGGCCAGACTTCCACAGCAAATACAGGAGCATTGCCAGCAGATGTGAGCACAGCAATGCACTTGTGCCAAAACAAAACCAATTAAAAGTTGCAAAGAACAGAAAAACTGAAGCTAAGGAAAAAAAAAACAAAAAAACAGGAGCTTGCCATTACGAAGAATAGGATCTCTGTGAATAACCTTAGCAAAACAGGTGAATTCTATGTTAATTCAAAAACTAGCAAACCTTTGGGGAAAGAAACTCAAGAAGACACAAGAAAAAAAAAGATATCGAGGGATCGAGGAATGGAAGGATTAACACCCTTGAAAGGTTCATACCGCAGTAAGGAATCTCTGGATTCCATGCAATCCCAGTCAAAGTTGCAGCAGTATTTGCCACAGAGAAGAAGAGAGAATCCTAAAGTTTCTAGCCAGCAACACGAGACCCTGACTAGGCAAAGGAATCCTCAGGAAAACGAACAAAGCAGCACGTGTCACAATTTCTGATTTCAACATAGAGGACGAAGCGCTAGGTACCGAAACGGCACAGTCTGGGCCCCAAAACAGGCATGAAGACCCATGCAAAACAATTGAGAGCCCAGAGCCCAACTCAAACTTACATGGACAGCCCATTTTGGACCAGGGAGCCAAGTGGAGACAGCGGAGGAAGGAGAGTCTCTACAATAAACGGTGCTGGGAAGCCTGCACAGCCACATGGAACACAACGAGAGTACACCATGATGTTACACCTGGCACACACACCACCTGAAATGGATTAAAGCCTTGAATGGCAGACTTGAAACCGTGAACCTTGTAGGAGAAGACCTAGGCAGAGTGCTCTTTGCCATCTGTCTGAGCCGCCTATTTGGAAGAAGCATGTCTGACTGGGCAAGGGCAACAAAGGAAACAAGAAACAAACGGGACCACATCAAATGCACACACTTCTGCCCACTCAAGGAAACCATCAACTGAATACTAAGACACCACAACGATTGGGAGAGGATGTTTGCAAACCACACATCGGACAAGGGGTGAAAAGCCCAAAGATACAATCAACTCGCACGTCTCCACAAGAAAAAAAACAAGCCAATGAAAACCTGGTCAAAAGATGGAAGCAGAGATTTCTCCGAAGAAGACAGAAAGAGGGCCAGTAGGTGCATGAAAACTTGTTCACCATCATTAAGTCTCAGGAAAATGCAAATCCAAACTGCAAGGCCATGGCAGCTCACTGTGGTCAGCATGGCTAGAAGGAAGCAGACAGGAAATAACAAGTGTCAGAGAGGAGGTGGAGAGAAGGGAAGCCTCCTGCACTGCTGGTGGGAGTGTAACCCGGTGCAGCCACGATGCCAAAGGTGTGGAACTGCCTCAGAAGTTTAAGTATCCATGTCCCGTATGACCCAGCTATTAATCTGCCGCTTGCTTATCCAAAACAGTCAGAAAGACTACCGCATAAAGACATGTGCATGGCTGTGTTCACCACAGTCTTACTCCTGATATCCAAGACTTGGAAAGCACCCTGGTGTCCAGCAAGGGATGATTGGAGAAGGAAGATGGGCTATAGCCACACAATGGTATACCACTCAGCCGGAACAAATGATGCAATCCAGCCATTTGTGACCACCAGAATGGCTGTGAGGGTTTTAGGGGAAGTGTAACAAGCCCCAGTGAGAAATTCAAATACCATAGAATCTCACTTACAAGGCGAAGAAAAAGCAAGCACTAACCAACAGGTGGCACTGAACATTTGTATGCGGGCTCCCAGAGGCAAAGAGGGGCGGTGACGGAGGGTGAAAGAGAAGATTAGGCACAAGTGTGTGGTGAGGGCCTGTGATTAGTCTTACACTGGTGAAGATGATGTAAGCTACACAGAAGTCTAAAGCAATGAGGACGTGAATCTGGAAGTTATAGTACGTTCTAATGCAGGGTCATGGCTATAAATTCACCTCAAATCAAAAATCCAAAAAGGGGTCCAGAATGATGTCATAAAGCTTTGGGGGCGGAAAGAGTTTACAGAAGGTGAACTTCCAAGGATGGAAAATCACCTCCAAATGCTTACAGATGCTACAGAAAGGCAGACCATTCCAAATAGGTGAAGAGGAATACTACGAAGAGAACATGATCAGTCCTAAACCCATGAACGAACGGAAAATGTTACCGTCCATGATGTTATTACTAATCACCTTCACGAATAATCCAAACAGGCCCACGTCTTCCCAAGTTCAGGCAAAAGGTTGGTCCAAAAGTACAATTCAGGGCCGGCCCTGTGGTGGAGCAGGTAAGTGCCCACATTCCGCTTGGGCGGCCCGGGCCTCACTGTTTCACATTACGAGTGCATATCACATTAGTAGTGTTAGGAAATATAGATTTCATGGTATGGTGTGGGCAGAGATCATAAATAAGCAGCAATTGTGAGGATACGTTATCAATACGCACAAGAAAAGGAACCATAAGAATATTACAATCTATGGAAGTATCTGGTACACTTCCCAAAGGCAGAAGGAAGGAAAACTTGTGACCTGCCAAGGTGGAATTGGCAGAGTGCCACGAGATGACACCATCATTGTGCATCAGAACATTCCCTTGGCAACTTCAACTTGTGAGGGAGTCCAGGACTTTTTCTGGGTAAGGTCCACCCATTTTGCCATCTACCCAAGATATAAGAGATAAAACCCAGGATAATCTTACAGGAGTGAAACCAGTGTCTAGAGAGAATGTAGGAGCCCTTTCGAAGTTCAAGGAGAAAGATAGAAACTGACAACAATTGCAGAAAAAGGAAAACTATCCTACCTAGACAGGGTGAGGAGTCAGACTGGTCTGAGATGGCTGTGAAACTCTGTGTGCACGGAGGTTGTCAGGACAACTTCGAATTTTGAGGT
Source organism: Equus asinus (assembly GCF_041296235.1). NCBI lineage: Eukaryota > Metazoa > Chordata > Mammalia > Perissodactyla > Equidae > Equus > Equus asinus. The sequence continues at coordinate 8,867,246 of NC_091813.1, read as the reverse complement.
CGCTTATGACATCACGGTGAACATGTCCCCCAGGGTGGCCGCATGGTTACAGTCTGAGGATTGGCCTAGGCTAGGCTATTAAAGGGACAGACACCCAGAAACAGGTTTGGCAAACAGAAAGCAGGCACAGAAACTAGAAGAGATAAAACAGAGTCTGATGCAAGGGATAAGATAGGAACCCTAGGCCACAAGTGAGAATAGAGGGACAGGCACGGAGAGGAGAACATTGTCATCTATTCAAGTCTATGGGGAGGTCATGCTGATTCAAGCTTGCAACTTCATTGGAAACAAGTGGCCGGACTTGGGGTTCATCACACCTACAGTGCCCTTGTGCCTTAAGCATAATGCAAAGTCAAGAAAGATGTCTTGAGGACATTGAAGAGAAGAATCGATGCCTCCTTTCCAAGGCCCATAGCATTCTTTGAAGGTCAGTCTCTTTTTCCGAAGCTCTGGTGTCACGTGGGCCCACTGGGCACATGGTAATGTGTCCCAAGAGATGTCTTGGAAGCCTTGAAGGAATGGAGCCCTGTCACGCTTGGGGTATGTCTCTTTGTTTGGAAGTGCTCTACAAGGGTGCTGAAAAGCACCCTCTTCCACAGGGCTTCGTTCCTTCGTGAAGGCTGCCCTCCCAGGCTAGTGTGCTCTGTTTGCCTCCATCGAAATTCTCTCCCCCTACCTCTTGCCGTAGAAGGATTATTGATTATGTGTTTTGACACCATATGTAAGGAAGTTGCACGAAAATTAGAACTTTACAGTTGTGTTTCAAGAAAAATAAACAGGCCAGGGTAGAGGATGTAGGGCAAACAAATGGCACACCCTATAAAAATTAAGTAAGCCCGTATCTGGACGGAATCTAGGGGAACGTTCAAGGATCAGGGGTCAAGTTCGAAACTTCCCAAATCCGGAAAAGAGACAGAAAAATATCTTTCCTGGAGAGTGGAATTCATCCGATTTGTCTAAGTTGTCTTGGAAACATTGTGTCCGTGAAGGGGGTTGCCAGGACCACCTCGAATTTGGAGTTTCTGATCTCAGGATGTCAAACCAACCCACATGACCACGTGTTCTCAGTGCTTAGTTTGACCTAGGCTAGGGTAGCCAAGAGTCCTACAAGTGACCGGTGCAAATTCAAGGACAACAACCAAGAGTCACGAAAGCACTCACACCTCACCCTAGAGAACATACAGCGATTAAAGAAATACAAACTAATCCCTTGGAATGAAGGAGAACGGACTGATAAGCATGTCTAAGGGAGATAGCTGAGAAAGACCATGACGAGTATACTATGGAAAAGAAAAAGAGGACCCAGAAAATGGAAGGTGAACAGAAATCACACCTGAATTATCCACAATGAAAGATGATGTCCGTCTTTAGACAGACTCTGCTGGAACGTTTGAAAGTCAGAGAAATTCACAAGCCAAAAAACGGCAGCGAAGGTCAAGCATGGGCTAACTGGGAAGGGTGAGTTATGAGACTGCTCCAAGCAGGCTCTGAAACCTGTATCCAGGAAGCATGCTGGACCTCAGAGACACAATTATGACAAATCCTCTGACATCACAATGGACCCGAAAAACAACCTAGCCTCATCTACACAGTGCTAGAGTTGGGCTCACTAGTATATTTAACTCCCATTGCACTCAACTGCACGTTGCCACTGAACATGTAAGTGGCCGGCCGGTGGTGCAGTGGTGAGGTCCGCACCTTCTGGGTCTGTGGCCCAGTATGGGCTGGGTGGAATCCTCGGTTTGGGCCCCCTCACCTCTGCTTCAGTTGTTCTGGTGCAGGCGTCCGAGGTAGAGTAGAGGCAGATGGGAAGGGACGTTGGACAGGGCCAGACTTCCACAGCAAATACAGGAGCATTGCCAGCAGATGTGAGCACAGCAATGCACTTGTGCCAAAACAAAACCAATTAAAAGTTGCAAAGAACAGAAAAACTGAAGCTAAGGAAAAAAAAAACAAAAAAACAGGAGCTTGCCATTACGAAGAATAGGATCTCTGTGAATAACCTTAGCAAAACAGGTGAATTCTATGTTAATTCAAAAACTAGCAAACCTTTGGGGAAAGAAACTCAAGAAGACACAAGAAAAAAAAAGATATCGAGGGATCGAGGAATGGAAGGATTAACACACTTGAAAGGTTCATACCGCAGTAAGGAATCTCTGGATTCCATGCAATCCCAGTCAAAGTTGCAGCAGTATTTGCCACAGAGAAGAAGAGAGAATCCTAAAGTTTCTAGCCAGCAACACGAGACCCTGACTAGGCAAAGGAATCCTCAGGAAAACGAACAAAGCAGCACGTGTCACAATTTCTGATTTCAACATAGAGGACGAAGCGCTAGGTACCGAAACGGCACAGTCTGGGCCCCAAAACAGGCATGAAGACCCATGCAAAACAATTGAGAGCCCAGAGCCCAACTCAAACTTACATGGACAGCCCATTTTGGACCAGGGAGCCAAGTGGAGACAGCGGAGGAAGGAGAGTCTCTACAATAAACGGTGCTGGGAAGCCTGCACAGCCACATGGAACACAACGAGAGTACACCATGATGTTACACCTGGCACACACACCACCTGAAATGGATTAAAGCCTTGAATGGCAGACTTGAAACCGTGAACCTTGTAGGAGAAGACCTAGGCAGAGTGCTCTTTGCCATCTGTCTGAGCCGCCTATTTGGAAGAAGCATGTCTGACTGGGCAAGGGCAACAAAGGAAACAAGAAACAAACGGGACCACATCAAATGCACACACTTCTGCCCACTCAAGGAAACCATCAACTGAATACTAAGACACCACAACGATTGGGAGAGGATGTTTGCAAACCACACATCGGACAAGGGGTGAAAAGCCCAAAGATACAATCAACTCGCACGTCTCCACAAGAAAAAAAACAAGCCAATGAAAACCTGGTCAAAAGATGGAAGCAGAGATTTCTCCGAAGAAGACAGAAAGAGGGCCAGTAGGTGCATGAAAACTTGTTCACCATCATTAAGTCTCAGGAAAATGCAAATCCAAACTGCAAGGCCATGGCAGCTCACTGTGGTCAGCATGGCTAGAAGGAAGCAGACAGGAAATAACAAGTGTCAGAGAGGAGGTGGAGAGAAGGGAAGCCTCCTGCACTGCTGGTGGGAGTGTAACCCGGTGCAGCCACGATGCCAAAGGTGTGGAACTGCCTCAGAAGTTTAAGTATCCATGTCCCGTATGACCCAGCTATTAATCTGCCGCTTGCTTATCCAAAACAGTCAGAAAGACTACCGCATAAAGACATGTGCATGGCTGTGTTCACCACAGTCTTACTCCTGATATCCAAGACTTGGAAAGCACCCTGGTGTCCAGCAAGGGATGATTGGAGAAGGAAGATGGGCTATAGCCACACAATGGTATACCACTCAGCCGGAACAAATGATGCAATCCAGCCATTTGTGACCACCAGAATGGCTGTGAGGGTTTTAGGGGAAGTGTAACAAGCCCCAGTGAGAAATTCAAATACCATAGAATCTCACTTACAAGGCGAAGAAAAAGCAAGCACTAACCAACAGGTGGCACTGAACATTTGTATGCGGGCTCCCAGAGGCAAAGAGGGGCGGTGACGGAGGGTGAAAGAGAAGATTAGGCACAAGTGTGTGGTGAGGGCCTGTGATTAGTCTTACACTGGTGAAGATGATGTAAGCTACACAGAAGTCTAAAGCAATGAGGATGTGAATCTGGAAGTTATAGTACGTTCTAATGCAGGGTCATGGCTATAAATTCACCTCAAATCAAAAATCCAAAAAGGGGTCCAGAATGATGTCATAAAGCTTTGGGGGCGGAAAGAGTTTACAGAAGGTGAACTTCCAAGGATGGAAAATCACCTCCAAATGCTTACAGATGCTACAGAAAGGCAGACCATTCCAAATAGGTGAAGAGGAATACTACGAAGAGAACATGATCAGTCCTAAACCCATGAACGAACGGAAAATGTTACCGTCCATGATGTTATTACTAATCACCTTCACGAATAATCCAAACAGGCCCACGTCTTCCCAAGTTCAGGCAAAAGGTTGGTCCAAAAGTACAATTCAGGGCCGGCCCTGTGGTGGAGCAGGTAAGTGCCCACATTCCGCTTGGGCGGCCCGGGCCTCACTGTTTCACCTTACGAGTGCATATCACATTAGTAGTGTTAGGAAATATAGATTTCATGGTATGGTGCGGGCAGAGATCACAAATAAGCAGCAATTGTGAGGATACGTTATCAATACGCACAAGAAAAGGAACCATAAGAATATTACAATCTATGGAAGTATCTGGTACACTTCCCAAAGGCAGAAGGAAGGAAAACTTGTGACCTGCCAAGGTGGAATTGGCAGAGTGCCACGAGATGACACCATCATTGTGCATCAGAACATTCCCTGGGCAACTTCAACTTGTGAGGGACTCCAGGACTTTTTCTGGGTAAGGTCCACCCATTTTGCCATCTACCCAAGATATAAGAGATAAAACCCAGGATAATCTTACAGGAGTGAAACCAGTGTCTAGAGAGAATGTAGGAGCCCTTTCGAAGTTCAAGGAGAAAGATAGAAACTGACAACAATTGCAGAAAAAGGAAAACTATCCTACCTAGACAGGGTGAGGAGTCAGACTGGTCTGAGATGGCTGTGAAACTCTGTGTGCACGGTGGTTGTCAGGACAACTTCGAATTTTGAGGTCGCTTATGACATCACGGTGAACATGTCCCCCAGGGTGGCCGCATGGTTACAGTCTGAGGATTGGCCTAGGCTAGGCTATTAAAGGGACAGATACCCAGAAACAGGTTTGGCAAACAGAAAGCAGGCACAGAAACTAGAAGAGATAAAACAGAGTCTGATGCAAGGGATAAGATAGGAACCCTAGGCCACAAGTGAGAATAGAGGGACAGGCACGGAGAGGAGAACATTGTCATCTATTCAAGTCTATGGGGAGGTCATGCTGATTCAAGCTTGCAACTTCATTGGAAACAAGTGGCCGGACTTGGGGTTCATCACACCTACAGTGCCCTTGTGCCTTAAGCATAATGCAAAGTCAAGAAAGATGTCTTGAGGACATTGAAGAGAAGAATCGATGCCTCCTTTCCAAGGCCCATAGCATTCTTTGAAGGTCAGTCTCTTTTTCCGAAGCTCTGGTGTCACGTGGGCCCACTGGGCACATGGTAATGTGTCCCAAGAGATGTCTTGGAAGCCTTGAAGGAATGGAGCCCTGTCACGCTTGGGGTATGTCTCTTTGTTTGGAAGTGCTCTACAAGGGTGCTGAAAAGCACCCTCTTCCACAGGGCTTCGTTCCTTCGTGAAGGCTGCCCTCCCAGGCTAGTGTGCTCTGTTTGCCTCCATCGAAATTCTCTCCCCCTACCTCTTGCCGTAGAAGGATTATTGATTATGTGTTTTGACACCATATGTAAGGAAGTTGCACGAAAATTAGAACTTTACAGTTGTGTTTCAAGAAAAATAAACAGGCCAGGGTAGAGGATGTAGGGCAAACAAATGGCACACCCTATAAAAATTAAGTAAGCCCGTATCTGGACGGAATCTAGGGGAACGTTCAAGGATCAGGGGTCAAGTTCGAAACTTCCCAAATCCGGAAAAGAGACAGAAAAATATCTTTCCTGGAGAGTGGAATTCATCCGATTTGTCTAAGTTGTCTTGGAAACATTGTGTCCGTGAAGGGGGTTGCCAGGACCACCTCGAATTTGGAGTTTCTGATCTCAGGATGTCAAACCAACCCACATGACCACGTGTTCTCAGTGCTTAGTTTGACCTAGGCTAGGGTAGCCAAGAGTCCTACAAGTGACCGGTGCAAATTCAAGGACAACAACCAAGAGTCACGAAAGCACTCACACCTCACCCTAGAGAACATACAGCGATTAAAGAAATACAAACTAATCCCTTGGAATGAAGGAGAACGGACTGATAAGCATGTCTAAGGGAGATAGCTGAGAAAGACCATGACGAGTATACTATGGAAAAGAAAAAGAGGACCCAGAAAATGGAAGGTGAACAGAAATCACACCTGAATTATCCACAATGAAAGATGATGTCCGTCTTTAGACAGACTCTGCTGGAACGTTTGAAAGTCAGAGAAATTCACAAGCCAAAAAACGGCAGCGAAGGTCAAGCATGGGCTAACTGGGAAGGGTGAGTTATGAGACTGCTCCAAGCAGGCTCTGAAACCTGTATCCAGGAAGCATGCTGGACCTCAGAGACACAATTATGACAAATCCTCTGACATCACAATGGACCCGAAAAACAACCTAGCCTCATCTACACAGTGCTAGAGTTGGGCTCACTAGTATATTTAACTCCCATTGCACTCAACTGCACGTTGCCACTGAACATGTAAGTGGCCAGCCGGTGGTGCAGTGGTGAGGTCCGCACCTTCTGGGTCTGTGGCCCAGTATGGGCTGGGTGGAATCCTCGGTTTGGGCCCCCTCACCTCTGCTTCAGTTGTTCTGGTGCAGGCGTCCGAGGTAGAGTAGAGGCAGATGGGAAGGGACGTTGGACAGGGCCAGACTTCCACAGCAAATACAGGAGCATTGCCAGCAGATGTGAGCACAGCAATGCACTTGTGCCAAAACAAAACCAATTAAAAGTTGCAAAGAACAGAAAAACTGAAGCTAAGGAAAAAAAAAACAAAAAAACAGGAGCTTGCCATTACGAAGAATAGGATCTCTGTGAATAACCTTAGCAAAACAGGTGAATTCTATGTTAATTCAAAAACTAGCAAACCTTTGGGGAAAGAAACTCAAGAAGACACAAGAAAAAAAAAGATATCGAGGGATCGAGGAATGGAAGGATTAACACACTTGAAAGGTTCATACCGCAGTAAGGAATCTCTGGATTCCATGCAATCCCAGTCAAAGTTGCAGCAGTATTTGCCACAGAGAAGAAGAGAGAATCCTAAAGTTTCTAGCCAGCAACACGAGACCCTGACTAGGCAAAGGAATCCTCAGGAAAACGAACAAAGCAGCACGTGTCACAATTTCTGATTTCAACATAGAGGACGAAGCGCTAGGTACCGAAACGGCACAGTCTGGGCCCCAAAACAGGCATGAAGACCCATGCAAAACAATTGAGAGCCCAGAGCCCAACTCAAACTTACATGGACAGCCCATTTTGGACCAGGGAGCCAAGTGGAGACAGCGGAGGAAGGAGAGTCTCTACAATAAACGGTGCTGGGAAGCCTGCACAGCCACATGGAACACAACGAGAGTACACCATGATGTTACACCTGGCACACACACCACCTGAAATGGATTAAAGCCTTGAATGGCAGACTTGAAACCGTGAACCTTGTAGGAGAAGACCTAGGCAGAGTGCTCTTTGCCATCTGTCTGAGCCGCCTATTTGGAAGAAGCATGTCTGACTGGGCAAGGGCAACAAAGGAAACAAGAAACAAACGGGACCACATCAAATGCACACACTTCTGCCCACTCAAGGAAACCATCAACTGAATACTAAGACACCACAACGATTGGGAGAGGATGTTTGCAAACCACACATCGGACAAGGGGTGAAAAGCCCAAAGATACAATCAACTCGCACGTCTCCACAAGAAAAAAAACAAGCCAATGAAAACCTGGTCAAAAGATGGAAGCAGAGATTTCTCCGAAGAAGACAGAAAGAGGGCCAGTAGGTGCATGAAAACTTGTTCACCATCATTAAGTCTCAGGAAAATGCAAATCCAAACTGCAAGGCCATGGCAGCTCACTGTGGTCAGCATGGCTAGAAGGAAGCAGACAGGAAATAACAAGTGTCAGAGAGGAGGTGGAGAGAAGGGAAGCCTCCTGCACTGCTGGTGGGAGTGTAACCCGGTGCAGCCACGATGCCAAAGGTGTGGAACTGCCTCAGAAGTTTAAGTATCCATGTCCCGTATGACCCAGCTATTAATCTGCCGCTTGCTTATCCAAAACAGTCAGAAAGACTACCGCATAAAGACATGTGCATGGCTGTGTTCACCACAGTCTTACTCCTGATATCCAAGACTTGGAAAGCACCCTGGTGTCCAGCAAGGGATGATTGGAGAAGGAAGATGGGCTATAGCCACACAATGGTATACCACTCAGCCGGAACAAATGATGCAATCCAGCCATTTGTGACCACCAGAATGGCTGTGAGGGTTTTAGGGGAAGTGTAACAAGCCCCAGTGAGAAATTCAAATACCATAGAATCTCACTTACAAGGCGAAGAAAAAGCAAGCACTAACCAACAGGTGGCACTGAACATTTGTATGCGGGCTCCCAGAGGCAAAGAGGGGCGGTGACGGAGGGTGAAAGAGAAGATTAGGCACAAGTGTGTGGTGAGGGCCTGTGATTAGTCTTACACTGGTGAAGATGATGTAAGCTACACAGAAGTCTAAAGCAATGAGGATGTGAATCTGGAAGTTATAGTACGTTCTAATGCAGGGTCATGGCTATAAATTCACCTCAAATCAAAAATCCAAAAAGGGGTCCAGAATGATGTCATAAAGCTTTGGGGGCGGAAAGAGTTTACAGAAGGTGAACTTCCAAGGATGGAAAATCACCTCCAAATGCTTACAGATGCTACAGAAAGGCAGACCATTCCAAATAGGTGAAGAGGAATACTACGAAGAGAACATGATCAGTCCTAAACCCATGAACGAACGGAAAATGTTACCGTCCATGATGTTATTACTAATCACCTTCACGAATAATCCAAACAGGCCCACGTCTTCCCAAGTTCAGGCAAAAGGTTGGTCCAAAAGTACAATTCAGGGCCGGCCCTGTGGTGGAGCAGGTAAGTGCCCACATTCCGCTTGGGCGGCCCGGGCCTCACTGTTTCACCTTACGAGTGCATATCACATTAGTAGTGTTAGGAAATATAGATTTCATGGTATGGTGCGGGCAGAGATCACAAATAAGCAGCAATTGTGAGGATACGTTATCAATACGCACAAGAAAAGGAACCATAAGAATATTACAATCTATGGAAGTATCTGGTACACTTCCCAAAGGCAGAAGGAAGGAAAACTTGTGACCTGCCAAGGTGGAATTGGCAGAGTGCCACGAGATGACACCATCATTGTGCATCAGAACATTCCCTGGGCAACTTCAACTTGTGAGGGACTCCAGGACTTTTTCTGGGTAAGGTCCACCCATTTTGCCATCTACCCAAGATATAAGAGATAAAACCCAGGATAATCTTACAGGAGTGAAACCAGTGTCTAGAGAGAATGTAGGAGCCCTTTCGAAGTTCAAGGAGAAAGATAGAAACTGACAACAATTGCAGAAAAAGGAAAACTATCCTACCTAGACAGGGTGAGGAGTCAGACTGGTCTGAGATGGCTGTGAAACTCTGTGTGCACGGAGGTTGTCAGGACAACTTCGAATTTTGAGGTCGCTTATGACATCACGGTGAACATGTCCCCCAGGGTGGCCGCATGGTTACAGTCTGAGGATTGGCCTAGGCTAGGCTATTAAAGGGACAGATACCCAGAAACAGGTTTGGCAAACAGAAAGCAGGCACAGAAACTAGAAGAGATAAAACAGAGTCTGATGCAAGGGATAAGATAGGAACCCTAGGCCACAAGTGAGAATAGAGGGACAGGCACGGAGAGGAGAACATTGTCATCTATTCAAGTCTATGGGGAGGTCATGCTGATTCAAGCTTGCAACTTCATTGGAAACAAGTGGCCGGACTTGGGGTTCATCACACCTACAGTGCCCTTGTGCCTTAAGCATAATGCAAAGTCAAGAAAGATGTCTTGAGGACATTGAAGAGAAGAATCGATGCCTCCTTTCCAAGGCCCATAGCATTCTTTGCAGGTCAGTCTCTTTTTCCGAAGCTCTGGTGTCACGTGGGCCCACTGGGCACATGGTAATGTGTCCCAAGAGATGTCTTGGAAGCCTTGAAGGAATGGAGCCCTGTCACGCTTGGGGTATGTCTCTTTGTTTGGAAGTGCTCTACAAGGGTGCTGAAAAGCACCCTCTTCCACAGGGCTTCGTTCCTTCGTGAAGGCTGCCCTCCCAGGCTAGTGTGCTCTGTTTGCCTCCATCGAAATTCTCTCCCCCTACCTCTTGCCGTAGAAGGATTATTGATTATGTGTTTTGACACCATATGTAAGGAAGTTGCACGAAAATTAGAACTTTACAGTTGTGTTTCAAGAAAAATAAACAGGCCAGGGTAGAGGATGTAGGGCAAACAAATGGCACACCCTATAAAAATTAAGTAAGCCCGTATCTGGACGGAATCTAGGGGAACGTTCAAGGATCAGGGGTCAAGTTCGAAACTTCCCAAATCCGGAAAAGAGACAGAAAAATATCTTTCCTGGAGAGTGGAATTCATCCGATTTGTCTAAGTTGTCTTGGAAACATTGTGTCCGTGAAGGGGGTTGCCAGGACCACCTCGAATTTGGAGTTTCTGATCTCAGGATGTCAAACCAACCCACATGACCACGTGTTCTCAGTGCTTAGTTTGACCTAGGCTAGGGTAGCCAAGAGTCCTACAAGTGACCGGTGCAAATTCAAGGACAACAACCAAGAGTCACGAAAGCACTCACACCTCACCCTAGAGAACATACAGCGATTAAAGAAATACAAACTAATCCCTTGGAATGAAGGAGAACGGACTGATAAGCATGTCTAAGGGAGATAGCTGAGAAAGACCATGACGAGTATACTATGGAAAAGAAAAAGAGGACCCAGAAAATGGAAGGTGAACAGAAATCACACCTGAATTATCCACAATGAAAGATGATGTCCGTCTTTAGACAGACTCTGCTGGAACGTTTGAAAGTCAGAGAAATTCACAAGCCAAAAAACGGCAGCGAAGGTCAAGCATGGGCTAACTGGGAAGGGTGAGTTATGAGACTGCTCCAAGCAGGCTCTGAAACCTGTATCCAGGAAGCATGCTGGACCTCAGAGACACAATTATGACAAATCCTCTGACATCACAATGGACCCGAAAAACAACCTAGCCTCATCTACACAGTGCTAGAGTTGGGCTCACTAGTATATTTAACTCCCGTTGCACTCAACTGCACGTTGCCACTGAACATGTAAGTGGCCGGCCGGTGGTGCAGTGGTGAGGTCCGCACCTTCTGGGTCTGTGGCCCAGTATGGGCTGGGTGGAATCCTCGGTTTGGTCCTCCTCACCACTGCTTCAGTTGTTCTGGTGCAGGCGTCCGAGGTAGAGTAGAGGCAGATGGGAAGGGACGTTGGACAGGGCCAGACTTCCACAGCAAATACAGGAGCATTGCCAGCAGATGTGAGCACAGCAATGCACTTGTGCCAAAACAAAACCAATTAAAAGTTGCAAAGAACAGAAAAACTGAAGCTAAGGAAAAAAAAAACAAAAAAACAGGAGCTTGCCATTACGAAGAATAGGATCTCTGTGAATAACCTTAGCAAAACAGGTGAATTCTATGTTAATTCAAAAACTAGCAAACCTTTGGGGAAAGAAACTCAAGAAGACACAAGAAAAAAAAAGATATCGAGGGATCGAGGAATGGAAGGATTAACACACTTGAAAGGTTCATACCGCAGTAAGGAATCTCTGGATTCCATGCAATCCCAGTCAAAGTTGCAGCAGTATTTGCCACAGAGAAGAAGAGAGAATCCTAAAGTTTCTAGCCAGCAACACGAGACCCTGACTAGGCAAAGGAATCCTCAGGAAAACGAACAAAGCAGCACGTGTCACAATTTCTGATTTCAACATAGAGGACGAAGCGCTAGGTACCGAAACGGCACAGTCTGGGCCCCAAAACAGGCATGAAGACCCATGCAAAACAATTGAGAGCCCAGAGCCCAACTCAAACTTACATGGACAGCCCATTTTGGACCAGGGAGCCAAGTGGAGACAGCGGAGGAAGGAGAGTCTCTACAATAAACGGTGCTGGGAAGCCTGCACAGCCACATGGAACACAACGAGAGTACACCATGATGTTACACCTGGCACACACACCACCTGAAATGGATTAAAGCCTTGAATGGCAGACTTGAAACCGTGAACCTTGTAGGAGAAGACCTAGGCAGAGTGCTCTTTGCCATCTGTCTGAGCCGCCTATTTGGAAGAAGCATGTCTGACTGGGCAAGGGCAACAAAGGAAACAAGAAACAAACGGGACCACATCAAATGCACACACTTCTGCCCACTCAAGGAAACCATCAACTGAATACTAAGACACCACAACGATTGGGAGAGGATGTTTGCAAACCACACATCGGACAAGGGGTGAAAAGCCTAAAGATACAATCAACTCGCACGTCTCCACAAGAAAAAAAACAAGCCAATGAAAACCTGGTCAAAAGATGGAAGCAGAGATTTCTCCGAAGAAGACAGAAAGAGGGCCAGTAGGTGCATGAAAACTTGTTCACCATCATTAAGTCTCAGGAAAATGCAAATCCAAACTGCAAGGCCATGGCAGCTCACTGTGGTCAGCATGGCTAGAAGGAAGCAGACAGGAAATAACAAGTGTCAGAGAGGAGGTGGAGAGAAGGGAAGCCTCCTGCACTGCTGGTGGGAGTGTAACCCGGTGCAGCCACGATGCCAAAGGTGTGGAACTGCCTCAGAAGTTTAAGTATCCATGTCCCGTATGACCCAGCTATTAATCTGCCGCTTGCTTATCCAAAACAGTCAGAAAGACTACCGCATAAAGACATGTGCATGGCTGTGTTCACCACAGTCTTACTCCTGATATCCAAGACTTGGAAAGCACCCTGGTGTCCAGCAAGGGATGATTGGAGAAGGAAGATGGGCTATAGCCACACAATGGTATACCACTCAGCCGGAACAAATGATGCAATCCAGCCATTTGTGACCACCAGAATGGCTGTGAGGGTTTTAGGGGAAGTGTAACAAGCCCCAGTGAGAAATTCAAATACCATAGAATCTCACTTACAAGGCGAAGAAAAAGCAAGCACTAACCAACAGGTGGCACTGAACATTTGTATGCGGGCTCCCAGAGGCAAAGAGGGGCGGTGACGGAGGGTGAAAGAGAAGATTAGGCACAAGTGTGTGGTGAGGGCCTGTGATTAGTCTTACACTGGTGAAGATGATGTAAGCTACACAGAAGTCTAAAGCAATGAGGATGTGAATCTGGAAGTTATAGTACGTTCTAATGCAGGGTCATGGCTATAAATTCACCTCAAATCAAAAATCCAAAAAGGGGTCCAGAATGATGTCATAAAGCTTTGGGGGCGGAAAGAGTTTACAGAAGGTGAACTTCCAAGGATGGAAAATCACCTCCAAATGCTTACAGATGCTACAGAAAGGCAGACCATTCCAAATAGGTGAAGAGGAATACTACGAAGAGAACATGATCAGTCCTAAACCCATGAACGAACGGAAAATGTTACCGTCCATGATGTTATTACTAATCACCTTCACGAATAATCCAAACAGGCCCACGTCTTCCCAAGTTCAGGCAAAAGGTTGGTCCAAAAGTACAATTCAGGGCCGGCCCTGTGGTGGAGCAGGTAAGTGCCCACATTCCGCTTGGGCGGCCCGGGCCTCACTGTTTCACCTTACGAGTGCATATCACATTAGTAGTGTTAGGAAATATAGATTTCATGGTATGGTGCGGGCAGAGATCACAAATAAGCAGCAATTGTGAGGATACGTTATCAATACGCACAAGAAAAGGAACCATAAGAATATTACAATCTATGGAAGTATCTGGTACACTTCCCAAAGGCAGAAGGAAGGAAAACTTGTGACCTGCCAAGGTGGAATTGGCAGAGTGCCACGAGATGACACCATCATTGTGCATCAGAACATTCCCTGGGCAACTTCAACTTGTGAGGGACTCCAGGACTTTTTCTGGGTAAGGTCCACCCATTTTGCCATCTACCCAAGATATAAGAGATAAAACCCAGGATAATCTTACAGGAGTGAAACCAGTGTCTAGAGAGAATGTAGGAGCCCTTTCGAAGTTCAAGGAGAAAGATAGAAACTGACAACAATTGCAGAAAAAGGAAAACTATCCTACCTAGACAGGGTGAGGAGTCAGACTGGTCTGAGATGGCTGTGAAACTCTGTGTGCACGGAGGTTGTCAGGACAACTTCGAATTTTGAGGTCGCTTATGACATCACGGTGAACATGTCCCCCAGGGTGGCCGCATGGTTACAGTCTGAGGATTGGCCTAGGCTAGGCTATTAAAGGGACAGATACCCAGAAACAGGTTTGGCAAACAGAAAGCAGGCACAGAAACTAGAAGAGATAAAACAGAGTCTGATGCAAGGGATAAGATAGGAACCCTAGGCCACAAGTGAGAATAGAGGGACAGGCACGGAGAGGAGAACATTGTCATCTATTCAAGTCTATGGGGAGGTCATGCTGATTCAAGCTTGCAACTTCATTGGAAACAAGTGGCCGGACTTGGCGTTCATCACACCTACAGTGCCCTTGTGCCTTAAGCATAATGCAAAGTCAAGAAAGATGTCTTGAGGACATTGAAGAGAAGAATCGATGCCTCCTTTCCAAGGCCCATAGCATTCTTTGCAGGTCAGTCTCTTTTTCCGAAGCTCTGGTGTCACGTGGGCCCACTGGGCACATGGTAATGTGTCCCAAGAGATGTCTTGGAAGCCTTGAAGGAATGGAGCCCTGTCACGCTTGGGGTATGTCTCTTTGTTTGGAAGTGCTCTACAAGGGTGCTGAAAAGCACCCTCTTCCACAGGGCTTCGTTCCTTCGTGAAGGCTGCCCTCCCAGGCTAGTGTGCTCTCTTTGCCTCCATCGAAATTCTCTCCCCCTACCTCTTGCCGTAGAAGGATTATTGATTATGTGTTTTGACACCATATGTAAGGAAGTTGCACGAAAATTAGAACTTTACAGTTGTGTTTCAAGAAAAATAAACAGGCCAGGGTAGAGGATGTAGGGCAAACAAATGGCACACCCTATAAAAATTAAGTAAGCCCGTATCTGGACGGAATCTAGGGGAACGTTCAAGGATCAGGGGTCAAGTTCGAAACTTCCCAAATCCGGAAAAGAGACAGAAAAATATCTTTCCTGGAGAGTGGAATTCATCCGATTTGTCTAAGTTGTCTTGGAAACATTGTGTCCGTGAAGGGGGTTGCCAGGACCACCTCGAATTTGGAGTTTCTGATCTCAGGATGTCAAACCAACCCACATGACCACGTGTTCTCAGTGCTTAGTTTGACCTAGGCTAGGGTAGCCAAGAGTCCTACAAGTGACCGGTGCAAATTCAAGGACAACAACCAAGAGTCACGAAAGCACTCACACCTCACCCTAGAGAACATACAGCGATTAAAGAAATACAAACTAATCCCTTGGAATGAAGGAGAACGGACTGATAAGCATGTCTAAGGGAGATAGCTGAGAAAGACCATGACGAGTATACTATGGAAAAGAAAAAGAGGACCCAGAAAATGGAAGGTGAACAGAAATCACACCTGAATTATCCACAATGAAAGATGATGTCCGTCTTTAGACAGACTCTGCTGGAACGTTTGAAAGTCAGAGAAATTCACAAGCCAAAAAACGGCAGCGAAGGTCAAGCATGGGCTAACTGGGAAGGGTGAGTTATGAGACTGCTCCAAGCAGGCTCTGAAACCTGTATCCAGGAAGCATGCTGGACCTCAGAGACACAATTATGACAAATCCTCTGACATCACAATGGACCCGAAAAACAACCTAGCCTCATCTACACAGTGCTAGAGTTGGGCTCACTAGTATATTTAACTCCCATTGCACTCAACTGCACGTTGCCACTGAACATGTAAGTGGCCAGCCGGTGGTGCAGTGGTGAGGTCCGCACCTTCTGGGTCTGTGGCCCAGTATGGGCTGGGTGGAATCCTCGGTTTGGGCCTCCTCACCACTGCTTCAGTTGTTCTGGTGCAGGCGTCCGAGGTAGAGTAGAGGCAGATGGGAAGGGACGTTGGACAGGGCCAGACTTCCACAGCAAATACAGGAGCATTGCCAGCAGATGTGAGCACAGCAATGCACTTGTGCCAAAACAAAACCAATTAAAAGTTGCAAAGAACAGAAAAACTGAAGCTAAGGAAAAAAAAAACAAAAAAACAGGAGCTTGCCATTACGAAGAATAGGATCTCTGTGAATAACCTTAGCAAAACAGGTGAATTCTATGTTAATTCAAAAACTAGCAAACCTTTGGGGAAAGAAACTCAAGAAGACACAAGAAAAAAAAAGATATCGAGGGATCGAGGAATGGAAGGATTAACACACTTGAAAGGTTCATACCGCAGTAAGGAATCTCTGGATTCCATGCAATCCCAGTCAAAGTTGCAGCAGTATTTGCCACAGAGAAGAAGAGAGAATCCTAAAGTTTCTAGCCAGCAACACGAGACCCTGACTAGGCAAAGGAATCCTCAGGAAAACGAACAAAGCAGCACGTGTCACAATTTCTGATTTCAACATAGAGGACGAAGCGCTAGGTACCGAAACGGCACAGTCTGGGCCCCAAAACAGGCATGAAGACCCATGCAAAACAATTGAGAGCCCAGAGCCCAACTCAAACTTACATGGACAGCCCATTTTGGACCAGGGAGCCAAGTGGAGACAGCGGAGGAAGGAGAGTCTCTACAATAAACGGTGCTGGGAAGCCTGCACAGCCACATGGAACACAACGAGAGTACACCATGATGTTACACCTGGCACACACACCACCTGAAATGGATTAAAGCCTTGAATGGCAGACTTGAAACCGTGAACCTTGTAGGAGAAGACCTAGGCAGAGTGCTCTTTGCCATCTGTCTGAGCCGCCTATTTGGAAGAAGCATGTCTGACTGGGCAAGGGCAACAAAGGAAACAAGAAACAAACGGGACCACATCAAACGCACACACTTCTGCCCACTCAAGGAAACCATCAACTGAATACTAAGACACCACAACGATTGGGAGAGGATGTTTGCAAACCACACATCGGACAAGGGGTGAAAAGCCCAAAGATACAATCAACTCGCACGTCTCCACAAGAAAAAAAACAAGCCAATGAAAACCTGGTCAAAAGATGGAAGCAGAGATTTCTCCGAAGAAGACAGAAAGAGGGCCAGTAGGTGCATGAAAACTTGTTCACCATCATGAAGTCTCAGGAAAATGCAAATCCAAACTGCAAGGCCATGGCAGCTCACTGTGGTCAGCATGGCTAGAAGGAAGCAGACAGGAAATAACAAGTGTCAGAGAGGAGGTGGAGAGAAGGGAAGCCTCCTGCACTGCTGGTGGGAGTGTAACCCGGTGCAGCCACGATGCCAAAGGTGTGGAACTGCCTCAGAAGTTTAAGTATCCATGTCCCGTATGACCCAGCTATTAATCTGCCGCTTGCTTATCCAAAACAGTCAGAAAGACTACCGCATAAAGACATGTGCATGGCTGTGTTCACCACAGTCTTACTCCTGATATCCAAGACTTGGAAAGCACCCTGGTGTCCAGCAAGGGATGATTGGAGAAGGAAGATGGGCTATAGCCACACAATGGTATACCACTCAGCCGGAACAAATGATGCAATCCAGCCATTTGTGACCACCAGAATGGCTGTGAGGGTTTTAGGGGAAGTGTAACAAGCCCCAGTGAGAAATTCAAATACCATAGAATCTCACTTACAAGGCGAAGAAAAAGCAAGCACTAACCAACAGGTGGCACTGAACATTTGTATGCGGGCTCCCAGAGGCAAAGAGGGGCGGTGACGGAGGGTGAAAGAGAAGATTAGGCACAAGTGTGTGGTGAGGGCCTGTGATTAGTCTTACACTGGTGAAGATGATGTAAGCTACACAGAAGTCTAAAGCAATGAGGATGTGAATCTGGAAGTTATAGTACGTTCTAATGCAGGGTCATGGCTATAAATTCACCTCAAATCAAAAATCCAAAAAGGGGTCCAGAATGATGTCATAAAGCTTTGGGGGCGGAAAGAGTTTACAGAAGGTGAACTTCCAAGGATGGAAAATCACCTCCAAATGCTTACAGATGCTACAGAAAGGCAGACCATTCCAAATAGGTGAAGAGGAATACTACGAAGAGAACATGATCAGTCCTAAACCCATGAACGAACGGAAAATGTTACCGTCCATGATGTTATTACTAATCACCTTCACGAATAATCCAAACAGGCCCACGTCTTCCCAAGTTCAGGCAAAAGGTTGGTCCAAAAGTACAATTCAGGGCCGGCCCTGTGGTGGAGCAGGTAAGTGCCCACATTCCGCTTGGGCGGCCCGGGCCTCACTGTTTCACCTTACGAGTGCATATCACATTAGTAGTGTTAGGAAATATAGATTTCATGGTATGGTGCGGGCAGAGATGACAAATAAGCAGCAATTGTGAGGATACGTTATCAATACGCACAAGAAAAGGAACCATAAGAATATTACAATCTATGGAAGTATCTGGTACACTTCCCAAAGGCAGAAGGAAGGAAAACTTGTGACCTGCCAAGGTGGAATTGGCAGAGTGCCACGAGATGACACCATCATTGTGCATCAGAACATTCCCTGGGCAACTTCAACTTGTGAGGGAGTCCAGGACTTTTTCTGGGTAAGGTCCACCCATTTTGCCATCTACCCAAGATATAAGAGATAAAACCCAGGATAATCTTACAGGAGTGAAACCAGTGTCTAGAGAGAATGTAGGAGCCCTTTCGAAGTTCAAGGAGAAAGATAGAAACTGACAACAATTGCAGAAAAAGGAAAACTATCCTACCTAGACAGGGTGAGGAGTCAGACTGGTCTGAGATGGCTGTGAAACTCTGTGTGCACGGAGGTTGTCAGGACAACTTCGAATTTTGAGGTCGCTTATGACATCACGGTGAACATGTCCCCCAGGGTGGCCGCATGGTTACAGTCTGAGGATTGGCCTAGGCTAGGCTATTAAAGGGACAGATACCCAGAAACAGGTTTGGCAAACAGAAAGCAGGCACAGAAACTAGAAGAGATAAAACAGAGTCTGATGCAAGGGATAAGAAAGGAACCCTAGGCCACAAGTGAGAATAGAGGGACAGGCACGGAGAGGAGAACATTGTCATCTATTCAAGTCTATGGGGAGGTCATGCTGATTCAAGCTTGCAACTTCATTGGAAACAAGTGGCCGGACTTGGGGTTCATCACACCTACAGTGCCCTTGTGCCTTAAGCATAATGCAAAGTCAAGAAAGATGTCTTGAGGACATTGAACAGAAGAATCGATGCCTCCTTTCCAAGGCCCATAGCATTCTTTGCAGGTCAGTCTCTTTTTCCGAAGCTCTGGTGTCACGTGGGCCCACTGGGCACATGGTAATGTGTCCCAAGAGATGTCTTGGAAGCCTTGAAGGAATGGAGCCCTGTCACGCTTGGGGTATGTCTCTTTGTTTGGAAGTGCTCTACAAGGGTGCTGAAAAGCACCCTCTTCCACAGGGCTTCGTTCCTTCGTGAAGGCTGCCCTCCCAGGCTAGTGTGCTCTGTTTGCCTCCATCGAAATTCTCTCCCCCTACCTCTTGCCGTAGAAGGATTATTGATTATGTGTTTTGACACCATATGTAAGGAAGTTGCACGAAAATTAGAACTTTACAGTTGTGTTTCAAGAAAAATAAACAGGCCAGGGTAGAGGATGTAGGGCAAACAAATGGCACACCCTATAAAAATTAAGTAAGCCCGTATCTGGACGGAATCTAGGGGAACGTTCAAGGATCAGGGGTCAAGTTCGAAACTTCCCAAATCCGGAAAAGAGACAGAAAAATATCTTTCCTGGAGAGTGGAATTCATCCGATTTGTCTAAGTTGTCTTGGAAACATTGTGTCCGTGAAGGGGGTTGCCAGGACCACCTCGAATTTGGAGTTTCTGATCTCAGGATGTCAAACCAACCCACATGACCACGTGTTCTCAGTGCTTAGTTTGACCTAGGCTAGGGTAGCCAAGAGTCCTACAAGTGACCGGTGCAAATTCAAGGACAACAACCAAGAGTCACGAAAGCACTCACACCTCACCCTAGAGAACATACAGCGATTAAAGAAATACAAACTAATCCCTTGGAATGAAGGAGAACGGACTGATAAGCATGTCTAAGGGAGATAGCTGAGAAAGACCATGACGAGTATACTATGGAAAAGAAAAAGAGGACCCAGAAAATGGAAGGTGAACAGAAATCACACCTGAATTATCCACAATGAAAGATGATGTCCGTCTTTAGACAGACTCTGCTGGAACGTTTGAAAGTCAGAGAAATTCACAAGCCAAAAAACGGCAGCGAAGGTCAAGCATGGGCTAACTGGGAAGGGTGAGTTATGAGACTGCTCCAAGCAGGCTCTGAAACCTGTATCCAGGAAGCATGCTGGACCTCAGAGACACAATTATGACAAATCCTCTGACATCACAATGGACCCGAAAAACAACCTAGCCTCATCTACACAGTGCTAGAGTTGGGCTCACTAGTATATTTAACTCCCATTGCACTCAACTGCACGTTGCCACTGAACATGTAAGTGGCCGGCCGGTGGTGCAGTGGTGAGGTCCGCACCTTCTGGGTCTGTGGCCCAGTATGGGCTGGGTGGAATCCTCGGTTTGGGCCTCCTCACCACTGCTTCAGTTGTTCTGGTGCAGGCGTCCGAGGTAGAGTAGAGGCAGATGGGAAGGGACGTTGGACAGGGCCAGACTTCCACAGCAAATACAGGAGCATTGCCAGCAGATGTGAGCACAGCAATGCACTTGTGCCAAAACAAAACCAATTAAAAGTTGCAAAGAACAGAAAAACTGAAGCTAAGGAAAAAAAAAACAAAAAAACAGGAGCTTGCCATTACGAAGAATAGGATCTCTGTGAATAACCTTAGCAAAACAGGTGAATTCTATGTTAATTCAAAAACTAGCAAACCTTTGGGGAAAGAAACTCAAGAAGACACAAGAAAAAAAAAGATATCGAGGGATCGAGGAATGGAAGGATTAACACACTTGAAAGGTTCATACCGCAGTAAGGAATCTCTGGATTCCATGCAATCCCAGTCAAAGTTGCAGCAGTATTTGCCACAGAGAAGAAGAGAGAATCCTAAAGTTTCTAGCCAGCAACACGAGACCCTGACTAGGCAAAGGAATCCTCAGGAAAACGAACAAAGCAGCACGTGTCACAATTTCTGATTTCAACATAGAGGACGAAGCGCTAGGTACCGAAACGGCACAGTCTGGGCCCCAAAACAGGCATGAAGACCCATGCAAAACAATTGAGAGCCCAGAGCCCAACTCAAACTTACATGGACAGCCCATTTTGGACCAGGGAGCCAAGTGGAGACAGCGGAGGAAGGAGAGTCTCTACAATAAACGGTGCTGGGAAGCCTGCACAGCCACATGGAACACAACGAGAGTACACCATGATGTTACACCTGGCACACACACCACCTGAAATGGATTAAAGCCTTGAATGGCAGACTTGAAACCGTGAACCTTGTAGGAGAAGACCTAGGCAGAGTGCTCTTTGCCATCTGTCTGAGCCGCCTATTTGGAAGAAGCATGTCTGACTGGGCAAGGGCAACAAAGGAAACAAGAAACAAACGGGACCACATCAAACGCACACACTTCTGCCCACTCAAGGAAACCATCAACTGAATACTAAGACACCACAACGATTGGGAGAGGATGTTTGCAAACCACACATCGGACAAGGGGTGAAAAGCCCAAAGATACAATCAACTCGCACGTCTCCACAAGAAAAAAAACAAGCCAATGAAAACCTGGTCAAAAGATGGAAGCAGAGATTTCTCCGAAGAAGACAGAAAGAGGGCCAGTAGGTGCATGAAAACTTGTTCACCATCATTAAGTCTCAGGAAAATGCAAATCCAAACTGCAAGGCCATGGCAGCTCACTGTGGTCAGCATGGCTAGAAGGAAGCAGACAGGAAATAACAAGTGTCAGAGAGGAGGTGGAGAGAAGGGAAGCCTCCTGCACTGCTGGTGGGAGTGTAACCCGGTGCAGCCACGATGCCAAAGGTGTGGAACTGCCTCAGAAGTTTAAGTATCCATGTCCCGTATGACCCAGCTATTAATCTGCCGCTTGCTTATCCAAAACAGTCAGAAAGACTACCGCATAAAGACATGTGCATGGCTGTGTTCACCACAGTCTTACTCCGGATATCCAAGACTTGGAAAGCACCCTGGTGTCCAGCAAGGGATGATTGGAGAAGGAAGATGGGCTATAGCCACACAATGGTATACCACTCAGCCGGAACAAATGATGCAATCCAGCCATTTGTGACCACCAGAATGGCTGTGAGGGTTTTAGGGGAAGTGTAACAAGCCCCAGTGAGAAATTCAAATACCATAGAATCTCACTTACAAGGAGAAGAAAAAGCAAGCACTAACCAACAGGTGGCACTGAACATTTGTATGCGGGCTCCCAGAGGCAAAGAGGGGCGGTGACGGAGGGTGAAAGAGAAGATTAGGCACAAGTGTGTGGTGAGGGCCTGTGATTAGTCTTACACTGGTGAAGATGATGTAAGCTACACAGAAGTCTAAAGCAATGAGGATGTGAATCTGGAAGTTATAGTACGTTCTAATGCAGGGTCATGGCTATAAATTCACCTCAAATCAAAAATCCAAAAAGGGGTCCAGAATGATGTCATAAAGCTTTGGGGGCGGAAAGAGTTTACAGAAGGTGAACTTCCAAGGATGGAAAATCACCTCCAAATGCTTACAGATGCTACAGAAAGGCAGACCATTCCAAATAGGTGAAGAGGAATACTACGAAGAGAACATGATCAGTCCTAAACCCATGAACGAACGGAAAATGTTACCGTCCATGATGTTATTACTAATCACCTTCACGAATAATCCAAACAGGCCCACGTCTTCCCAAGTTCAGGCAAAAGGTTGGTCCAAAAGTACAATTCAGGGCCGGCCCTGTGGTGGAGCAGGTAAGTGCCCACATTCCGCTTGGGCGGCCCGGGCCTCACTGTTTCACCTTACGAGTGCATATCACATTAGTAGTGTTAGGAAATATAGATTTCATGGTATGGTGCGGGCAGAGATCACAAATAAGCAGCAATTGTGAGGATACGTTATCAATACGCACAAGAAAAGGAACCATAAGAATATTACAATCTATGGAAGTATCTGGTACACTTCCCAAAGGCAGAAGGAAGGAAAACTTGTGACCTGCCAAGGTGGAATTGGCAGAGTGCCACGAGATGACACCATCATTGTGCATCAGAACATTCCCTGGGCAACTTCAACTTGTGAGGGAGTCCAGGACTTTTTCTGGGTAAGGTCCACCCATTTTGCCATCTACCCAAGATATAAGAGATAAAACCCAGGATAATCTTACAGGAGTGAAACCAGTGTCTAGAGAGAATGTAGGAGCCCTTTCGAAGTTCAAGGAGAAAGATAGAAACTGACAACAATTGCAGAAAAAGGAAAACTATCCTACCTAGACAGGGTGAGGAGTCAGACTGGTCTGAGATGGCTGTGAAACTCTGTGTGCACGGAGGTTGTCAGGACAACTTCGAATTTTGAGGTCGCTTATGACATCACGGTGAACATGTCCCCCAGGGTGGCCGCATGGTTACAGTCTGAGGATTGGCCTAGGCTAGGCTATTAAAGGGACAGATACCCAGAAACAGGTTTGGCAAACAGAAAGCAGGCACAGAAACTAGAAGAGATAAAACAGAGTCTGATGCAAGGGATAAGAAAGGAACCCTAGGCCACAAGTGAGAATAGAGGGACAGGCACGGAGAGGAGAACATTGTCATCTATTCAAGTCTATGGGGAGGTCATGCTGATTCAAGCTTGCAACTTCATTGGAAACAAGTGGCCGGACTTGGCGTTCATCACACCTACAGTGCCCTTGTGCCTTAAGCATAATGCAAAGTCAAGAAAGATGTCTTGAGGACATTGAACAGAAGAATCGATGCCTCCTTTCCAAGGCCCATAGCATTCTTTGCAGGTCAGTCTCTTTTTCCGAAGCTCTGGTGTCACGTGGGCCCACTGGGCACATGGTAATGTGTCCCAAGAGATGTCTTGGAAGCCTTGAAGGAATGGAGCCCTGTCACGCTTGGGGTATGTCTCTTTGTTTGGAAGTGCTCTACAAGGGTGCTGAAAAGCACCCTCTTCCACAGGGCTTCGTTCCTTCGTGAAGGCTGCCCTCCCAGGCTAGTGTGCTCTGTTTGCCTCCATCGAAATTCTCTCCCCCTACCTCTTGCCGTAGAAGGATTATTGATTATGTGTTTTGACACCATATGTAAGGAAGTTGCACGAAAATTAGAACTTTACAGTTGTGTTTCAAGAAAAATAAACAGGCCAGGGTAGAGGATGTAGGGCAAACAAATGGCACACCCTATAAAAATTAAGTAAGCCCGTATCTGGACGGAATCTAGGGGAACGTTCAAGGATCAGGGGTCAAGTTCGAAACTTCCCAAATCCGGAAAAGAGACAGAAAAATATCTTTCCTGGAGAGTGGAATTCATCCGATTTGTCTAAGTTGTCTTGGAAACATTGTGTCCGTGAAGGGGGTTGCCAGGACCACCTCGAATTTGGAGTTTCTGATCTCAGGATGTCAAACCAACCCACATGACCACGTGTTCTCAGTGCTTAGTTTGACCTAGGCTAGGGTAGCCAAGAGTCCTACAAGTGACCGGTGCAAATTCAAGGACAACAACCAAGAGTCACGAAAGCACTCACACCTCACCCTAGAGAACATACAGCGATTAAAGAAATACAAACTAATCCCTTGGAATGAAGGAGAACGGACTGATAAGCATGTCTAAGGGAGATAGCTGAGAAAGACCATGACGAGTATACTATGGAAAAGAAAAAGAGGACCCAGAAAATGGAAGGTGAACAGAAATCACACCTGAATTATCCACAATGAAAGATGATGTCCGTCTTTAGACAGACTCTGCTGGAACGTTTGAAAGTCAGAGAAATTCACAAGCCAAAAAACGGCAGCGAAGGTCAAGCATGGGCTAACTGGGAAGGGTGAGTTATGAGACTGCTCCAAGCAGGCTCTGAAACCTGTATCCAGGAAGCATGCTGGACCTCAGAGACACAATTATGACAAATCCTCTGACATCACAATGGACCCGAAAAACAACCTAGCCTCATCTACACAGTGCTAGAGTTGGGCTCACTAGTATATTTAACTCCCATTGCACTCAACTGCACGTTGCCACTGAACATGTAAGTGGCCGGCCGGTGGTGCAGTGGTGAGGTCCGCACCTTCTGGGTCTGTGGCCCAGTATGGGCTGGGTGGAATCCTCGGTTTGGGCCTCCTCACCACTGCTTCAGTTGTTCTGGTGCAGGCGTCCGAGGTAGAGTAGAGGCAGATGGGAAGGGACGTTGGACAGGGCCAGACTTCCACAGCAAATACAGGAGCATTGCCAGCAGATGTGAGCACAGCAATGCACTTGTGCCAAAACAAAACCAATTAAAAGTTGCAAAGAACAGAAAAACTGAAGCTAAGGAAAAAAAAAACAAAAAAACAGGAGCTTGCCATTACGAAGAATAGGATCTCTGTGAATAACCTTAGCAAAACAGGTGAATTCTATGTTAATTCAAAAACTAGCAAACCTTTGGGGAAAGAAACTCAAGAAGACACAAGAAAAAAAAAGATATCGAGGGATCGAGGAATGGAAGGATTAACACACTTGAAAGGTTCATACCGCAGTAAGGAATCTCTGGATTCCATGCAATCCCAGTCAAAGTTGCAGCAGTATTTGCCACAGAGAAGAAGAGAGAATCCTAAAGTTTCTAGCCAGCAACACGAGACCCTGACTAGGCAAAGGAATCCTCAGGAAAACGAACAAAGCAGCACGTGTCACAATTTCTGATTTCAACATAGAGGACGAAGCGCTAGGTACCGAAACGGCACAGTCTGGGCCCCAAAACAGGCATGAAGACCCATGCAAAACAATTGAGAGCCCAGAGCCCAACTCAAACTTACATGGACAGCCCATTTTGGACCAGGGAGCCAAGTGGAGACAGCGGAGGAAGGAGAGTCTCTACAATAAACGGTGCTGGGAAGCCTGCACAGCCACATGGAACACAACGAGAGTACACCATGATGTTACACCTGGCACACACACCACCTGAAATGGATTAAAGCCTTGAATGGCAGACTTGAAACCGTGAACCTTGTAGGAGAAGACCTAGGCAGAGTGCTCTTTGCCATCTGTCTGAGCCGCCTATTTGGAAGAAGCATGTCTGACTGGGCAAGGGCAACAAAGGAAACAAGAAACAAACGGGACCACATCAAACGCACACACTTCTGCCCACTCAAGGAAACCATCAACTGAATACTAAGACACCACAACGATTGGGAGAGGATGTTTGCAAACCACACATCGGACAAGGGGTGAAAAGCCCAAAGATACAATCAACTCGCACGTCTCCACAAGAAAAAAAACAAGCCAATGAAAACCTGGTCAAAAGATGGAAGCAGAGATTTCTCCGAAGAAGACAGAAAGAGGGCCAGTAGGTGCATGAAAACTTGTTCACCATCATTAAGTCTCAGGAAAATGCAAATCCAAACTGCAAGGCCATGGCAGCTCACTGTGGTCAGCATGGCTAGAAGGAAGCAGACAGGAAATAACAAGTGTCAGAGAGGAGGTGGAGAGAAGGGAAGCCTCCTGCACTGCTGGTGGGAGTGTAACCCGGTGCAGCCACGATGCCAAAGGTGTGGAACTGCCTCAGAAGTTTAAGTATCCATGTCCCGTATGACCCAGCTATTAATCTGCCGCTTGCTTATCCAAAACAGTCAGAAAGACTACCGCATAAAGACATGTGCATGGCTGTGTTCACCACAGTCTTACTCCGGATATCCAAGACTTGGAAAGCACCCTGGTGTCCAGCAAGGGATGATTGGAGAAGGAAGATGGGCTATAGCCACACAATGGTATACCACTCAGCCGGAACAAATGATGCAATCCAGCCATTTGTGACCACCAGAATGGCTGTGAGGGTTTTAGGGGAAGTGTAACAAGCCCCAGTGAGAAATTCAAATACCATAGAATCTCACTTACAAGGAGAAGAAAAAGCAAGCACTAACCAACAGGTGGCACTGAACATTTGTATGCGGGCTCCCAGAGGCAAAGAGGGGCGGTGACGGAGGGTGAAAGAGAAGATTAGGCACAAGTGTGTGGTGAGGGCCTGTGATTAGTCTTACACTGGTGAAGATGATGTAAGCTACACAGAAGTCTAAAGCAATGAGGATGTGAATCTGGAAGTTATAGTACGTTCTAATGCAGGGTCATGGCTATAAATTCACCTCAAATCAAAAATCCAAAAAGGGGTCCAGAATGATGTCATAAAGCTTTGGGGGCGGAAAGAGTTTACAGAAGGTGAACTTCCAAGGATGGAAAATCACCTCCAAATGCTTACAGATGCTACAGAAAGGCAGACCATTCCAAATAGGTGAAGAGGAATACTACGAAGAGAACATGATCAGTCCTAAACCCATGAACGAACGGAAAATGTTACCGTCCATGATGTTATTACTAATCACCTTCACGAATAATCCAAACAGGCCCACGTCTTCCCAAGTTCAGGCAAAAGGTTGGTCCAAAAGTACAATTCAGGGCCGGCCCTGTGGTGGAGCAGGTAAGTGCCCACATTCCGCTTGGGCGGCCCGGGCCTCACTGTTTCACCTTACGAGTGCATATCACATTAGTAGTGTTAGGAAATATAGATTTCATGGTATGGTGCGGGCAGAGATCATAAATAAGCAGCAATTGTGAGGATACGTTATCAATACGCACAAGAAAAGGAACCATAAGAATATTACAATCTATGGAAGTATCTGGTACACTTCCCAAAGGCAGAAGGAAGGAAAACTTGTGACCTGCCAAGGTGGAATTGGCAGAGTGCCACGAGATGACACCATCATTGTGCATCAGAACATTCCCTGGGCAACTTCAACTTGTGAGGGAGTCCAGGACTTTTTCTGGGTAAGGTCCACCCATTTTGCCATCTACCCAAGATATAAGAGATAAAACCCAGGATAATCTTACAGGAGTGAAACCAGTGTCTAGAGAGAATGTAGGAGCCCTTTCGAAGTTCAAGGAGAAAGATAGAAACTGACAACAATTGCAGAAAAAGGAAAACTATCCTACCTAGACAGGGTGAGGAGTCAGACTGGTCTGAGATGGCTGTGAAACTCTGTGTGCACGGAGGTTGTCAGGACAACTTCGAATTTTGAGGTCGCTTATGACATCACGGTGAACATGTCCCCCAGGGTGGCCGCATGGTTACAGTCTGAGGATTGGCCTAGGCTAGGCTATTAAAGGGACAGATACCCAGAAACAGGTTTGGCAAACAGAAAGCAGGCACAGAAACTAGAAGAGATAAAACAGAGTCTGATGCAAGGGATAAGAAAGGAACCCTAGGCCACAAGTGAGAATAGAGGGACAGGCACGGAGAGGAGAACATTGTCATCTATTCAAGTCTATGGGGAGGTCATGCTGATTCAAGCTTGCAACTTCATTGGAAACAAGTGGCCGGACTTGGCGTTCATCACACCTACAGTGCCCTTGTGCCTTAAGCATAATGCAAAGTCAAGAAAGATGTCTTGAGGACATTGAACAGAAGAATCGATGCCTCCTTTCCAAGGCCCATAGCATTCTTTGCAGGTCAGTCTCTTTTTCCGAAGCTCTGGTGTCACGTGGGCCCACTGGGCACATGGTAATGTGTCCCAAGAGATGTCTTGGAAGCCTTGAAGGAATGGAGCCCTGTCACGCTTGGGGTATGTCTCTTTGTTTGGAAGTGCTCTACAAGGGTGCTGAAAAGCACCCTCTTCCACAGGGCTTCGTTCCTTCGTGAAGGCTGCCCTCCCAGGCTAGTGTGCTCTGTTTGCCTCCATCGAAATTCTCTCCCCCTACCTCTTGCCGTAGAAGGATTATTGATTATGTGTTTTGACACCATATGTAAGGAAGTTGCACGAAAATTAGAACTTTACAGTTGTGTTTCAAGAAAAATAAACAGGCCAGGGTAGAGGATGTAGGGCAAACAAATGGCACACCCTATAAAAATTAAGTAAGCCCGTATCTGGACGGAATCTAGGGGAACGTTCAAGGATCAGGGGTCAAGTTCGAAACTTCCCAAATCCGGAAAAGAGACAGAAAAATATCTTTCCTGGAGAGTGGAATTCATCCGATTTGTCTAAGTTGTCTTGGAAACATTGTGTCCGTGAAGGGGGTTGCCAGGACCACCTCGAATTTGGAGTTTCTGATCTCAGGATGTCAAACCAACCCACATGACCACGTGTTCTCAGTGCTTAGTTTGACCTAGGCTAGGGTAGCCAAGAGTCCTACAAGTGACCGGTGCAAATTCAAGGACAACAACCAAGAGTCACGAAAGCACTCACACCTCACCCTAGAGAACATACAGCGATTAAAGAAATACAAACTAATCCCTTGGAATGAAGGAGAACGGACTGATAAGCATGTCTAAGGGAGATAGCTGAGAAAGACCATGACGAGTATACTATGGAAAAGAAAAAGAGGACCCAGAAAATGGAAGGTGAACAGAAATCACACCTGAATTATCCACAATGAAAGATGATGTCCGTCTTTAGACAGACTCTGCTGGAACGTTTGAAAGTCAGAGAAATTCACAAGCCAAAAAACGGCAGCGAAGGTCAAGCATGGGCTAACTGGGAAGGGTGAGTTATGAGACTGCTCCAAGCAGGCTCTGAAACCTGTATCCAGGAAGCATGCTGGACCTCAGAGACACAATTATGACAAATCCTCTGACATCACAATGGACCCGAAAAACAACCTAGCCTCATCTACACAGTGCTAGAGTTGGGCTCACTAGTATATTTAACTCCCATTGCACTCAACTGCACGTTGCCACTGAACATGTAAGTGGCCGGCCGGTGGTGCAGTGGTGAGGTCCGCACCTTCTGGGTCTGTGGCCCAGTATGGGCTGGGTGGAATCCTCGGTTTGGGCCTCCTCACCACTGCTTCAGTTGTTCTGGTGCAGGCGTCCGAGGTAGAGTAGAGGCAGATGGGAAGGGACGTTGGACAGGGCCAGACTTCCACAGCAAATACAGGAGCATTGCCAGCAGATGTGAGCACAGCAATGCACTTGTGCCAAAACAAAACCAATTAAAAGTTGCAAAGAACAGAAAAACTGAAGCTAAGGAAAAAAAAAACAAAAAAACAGGAGCTTGCCATTACGAAGAATAGGATCTCTGTGAATAACCTTAGCAAAACAGGTGAATTCTATGTTAATTCAAAAACTAGCAAACCTTTGGGGAAAGAAACTCAAGAAGACACAAGAAAAAAAAAGATATCGAGGGATCGAGGAATGGAAGGATTAACACACTTGAAAGGTTCATACCGCAGTAAGGAATCTCTGGATTCCATGCAATCCCAGTCAAAGTTGCAGCAGTATTTGCCACAGAGAAGAAGAGAGAATCCTAAAGTTTCTAGCCAGCAACACGAGACCCTGACTAGGCAAAGGAATCCTCAGGAAAACGAACAAAGCAGCACGTGTCACAATTTCTGATTTCAACATAGAGGACGAAGCGCTAGGTACCGAAACGGCACAGTCTGGGCCCCAAAACAGGCATGAAGACCCATGCAAAACAATTGAGAGCCCAGAGCCCAACTCAAACTTACATGGACAGCCCATTTTGGACCAGGGAGCCAAGTGGAGACAGCGGAGGAAGGAGAGTCTCTACAATAAACGGTGCTGGGAAGCCTGCACAGCCACATGGAACACAACGAGAGTACACCATGATGTTACACCTGGCACACACACCACCTGAAATGGATTAAAGCCTTGAATGGCAGACTTGAAACCGTGAACCTTGTAGGAGAAGACCTAGGCAGAGTGCTCTTTGCCATCTGTCTGAGCCGCCTATTTGGAAGAAGCATGTCTGACTGGGCAAGGGCAACAAAGGAAACAAGAAACAAACGGGACCACATCAAACGCACACACTTCTGCCCACTCAAGGAAACCATCAACTGAATACTAAGACACCACAACGATTGGGAGAGGATGTTTGCAAACCACACATCGGACAAGGGGTGAAAAGCCCAAAGATACAATCAACTCGCACGTCTCCACAAGAAAAAAAACAAGCCAATGAAAACCTGGTCAAAAGATGGAAGCAGAGATTTCTCCGAAGAAGACAGAAAGAGGGCCAGTAGGTGCATGAAAACTTGTTCACCATCATTAAGTCTCAGGAAAATGCAAATCCAAACTGCAAGGCCATGGCAGCTCACTGTGGTCAGCATGGCTAGAAG
Organism: Equus asinus; assembly: GCF_041296235.1. Lineage (NCBI taxonomy): Eukaryota > Metazoa > Chordata > Mammalia > Perissodactyla > Equidae > Equus > Equus asinus. The sequence continues at coordinate 8,836,126 of NC_091813.1, read as the reverse complement.
GAAGCAGACAGGAAATAACAAGTGTCAGAGAGGAGGTGGAGAGAAGGGAAGCCTCCTGCACTGCTGGTGGGAGTGTAACCCGGTGCAGCCACGATGCCAAAGGTGTGGAACTGCCTCAGAAGTTTAAGTATCCATGTCCCGTATGACCCAGCTATTAATCTGCCGCTTGCTTATCCAAAACAGTCAGAAAGACTACCGCATAAAGACATGTGCATGGCTGTGTTCACCACAGTCTTACTCCTGATATCCAAGACTTGGAAAGCACCCTGGTGTCCAGCAAGGGATGATTGGAGAAGGAAGATGGGCTATAGCCACACAATGGTATACCACTCAGCCGGAACAAATGATGCAATCCAGCCATTTGTGACCACCAGAATGGCTGTGAGGGTTTTAGGGGAAGTGTAACAAGCCCCAGTGAGAAATTCAAATACCATAGAATCTCACTTACAAGGAGAAGAAAAAGCAAGCACTAACCAACAGGTGGCACTGAACATTTGTATGCGGGCTCCCAGAGGCAAAGAGGGGCGGTGACGGAGGGTGAAAGAGAAGATTAGGCACAAGTGTGTGGTGAGGGCCTGTGATTAGTCTTACACTGGTGAAGATGATGTAAGCTACACAGAAGTCTAAAGCAATGAGGATGTGAATCTGGAAGTTATAGTACGTTCTAATGCAGGGTCATGGCTATAAATTCACCTCAAATCAAAAATCCAAAAAGGGGTCCAGAATGATGTCATAAAGCTTTGGGGGCGGAAAGAGTTTACAGAAGGTGAACTTCCAAGGATGGAAAATCACCTCCAAATGCTTACAGATGCTACAGAAAGGCAGACCATTCCAAATAGGTGAAGAGGAATACTACGAAGAGAACATGATCAGTCCTAAACCCATGAACGAACGGAAAATGTTACCGTCCATGATGTTATTACTAATCACCTTCACGAATAATCCAAACAGGCCCACGTCTTCCCAAGTTCAGGCAAAAGGTTGGTCCAAAAGTACAATTCAGGGCCGGCCCTGTGGTGGAGCAGGTAAGTGCCCACATTCCGCTTGGGCGGCCCGGGCCTCACTGTTTCACCTTACGAGTGCATATCACATTAGTAGTGTTAGGAAATATAGATTTCATGGTATGGTGCGGGCAGAGATGACAAATAAGCAGCAATTGTGAGGATACGTTATCAATACGCACAAGAAAAGGAACCATAAGAATATTACAATCTATGGAAGTATCTGGTACACTTCCCAAAGGCAGAAGGAAGGAAAACTTGTGACCTGCCAAGGTGGAATTGGCAGAGTGCCACGAGATGACACCATCATTGTGCATCAGAACATTCCCTGGGCAACTTCAACTTGTGAGGGAGTCCAGGACTTTTTCTGGGTAAGGTCCACCCATTTTGCCATCTACCCAAGATATAAGAGATAAAACCCAGGATAATCTTACAGGAGTGAAACCAGTGTCTAGAGAGAATGTAGGAGCCCTTTCGAAGTTCAAGGAGAAAGATAGAAACTGACAACAATTGCAGAAAAAGGAAAACTATCCTACCTAGACAGGGTGAGGAGTCAGACTGGTCTGAGATGGCTGTGAAACTCTGTGTGCACGGAGGTTGTCAGGACAACTTCGAATTTTGAGGTCGCTTATGACATCACGGTGAACATGTCCCCCAGGGTGGCCGCATGGTTACAGTCTGAGGATTGGCCTAGGCTAGGCTATTAAAGGGACAGATACCCAGAAACAGGTTTGGCAAACAGAAAGCAGGCACAGAAACTAGAAGAGATAAAACAGAGTCTGATGCAAGGGATAAGAAAGGAACCCTAGGCCACAAGTGAGAATAGAGGGACAGGCACGGAGAGGAGAACATTGTCATCTATTCAAGTCTATGGGGAGGTCATGCTGATTCAAGCTTGCAACTTCATTGGAAACAAGTGGCCGGACTTGGCGTTCATCACACCTACAGTGCCCTTGTGCCTTAAGCATAATGCAAAGTCAAGAAAGATGTCTTGAGGACATTGAAGAGAAGAATCGATGCCTCCTTTCCAAGGCCCATAGCATTCTTTGCAGGTCAGTCTCTTTTTCCGAAGCTCTGGTGTCACGTGGCCCCACTGGGCACATGGTAATGTGTCCCAAGAGATGTCTTGGAAGCCTTGAAGGAATGGAGCCCTGTCACGCTTGGGGTATGTCTCTTTGTTTGGAAGTGCTCTACAAGGGTGCTGAAAAGCACCCTCTTCCACAGGGCTTCGTTCCTTCGTGAAGGCTGCCCTCCCAGGCTAGTGTGCTCTGTTTGCCTCCATCGAAATTCTCTCCCCCTACCTCTTGCCGTAGAAGGATTATTGATTATGTGTTTTGACACCATATGTAAGGAAGTTGCACGAAAATTAGAACTTTACAGTTGTGTTTCAAGAAAAATAAACAGGCCAGGGTAGAGGATGTAGGGCAAACAAATGGCACACCCTATAAAAATTAAGTAAGCCCGTATCTGGACGGAATCTAGGGGAACGTTCAAGGATCAGGGGTCAAGTTCGAAACTTCCCAAATCCGGAAAAGAGACAGAAAAATATCTTTCCTGGAGAGTGGAATTCATCCGATTTGTCTAAGTTGTCTTGGAAACATTGTGTCCGTGAAGGGGGTTGCCAGGACCACCTCGAATTTGGAGTTTCTGATCTCAGGATGTCAAACCAACCCACATGACCACGTGTTCTCAGTGCTTAGTTTGACCTAGGCTAGGGTAGCCAAGAGTCCTACAAGTGACCGGTGCAAATTCAAGGACAACAACCAAGAGTCACGAAAGCACTCACACCTCACCCTAGAGAACATACAGCGATTAAAGAAATACAAACTAATCCCTTGGAATGAAGGAGAACGGACTGATAAGCATGTCTAAGGGAGATAGCTGAGAAAGACCATGACGAGTATACTATGGAAAAGAAAAAGAGGACCCAGAAAATGGAAGGTGAACAGAAATCACACCTGAATTATCCACAATGAAAGATGATGTCCGTCTTTAGACAGACTCTGCTGGAACGTTTGAAAGTCAGAGAAATTCACAAGCCAAAAAACGGCAGCGAAGGTCAAGCATGGGCTAACTGGGAAGGGTGAGTTATGAGACTGCTCCAAGCAGGCTCTGAAACCTGTATCCAGGAAGCATGCTGGACCTCAGAGACACAATTATGACAAATCCTCTGACATCACAATGGACCCGAAAAACAACCTAGCCTCATCTACACAGTGCTAGAGTTGGGCTCACTAGTATATTTAACTCCCATTGCACTCAACTGCACGTTGCCACTGAACATGTAAGTGGCCGGCCGGTGGTGCAGTGGTGAGGTCCGCACCTTCTGGGTCTGTGGCCCAGTATGGGCTGGGTGGAATCCTCGGTTTGGGCCTCCTCACCACTGCTTCAGTTGTTCTGGTGCAGGCGTCCGAGGTAGAGTAGAGGCAGATGGGAAGGGACGTTGGACAGGGCCAGACTTCCACAGCAAATACAGGAGCATTGCCAGCAGATGTGAGCACAGCAATGCACTTGTGCCAAAACAAAACCAATTAAAAGTTGCAAAGAACAGAAAAACTGAAGCTAAGGAAAAAAAAAACAAAAAAACAGGAGCTTGCCATTACGAAGAATAGGATCTCTGTGAATAACCTTAGCAAAACAGGTGAATTCTATGTTAATTCAAAAACTAGCAAACCTTTGGGGAAAGAAACTCAAGAAGACACAAGAAAAAAAAAGATATCGAGGGATCGAGGAATGGAAGGATTAACACACTTGAAAGGTTCATACCGCAGTAAGGAATCTCTGGATTCCATGCAATCCCAGTCAAAGTTGCAGCAGTATTTGCCACAGAGAAGAAGAGAGAATCCTAAAGTTTCTAGCCAGCAACACGAGACCCTGACTAGGCAAAGGAATCCTCAGGAAAACGAACAAAGCAGCACGTGTCACAATTTCTGATTTCAACATAGAGGACGAAGCGCTAGGTACCGAAACGGCACAGTCTGGGCCCCAAAACAGGCATGAAGACCCATGCAAAACAATTGAGAGCCCAGAGCCCAACTCAAACTTACATGGACAGCCCATTTTGGACCAGGGAGCCAAGTGGAGACAGCGGAGGAAGGAGAGTCTCTACAATAAACGGTGCTGGGAAGCCTGCACAGCCACATGGAACACAACGAGAGTACACCATGATGTTACACCTGGCACACACACCACCTGAAATGGATTAAAGCCTTGAATGGCAGACTTGAAACCGTGAACCTTGTAGGAGAAGACCTAGGCAGAGTGCTCTTTGCCATCTGTCTGAGCCGCCTATTTGGAAGAAGCATGTCTGACTGGGCAAGGGCAACAAAGGAAACAAGAAACAAACGGGACCACATCAAACGCACACACTTCTGCCCACTCAAGGAAACCATCAACTGAATACTAAGACACCACAACGATTGGGAGAGGATGTTTGCAAACCACACATCGGACAAGGGGTGAAAAGCCCAAAGATACAATCAACTCGCACGTCTCCACAAGAAAAAAAACAAGCCAATGAAAACCTGGTCAAAAGATGGAAGCAGAGATTTCTCCGAAGAAGACAGAAAGAGGGCCAGTAGGTGCATGAAAACTTGTTCACCATCATTAAGTCTCAGGAAAATGCAAATCCAAACTGCAAGGCCATGGCAGCTCACTGTGGTCAGCATGGCTAGAAGGAAGCAGACAGGAAATAACAAGTGTCAGAGAGGAGGTGGAGAGAAGGGAAGCCTCCTGCACTGCTGGTGGGAGTGTAACCCGGTGCAGCCACGATGCCAAAGGTGTGGAACTGCCTCAGAAGTTTAAGTATCCATGTCCCGTATGACCCAGCTATTAATCTGCCACTTGCTTATCCAAAACAGTCAGAAAGACTACCGCATAAAGACATGTGCATGGCTGTGTTCACCACAGTCTTACTCCTGATATCCAAGACTTGGAAAGCACCCTGGTGTCCAGCAAGGGATGATTGGAGAAGGAAGATGGGCTATAGCCACACAATGGTATACCACTCAGCCGGAACAAATGATGCAATCCAGCCATTTGTGACCACCAGAATGGCTGTGAGGGTTTTAGGGGAAGTGTAACAAGCCCCAGTGAGAAATTCAAATACCATAGAATCTCACTTACAAGGAGAAGAAAAAGCAAGCACTAACCAACAGGTGGCACTGAACATTTGTATGCGGGCTCCCAGAGGCAAAGAGGGGCGGTGACGGAGGGTGAAAGAGAAGATTAGGCACAAGTGTGTGGTGAGGGCCTGTGATTAGTCTTACACTGGTGAAGATGATGTAAGCTACACAGAAGTCTAAAGCAATGAGGATGTGAATCTGGAAGTTATAGTACGTTCTAATGCAGGGTCATGGCTATAAATTCACCTCAAATCAAAAATCCAAAAAGGGGTCCAGAATGATGTCATAAAGCTTTGGGGGCGGAAAGAGTTTACAGAAGGTGAACTTCCAAGGATGGAAAATCACCTCCAAATGCTTACAGATGCTACAGAAAGGCAGACCATTCCAAATAGGTGAAGAGGAATACTACGAAGAGAACATGATCAGTCCTAAACCCATGAACGAACGGAAAATGTTACCGTCCATGATGTTATTACTAATCACCTTCACGAATAATCCAAACAGGCCCACGTCTTCCCAAGTTCAGGCAAAAGGTTGGTCCAAAAGTACAATTCAGGGCCGGCCCTGTGGTGGAGCAGGTAAGTGCCCACATTCCGCTTGGGCGGCCCGGGCCTCACTGTTTCACCTTACGAGTGCATATCACATTAGTAGTGTTAGGAAATATAGATTTCATGGTATGGTGCGGGCAGAGATGACAAATAAGCAGCAATTGTGAGGATACGTTATCAATACGCACAAGAAAAGGAACCATAAGAATATTACAATCTATGGAAGTATCTGGTACACTTCCCAAAGGCAGAAGGAAGGAAAACTTGTGACCTGCCAAGGTGGAATTGGCAGAGTGCCACGAGATGACACCATCATTGTGCATCAGAACATTCCCTGGGCAACTTCAACTTGTGAGGGAGTCCAGGACTTTTTCTGGGTAAGGTCCACCCATTTTGCCATCTACCCAAGATATAAGAGATAAAACCCAGGATAATCTTACAGGAGTGAAACCAGTGTCTAGAGAGAATGTAGGAGCCCTTTCGAAGTTCAAGGAGAAAGATAGAAACTGACAACAATTGCAGAAAAAGGAAAACTATCCTACCTAGACAGGGTGAGGAGTCAGACTGGTCTGAGATGGCTGTGAAACTCTGTGTGCACGGAGGTTGTCAGGACAACTTCGAATTTTGAGGTCGCTTATGACATCACGGTGAACATGTCCCCCAGGGTGGCCGCATGGTTACAGTCTGAGGATTGGCCTAGGCTAGGCTATTAAAGGGACAGATACCCAGAAACAGGTTTGGCAAACAGAAAGCAGGCACAGAAACTAGAAGAGATAAAACAGAGTCTGATGCAAGGGATAAGAAAGGAACCCTAGGCCACAAGTGAGAATAGAGGGACAGGCACGGAGAGGAGAACATTGTCATCTATTCAAGTCTATGGGGAGGTCATGCTGATTCAAGCTTGCAACTTCATTGGAAACAAGTGGCCGGACTTGGGGTTCATCACACCTACAGTGCCCTTGTGCCTTAAGCATAATGCAAAGTCAAGAAAGATGTCTTGAGGACATTGAACAGAAGAATCGATGCCTCCTTTCCAAGGCCCATAGCATTCTTTGCAGGTCAGTCTCTTTTTCCGAAGCTCTGGTGTCACGTGGCCCCACTGGGCACATGGTAATGTGTCCCAAGAGATGTCTTGGAAGCCTTGAAGGAATGGAGCCCTGTCACGCTTGGGGTATGTCTCTTTGTTTGGAAGTGCTCTACAAGGGTGCTGAAAAGCACCCTCTTCCACAGGGCTTCGTTCCTTCGTGAAGGCTGCCCTCCCAGGCTAGTGTGCTCTGTTTGCCTCCATCGAAATTCTCTCCCCCTACCTCTTGCCGTAGAAGGATTATTGATTATGTGTTTTGACACCATATGTAAGGAAGTTGCACGAAAATTAGAACTTTACAGTTGTGTTTCAAGAAAAATAAACAGGCCAGGGTAGAGGATGTAGGGCAAACAAATGGCACACCCTATAAAAATTAAGTAAGCCCGTATCTGGACGGAATCTAGGGGAACGTTCAAGGATCAGGGGTCAAGTTCGAAACTTCCCAAATCCGGAAAAGAGACAGAAAAATATCTTTCCTGGAGAGTGGAATTCATCCGATTTGTCTAAGTTGTCTTGGAAACATTGTGTCCGTGAAGGGGGTTGCCAGGACCACCTCGAATTTGGAGTTTCTGATCTCAGGATGTCAAACCAACCCACATGACCACGTGTTCTCAGTGCTTAGTTTGACCTAGGCTAGGGTAGCCAAGAGTCCTACAAGTGACCGGTGCAAATTCAAGGACAACAACCAAGAGTCACGAAAGCACTCACACCTCACCCTAGAGAACATACAGCGATTAAAGAAATACAAACTAATCCCTTGGAATGAAGGAGAACGGACTGATAAGCATGTCTAAGGGAGATAGCTGAGAAAGACCATGACGAGTATACTATGGAAAAGAAAAAGAGGACCCAGAAAATGGAAGGTGAACAGAAATCACACCTGAATTATCCACAATGAAAGATGATGTCCGTCTTTAGACAGACTCTGCTGGAACGTTTGAAAGTCAGAGAAATTCACAAGGCAAAAAACGGCAGCGAAGGTCAAGCATGGGCTAACTGGGAAGGGTGAGTTATGAGACTGCTCCAAGCAGGCTCTGAAACCTGTATCCAGGAAGCATGCTGGACCTCAGAGACACAATTATGACAAATCCTCTGACATCACAATGGACCCGAAAAACAACCTAGCCTCATCTACACAGTGCTAGAGTTGGGCTCACTAGTATATTTAACTCCCATTGCACTCAACTGCACGTTGCCACTGAACATGTAAGTGGCCGGCCGGTGGTGCAGTGGTGAGGTCCGCACCTTCTGGGTCTGTGGCCCAGTATGGGCTGGGTGGAATCCTCGGTTTGGGCCTCCTCACCACTGCTTCAGTTGTTCTGGTGCAGGCGTCCGAGGTAGAGTAGAGGCAGATGGGAAGGGACGTTGGACAGGGCCAGACTTCCACAGCAAATACAGGAGCATTGCCAGCAGATGTGAGCACAGCAATGCACTTGTGCCAAAACAAAACCAATTAAAAGTTGCAAAGAACAGAAAAACTGAAGCTAAGGAAAAAAAAAACAAAAAAACAGGAGCTTGCCATTACGAAGAATAGGATCTCTGTGAATAACCTTAGCAAAACAGGTGAATTCTATGTTAATTCAAAAACTAGCAAACCTTTGGGGAAAGAAACTCAAGAAGACACAAGAAAAAAAAAGATATCGAGGGATCGAGGAATGGAAGGATTAACACACTTGAAAGGTTCATACCGCAGTAAGGAATCTCTGGATTCCATGCAATCCCAGTCAAAGTTGCAGCAGTATTTGCCACAGAGAAGAAGAGAGAATCCTAAAGTTTCTAGCCAGCAACACGAGACCCTGACTAGGCAAAGGAATCCTCAGGAAAACGAACAAAGCAGCACGTGTCACAATTTCTGATTTCAACATAGAGGACGAAGCGCTAGGTACCGAAACGGCACAGTCTGGGCCCCAAAACAGGCATGAAGACCCATGCAAAACAATTGAGAGCCCAGAGCCCAACTCAAACTTACATGGACAGCCCATTTTGGACCAGGGAGCCAAGTGGAGACAGCGGAGGAAGGAGAGTCTCTACAATAAACGGTGCTGGGAAGCCTGCACAGCCACATGGAACACAACGAGAGTACACCATGATGTTACACCTGGCACACACACCACCTGAAATGGATTAAAGCCTTGAATGGCAGACTTGAAACCGTGAACCTTGTAGGAGAAGACCTAGGCAGAGTGCTCTTTGCCATCTGTCTGAGCCGCCTATTTGGAAGAAGCATGTCTGACTGGGCAAGGGCAACAAAGGAAACAAGAAACAAACGGGACCACATCAAACGCACACACTTCTGCCCACTCAAGGAAACCATCAACTGAATACTAAGACACCACAACGATTGGGAGAGGATGTTTGCAAACCACACATCGGACAAGGGGTGAAAAGCCCAAAGATACAATCAACTCGCACGTCTCCACAAGAAAAAAAACAAGCCAATGAAAACCTGGTCAAAAGATGGAAGCAGAGATTTCTCCAAAGAAGACAGAAAGAGGGCCAGTAGGTGCATGAAAACTTGTTCACCATCATTAAGTCTCAGGAAAATGCAAATCCAAACTGCAAGGCCATGGCAGCTCACTGTGGTCAGCATGGCTAGAAGGAAGCAGACAGGAAATAACAAGTGTCAGAGAGGAGGTGGAGAGAAGGGAAGCCTCCTGCACTGCTGGTGGGAGTGTAACCCGGTGCAGCCATGATGCCAAAGGTGTGGAACTGCCTCAGAAGTTTAAGTATCCATGTCCCGTATGACCCAGCTATTAATCTGCCGCTTGCTTATCCAAAACAGTCAGAAAGACTACCGCATAAAGACATGTGCATGGCTGTGTTCACCACAGTCTTACTCCGGATATCCAAGACTTGGAAAGCACCCTGGTGTCCAGCAAGGGATGATTGGAGAAGGAAGATGGGCTATAGCCACACAATGGTATACCACTCAGCCGGAACAAATGATGCAATCCAGCCATTTGTGACCACCAGAATGGCTGTGAGGGTTTTAGGGGAAGTGTAACAAGCCCCAGTGAGAAATTCAAATACCATAGAATCTCACTTACAAGGAGAAGAAAAAGCAAGCACTAACCAACAGGTGGCACTGAACATTTGTATGCGGGCTCCCAGAGGCAAAGAGGGGCGGTGACGGAGGGTGAAAGAGAAGATTAGGCACAAGTGTGTGGTGAGGGCCTGTGATTAGTCTTACACTGGTGAAGATGATGTAAGCTACACAGAAGTCTAAAGCAATGAGGATGTGAATCTGGAAGTTATAGTACGTTCTAATGCAGGGTCATGGCTATAAATTCACCTCAAATCAAAAATCCAAAAAGGGGTCCAGAATGATGTCATAAAGCTTTGGGGGCGGAAAGAGTTTACAGAAGGTGAACTTCCAAGGATGGAAAATCACCTCCAAATGCTTACAGATGCTACAGAAAGGCAGACCATTCCAAATAGGTGAAGAGGAATACTACGAAGAGAACATGATCAGTCCTAAACCCATGAACGAACGGAAAATGTTACCGTCCATGATGTTATTACTAATCACCTTCACGAATAATCCAAACAGGCCCACGTCTTCCCAAGTTCAGGCAAAAGGTTGGTCCAAAAGTACAATTCAGGGCCGGCCCTGTGGTGGAGCAGGTAAGTGCCCACATTCCGCTTGGGCGGCCCGGGCCTCACTGTTTCACCTTACGAGTGCATATCACATTAGTAGTGTTAGGAAATATAGATTTCATGGTATGGTGCGGGCAGAGATCATAAATAAGCAGCAATTGTGAGGATACGTTATCAATACGCACAAGAAAAGGAACCATAAGAATATTACAATCTATGGAAGTATCTGGTACACTTCCCAAAGGCAGAAGGAAGGAAAACTTGTGACCTGCCAAGGTGGAATTGGCAGAGTGCCACGAGATGACACCATCATTGTGCATCAGAACATTCCCTGGGCAACTTCAACTTGTGAGGGAGTCCAGGACTTTTTCTGGGTAAGGTCCACCCATTTTGCCATCTACCCAAGATATAAGAGATAAAACCCAGGATAATCTTACAGGAGTGAAACCAGTGTCTAGAGAGAATGTAGGAGCCCTTTCGAAGTTCAAGGAGAAAGATAGAAACTGACAACAATTGCAGAAAAAGGAAAACTATCCTACCTAGACAGGGTGAGGAGTCAGACTGGTCTGAGATGGCTGTGAAACTCTGTGTGCACGGAGGTTGTCAGGACAACTTCGAATTTTGAGGTCGCTTATGACATCACGGTGAACATGTCCCCCAGGGTGGCCGCATGGTTACAGTCTGAGGATTGGCCTAGGCTAGGCTATTAAAGGGACAGATACCCAGAAACAGGTTTGGCAAACAGAAAGCAGGCACAGAAACTAGAAGAGATAAAACAGAGTCTGATGCAAGGGATAAGAAAGGAACCCTAGGCCACAAGTGAGAATAGAGGGACAGGCACGGAGAGGAGAACATTGTCATCTATTCAAGTCTATGGGGAGGTCATGCTGATTCAAGCTTGCAACTTCATTGGAAACAAGTGGCCGGACTTGGGGTTCATCACACCTACAGTGCCCTTGTGCCTTAAGCATAATGCAAAGTCAAGAAAGATGTCTTGAGGACATTGAACAGAAGAATCGATGCCTCCTTTCCAAGGCCCATAGCATTCTTTGCAGGTCAGTCTCTTTTTCCGAAGCTCTGGTGTCACGTGGGCCCACTGGGCACATGGTAATGTGTCCCAAGAGATGTCTTGGAAGCCTTGAAGGAATGGAGCCCTGTCACGCTTGGGGTATGTCTCTTTGTTTGGAAGTGCTCTACAAGGGTGCTGAAAAGCACCCTCTTCCACAGGGCTTCGTTCCTTCGTGAAGGCTGCCCTCCCAGGCTAGTGTGCTCTGTTTGCCTCCATCGAAATTCTCTCCCCCTACCTCTTGCCGTAGAAGGATTATTGATTATGTGTTTTGACACCATATGTAAGGAAGTTGCACGAAAATTAGAACTTTACAGTTGTGTTTCAAGAAAAATAAACAGGCCAGGGTAGAGGATGTAGGGCAAACAAATGGCACACCCTATAAAAATTAAGTAAGCCCGTATCTGGACGGAATCTAGGGGAACGTTCAAGGATCAGGGGTCAAGTTCAAAACTTCCCAAATCCGGAAAAGAGACAGAAAAATATCTTTCCTGGAGAGTGGAATTCATCCGATTTGTCTAAGTTGTCTTGGAAACATTGTGTCCGTGAAGGGGGTTGCCAGGACCACCTCGAATTTGGAGTTTCTGATCTCAGGATGTCAAACCAACCCACATGACCACGTGTTCTCAGTGCTTAGTTTGACCTAGGCTAGGGTAGCCAAGAGTCCTACAAGTGACCGGTGCAAATTCAAGGACAACAACCAAGAGTCACGAAAGCACTCACACCTCACCCTAGAGAACATACAGCGATTAAAGAAATACAAACTAATCCCTTGGAATGAAGGAGAACGGACTGATAAGCATGTCTAAGGGAGATAGCTGAGAAAGACCATGACGAGTATACTATGGAAAAGAAAAAGAGGACCCAGAAAATGGAAGGTGAACAGAAATCACACCTGAATTATCCACAATGAAAGATGATGTCCGTCTTTAGACAGACTCTGCTGGAACGTTTGAAAGTCAGAGAAATTCACAAGGCAAAAAACGGCAGCGAAGGTCAAGCATGGGCTAACTGGGAAGGGTGAGTTATGAGACTGCTCCAAGCAGGCTCTGAAACCTGTATCCAGGAAGCATGCTGGACCTCAGAGACACAATTATGACAAATCCTCTGACATCACAATGGACCCGAAAAACAACCTAGCCTCATCTACACAGTGCTAGAGTTGGGCTCACTAGTATATTTAACTCCCATTGCACTCAACTGCACGTTGCCACTGAACATGTAAGTGGCCGGCCGGTGGTGCAGTGGTGAGGTCCGCACCTTCTGGGTCTGTGGCCCAGTATGGGCTGGGTGGAATCCTCGGTTTGGGCCTCCTCACCACTGCTTCAGTTGTTCTGGTGCAGGCGTCCGAGGTAGAGTAGAGGCAGATGGGAAGGGACGTTGGACAGGGCCAGACTTCCACAGCAAATACAGGAGCATTGCCAGCAGATGTGAGCACAGCAATGCACTTGTGCCAAAACAAAACCAATTAAAAGTTGCAAAGAACAGAAAAACTGAAGCTAAGGAAAAAAAAAACAAAAAAACAGGAGCTTGCCATTACGAAGAATAGGATCTCTGTGAATAACCTTAGCAAAACAGGTGAATTCTATGTTAATTCAAAAACTAGCAAACCTTTGGGGAAAGAAACTCAAGAAGACACAAGAAAAAAAAAGATATCGAGGGATCGAGGAATGGAAGGATTAACACACTTGAAAGGTTCATACCGCAGTAAGGAATCTCTGGATTCCATGCAATCCCAGTCAAAGTTGCAGCAGTATTTGCCACAGAGAAGAAGAGAGAATCCTAAAGTTTCTAGCCAGCAACACGAGACCCTGACTAGGCAAAGGAATCCTCAGGAAAACGAACAAAGCAGCACGTGTCACAATTTCTGATTTCAACATAGAGGACGAAGCACTAGGTACCGAAACGGCACAGTCTGGGCCCCAAAACAGGCATGAAGACCCATGCAAAACAATTGAGAGCCCAGAGCCCAACTCAAACTTACATGGACAGCCCATTTTGGACCAGGGAGCCAAGTGGAGACAGCGGAGGAAGGAGAGTCTCTACAATAAACGGTGCTGGGAAGCCTGCACAGCCACATGGAACACAACGAGAGTACACCATGATGTTACACCTGGCACACACACCACCTGAAATGGATTAAAGCCTTGAATGGCAGACTTGAAACCGTGAACCTTGTAGGAGAAGACCTAGGCAGAGTGCTCTTTGCCATCTGTCTGAGCCGCCTATTTGGAAGAAGCATGTCTGACTGGGCAAGGGCAACAAAGGAAACAAGAAACAAACGGGACCACATCAAACGCACACACTTCTGCCCACTCAAGGAAACCATCAACTGAATACTAAGACACCACAACGATTGGGAGAGGATGTTTGCAAACCACACATCGGACAAGGGGTGAAAAGCCCAAAGATACAATCAACTCGCACGTCTCCACAAGAAAAAAAACAAGCCAATGAAAACCTGGTCAAAAGATGGAAGCAGAGATTTCTCCGAAGAAGACAGAAAGAGGGCCAGTAGGTGCATGAAAACTTGTTCACCATCATGAAGTCTCAGGAAAATGCAAATCCAAACTGCAAGGCCATGGCAGCTCACTGTGGTCAGCATGGCTAGAAGGAAGCAGACAGGAAATAACAAGTGTCAGAGAGGAGGTGGAGAGAAGGGAAGCCTCCTGCACTGCTGGTGGGAGTGTAACCCGGTGCAGCCACGATGCCAAAGGTGTGGAACTGCCTCAGAAGTTTAAGTATCCATGTCCCGTATGACCCAGCTATTAATCTGCCGCTTGCTTATCCAAAACAGTCAGAAAGACTACCGCATAAAGACATGTGCATGGCTGTGTTCACCACAGTCTTACTTCTGATATCCAAGACTTGGAAAGCACCCTGGTGTCCAGCAAGGGATGATTGGAGAAGGAAGATGGGCTATAGCCACACAATGGTATACCACTCAGCCGGAACAAATGATGCAATCCAGCCATTTGTGACCACCAGAATGGCTGTGAGGGTTTTAGGGGAAGTGTAACAAGCCCCAGTGAGAAATTCAAATACCATAGAATCTCACTTACAAGGAGAAGAAAAAGCAAGCACTAACCAACAGGTGGCACTGAACATTTGTATGCGGGCTCCCAGAGGCAAAGAGGGGCGGTGACGGAGGGTGAAAGAGAAGATTAGGCACAAGTGTGTGGTGAGGGCCTGTGATTAGTCTTACACTGGTGAAGATGATGTAAGCTACACAGAAGTCTAAAGCAATGAGGATGTGAATCTGGAAGTTATAGTACGTTCTAATGCAGGGTCATGGCTATAAATTCACCTCAAATCAAAAATCCAAAAAGGGGTCCAGAATGATGTCATAAAGCTTTGGGGGCGGAAAGAGTTTACAGAAGGTGAACTTCCAAGGATGGAAAATCACCTCCAAATGCTTACAGATGCTACAGAAAGGCAGACCATTCCAAATAGGTGAAGAGGAATACTACGAAGAGAACATGATCAGTCCTAAACCCATGAACGAACGGAAAATGTTACCGTCCATGATGTTATTACTAATCACCTTCACGAATAATCCAAACAGGCCCACGTCTTCCCAAGTTCAGGCAAAAGGTTGGTCCAAAAGTACAATTCAGGGCCGGCCCTGTTGGGGAGCAGGTAAGTGCCCACATTCCGCTTGGGCGGCCCGGGCCTCACTGTTTCACATTACGAGTGCATATCACATTAGTAGTGTTAGGAAATATAGATTTCATGGTATGGTGCGGGCAGAGATCATAAATAAGCAGCAATTGTGAGGATACGTTATCAATACGCACAAGAAAAGGAACCATAAGAATATTACAATCTATGGAAGTATCTGGTACACTTCCCAAAGGCAGAAGGAAGGAAAACTTGTGACCTGCCAAGGTGGAATTGGCAGAGTGCCACGAGATGACACCATCATTGTGCATCAGAACATTCCCTGGGCAACTTCAACTTGTGAGGGAGTCCAGGACTTTTTCTGGGTAAGGTCCACCCATTTTGCCATCTACCCAAGATATAAGAGATAAAACCCAGGATAATCTTACAGGAGTGACACCAGTGTCTAGAGAGAATGTAGGAGCCCTTTCGAAGTTCAAGGAGAAAGATAGAAACTGACAACAATTGCAGAAAAAGGAAAACTATCCTACCTAGACAGGGTGAGGAGTCAGACTGGTCTGAGATGGCTGTGAAACTCTGTGTGCACGGAGGTTGTCAGGACAACTTCGAATTTTGAGGTCGCTTACGACATCACGGTGAACATGTCCCCCAGGGTGGCCGCATGGTTACAGTCTGAGGATTGGCCTAGGCTAGGCTATTAAAGGGACAGATACCCAGAAACAGGTTTGGCAAACAGAAAGCAGGCACAGAAACTAGAAGAGATAAAACAGAGTCTGATGCAAGGGATAAGAAAGGAACCCTAGGCCACAAGTGAGAATAGAGGGACAGGCACGGAGAGGAGAACATTGTCATCTATTCAAGTCTATGGGGAGGTCATGCTGATTCAAGCTTGCAACTTCATTGGAAACAAGTGGCCGGACTTGGCGTTCATCACACCTACAGTGCCCTTGTGCCTTAAGCATAATGCAAAGTCAAGAAAGATGTCTTGAGGACATTGAAGAGAAGAATCGATGCCTCCTTTCCAAGGCCCATAGCATTCTTTGAAGGTCAGTCTCTTTTTCCGAAGCTCTGGTGTCACGTGGGCCCACTGGGCACATGGTAATGTGTCCCAAGAGATGTCTTGGAAGCCTTGAAGGAATGGAGCCCTGTCACGCTTGGGGTATGTCTCTTTGTTTGGAAGTGCTCTACAAGGGTGCTGAAAAGCACCCTCTTCCACAGGGCTTCGTTCCTTCGTGAAGGCTGCCCTCCCAGGCTAGTGTGCTCTGTTTGCCTCCATCGAAATTCTCTCCCCCTACCTCTTGCCGTAGAAGGATTATTGATTATGTGTTTTGACACCATATGTAAGGAAGTTGCACGAAAATTAGAACTTTACAGTTGTGTTTCAAGAAAAATAAACAGGCCAGGGTAGAGGATGTAGGGCAAACAAATGGCACACCCTATAAAAATTAAGTAAGCCCGTATCTGGACGGAATCTAGGGGAACGTTCAAGGATCAGGGGTCAAGTTCGAAACTTCCCAAATCCGGAAAAGAGACAGAAAAATATCTTTCCTGGAGAGTGGAATTCATCCGATTTGTCTAAGTTGTCTTGGAAACATTGTGTCCGTGAAGGGGGTTGCCAGGACCACCTCGAATTTGGAGTTTCTGATCTCAGGATGTCAAACCAACCCACATGACCACGTGTTCTCAGTGCTTAGTTTGACCTAGGCTAGGGTAGCCAAGAGTCCTACAAGTGACCGGTGCAAATTCAAGGACAACAACCAAGAGTCACGAAAGCACTCACACCTCACCCTAGAGAACATACAGCGATTAAAGAAATACAAACTAATCCCTTGGAATGAAGGAGAACGGACTGATAAGCATGTCTAAGGGAGATAGCTGAGAAAGACCATGACGAGTATACTATGGAAAAGAAAAAGAGGACCCAGAAAATGGAAGGTGAACAGAAATCACACCTGAATTATCCACAATGAAAGATGATGTCCGTCTTTAGACAGACTCTGCTGGAACGTTTGAAAGTCAGAGAAATTCACAAGCCAAAAAACGGCAGCGAAGGTCAAGCATGGGCTAACTGGGAAGGGTGAGTTATGAGACTGCTCCAAGCAGGCTCTGAAACCTGTATCCAGGAAGCATGCTGGACCTCAGAGACACAATTATGACAAATCCTCTGACATCACAATGGACCCGAAAAACAACCTAGCCTCATCTACACAGTGCTAGAGTTGGGCTCACTAGTATATTTAACTCCCATTGCACTCAACTGCACGTTGCCACTGAACATGTAAGTGGCCGGCCGGTGGTGCAGTGGTGAGGTCCGCACCTTCTGGGTCTGTGGCCCAGTATGGGCTGGGTGGAATCCTCGGTTTGGGCCTCCTCACCACTGCTTCAGTTGTTCTGGTGCAGGCGTCCGAGGTAGAGTAGAGGCAGATGGGAAGGGACGTTGGACAGGGCCAGACTTCCACAGCAAATACAGGAGCATTGCCAGCAGATGTGAGCACAGCAATGCACTTGTGCCAAAACAAAACCAATTAAAAGTTGCAAAGAATAGAAAAACTGAAGCTAAGGAAAAAAAAAACAAAAAAACAGGAGCTTGCCATTACGAAGAATAGGATCTCTGTGAATAACCTTAGCAAAACAGGTGAATTCTATGTTAATTCAAAAACTAGCAAACCTTTGGGGAAAGAAACTCAAGAAGACACAAGAAAAAAAAAGATATCGAGGGATCGAGGAATGGAAGGATTAACACACTTGAAAGGTTCATACCGCAGTAAGGAATCTCTGGATTCCATGCAATCCCAGTCAAAGTTGCAGCAGTATTTGCCACAGAGAAGAAGAGAGAATCCTAAAGTTTCTAGCCAGCAACACGAGACCCTGACTAGGCAAAGGAATCCTCAGGAAAACGAACAAAGCAGCACGTGTCACAATTTCTGATTTCAACATAGAGGACGAAGCACTAGGTACCGAAACGGCACAGTCTGGGCCCCAAAACAGGCATGAAGACCCATGCAAAACAATTGAGAGCCCAGAGCCCAACTCAAACTTACATGGACAGCCCATTTTGGACCAGGGAGCCAAGTGGAGACAGCGGAGGAAGGAGAGTCTCTACAATAAACGGTGCTGGGAAGCCTGCACAGCCACATGGAACACAACGAGAGTACACCATGATGTTACACCTGGCACACACACCACCTGAAATGGATTAAAGCCTTGAATGGCAGACTTGAAACCGTGAACCTTGTAGGAGAAGACCTAGGCAGAGTGCTCTTTGCCATCTGTCTGAGCCGCCTATTTGGAAGAAGCATGTCTGACTGGGCAAGGGCAACAAAGGAAACAAGAAACAAACGGGACCACATCAAACGCACACACTTCTGCCCACTCAAGGAAACCATCAACTGAATACTAAGACACCACAACGATTGGGAGAGGATGTTTGCAAACCACACATCGGACAAGGGGTGAAAAGCCCAAAGATACAATCAACTCGCACGTCTCCACAAGAAAAAAAACAAGCCAATGAAAACCTGGTCAAAAGATGGAAGCAGAGATTTCTCCGAAGAAGACAGAAAGAGGGCCAGTAGGTGCATGAAAACTTGTTCACCATCATGAAGTCTCAGGAAAATGCAAATCCAAACTGCAAGGCCATGGCAGCTCACTGTGGTCAGCATGGCTAGAAGGAAGCAGACAGGAAATAACAAGTGTCAGAGAGGAGGTGGAGAGAAGGGAAGCCTCCTGCACTGCTGGTGGGAGTGTAACCCGGTGCAGCCACGATGCCAAAGGTGTGGAACTGCCTCAGAAGTTTAAGTATCCATGTCCCGTATGACCCAGCTATTAATCTGCCGCTTGCTTATCCAAAACAGTCAGAAAGACTACCGCATAAAGACATGTGCATGGCTGTGTTCACCACAGTCTTACTTCTGATATCCAAGACTTGGAAAGCACCCTGGTGTCCAGCAAGGGATGATTGGAGAAGGAAGATGGGCTATAGCCACACAATGGTATACCACTCAGCCGGAACAAATGATGCAATCCAGCCATTTGTGACCACCAGAATGGCTGTGAGGGTTTTAGGGGAAGTGTAACAAGCCCCAGTGAGAAATTCAAATACCATAGAATCTCACTTACAAGGAGAAGAAAAAGCAAGCACTAACCAACAGGTGGCACTGAACATTTGTATGCGGGCTCCCAGAGGCAAAGAGGGGCGGTGACGGAGGGTGAAAGAGAAGATTAGGCACAAGTGTGTGGTGAGGGCCTGTGATTAGTCTTACACTGGTGAAGATGATGTAAGCTACACAGAAGTCTAAAGCAATGAGGATGTGAATCTGGAAGTTATAGTACGTTCTAATGCAGGGTCATGGCTATAAATTCACCTCAAATCAAAAATCCAAAAAGGGGTCCAGAATGATGTCATAAAGCTTTGGGGGCGGAAAGAGTTTACAGAAGGTGAACTTCCAAGGATGGAAAATCACCTCCAAATGCTTACAGATGCTACAGAAAGGCAGACCATTCCAAATAGGTGAAGAGGAATACTACGAAGAGAACATGATCAGTCCTAAACCCATGAACGAACGGAAAATGTTACCGTCCATGATGTTATTACTAATCACCTTCACGAATAATCCAAACAGGCCCACGTCTTCCCAAGTTCAGGCAAAAGGTTGGTCCAAAAGTACAATTCAGGGCCGGCCCTGTTGGGGAGCAGGTAAGTGCCCACATTCCGCTTGGGCGGCCCGGGCCTCACTGTTTCACATTACGAGTGCATATCACATTAGTAGTGTTAGGAAATATAGATTTCATGGTATGGTGCGGGCAGAGATCATAAATAAGCAGCAATTGTGAGGATACGTTATCAATACGCACAAGAAAAGGAACCATAAGAATATTACAATCTATGGAAGTATCTGGTACACTTCCCAAAGGCAGAAGGAAGGAAAACTTGTGACCTGCCAAGGTGGAATTGGCAGAGTGCCACGAGATGACACCATCATTGTGCATCAGAACATTCCCTGGGCAACTTCAACTTGTGAGGGAGTCCAGGACTTTTTCTGGGTAAGGTCCACCCATTTTGCCATCTACCCAAGATATAAGAGATAAAACCCAGGATAATCTTACAGGAGTGACACCAGTGTCTAGAGAGAATGTAGGAGCCCTTTCGAAGTTCAAGGAGAAAGATAGAAACTGACAACAATTGCAGAAAAAGGAAAACTATCCTACCTAGACAGGGTGAGGAGTCAGACTGGTCTGAGATGGCTGTGAAACTCTGTGTGCACGGAGGTTGTCAGGACAACTTCGAATTTTGAGGTCGCTTACGACATCACGGTGAACATGTCCCCCAGGGTGGCCGCATGGTTACAGTCTGAGGATTGGCCTAGGCTAGGCTATTAAAGGGACAGATACCCAGAAACAGGTTTGGCAAACAGAAAGCAGGCACAGAAACTAGAAGAGATAAAACAGAGTCTGATGCAAGGGATAAGAAAGGAACCCTAGGCCACAAGTGAGAATAGAGGGACAGGCACGGAGAGGAGAACATTGTCATCTATTCAAGTCTATGGGGAGGTCATGCTGATTCAAGCTTGCAACTTCATTGGAAACAAGTGGCCGGACTTGGCGTTCATCACACCTACAGTGCCCTTGTGCCTTAAGCATAATGCAAAGTCAAGAAAGATGTCTTGAGGACATTGAAGAGAAGAATCGATGCCTCCTTTCCAAGGCCCATAGCATTCTTTGAAGGTCAGTCTCTTTTTCCGAAGCTCTGGTGTCACGTGGGCCCACTGGGCACATGGTAATGTGTCCCAAGAGATGTCTTGGAAGCCTTGAAGGAATGGAGCCCTGTCACGCTTGGGGTATGTCTCTTTGTTTGGAAGTGCTCTACAAGGGTGCTGAAAAGCACCCTCTTCCACAGGGCTTCGTTCCTTCGTGAAGGCTGCCCTCCCAGGCTAGTGTGCTCTGTTTGCCTCCATCGAAATTCTCTCCCCCTACCTCTTGCCGTAGAAGGATTATTGATTATGTGTTTTGACACCATATGTAAGGAAGTTGCACGAAAATTAGAACTTTACAGTTGTGTTTCAAGAAAAATAAACAGGCCAGGGTAGAGGATGTAGGGCAAACAAATGGCACACCCTATAAAAATTAAGTAAGCCCGTATCTGGACGGAATCTAGGGGAACGTTCAAGGATCAGGGGTCAAGTTCGAAACTTCCCAAATCCGGAAAAGAGACAGAAAAATATCTTTCCTGGAGAGTGGAATTCATCCGATTTGTCTAAGTTGTCTTGGAAACATTGTGTCCGTGAAGGGGGTTGCCAGGACCACCTCGAATTTGGAGTTTCTGATCTCAGGATGTCAAACCAACCCACATGACCACGTGTTCTCAGTGCTTAGTTTGACCTAGGCTAGGGTAGCCAAGAGTCCTACAAGTGACCGGTGCAAATTCAAGGACAACAACCAAGAGTCACGAAAGCACTCACACCTCACCCTAGAGAACATACAGCGATTAAAGAAATACAAACTAATCCCTTGGAATGAAGGAGAACGGACTGATAAGCATGTCTAAGGGAGATAGCTGAGAAAGACCATGACGAGTATACTATGGAAAAGAAAAAGAGGACCCAGAAAATGGAAGGTGAACAGAAATCACACCTGAATTATCCACAATGAAAGATGATGTCCGTCTTTAGACAGACTCTGCTGGAACGTTTGAAAGTCAGAGAAATTCACAAGCCAAAAAACGGCAGCGAAGGTCAAGCATGGGCTAACTGGGAAGGGTGAGTTATGAGACTGCTCCAAGCAGGCTCTGAAACCTGTATCCAGGAAGCATGCTGGACCTCAGAGACACAATTATGACAAATCCTCTGACATCACAATGGACCCGAAAAACAACCTAGCCTCATCTACACAGTGCTAGAGTTGGGCTCACTAGTATATTTAACTCCCATTGCACTCAACTGCACGTTGCCACTGAACATGTAAGTGGCCGGCCGGTGGTGCAGTGGTGAGGTCCGCACCTTCTGGGTCTGTGGCCCAGTATGGGCTGGGTGGAATCCTCGGTTTGGGCCTCCTCACCACTGCTTCAGTTGTTCTGGTGCAGGCGTCCGAGGTAGAGTAGAGGCAGATGGGAAGGGACGTTGGACAGGGCCAGACTTCCACAGCAAATACAGGAGCATTGCCAGCAGATGTGAGCACAGCAATGCACTTGTGCCAAAACAAAACCAATTAAAAGTTGCAAAGAACAGAAAAACTGAAGCTAAGGAAAAAAAAAACAAAAAAACAGGAGCTTGCCATTACGAAGAATAGGATCTCTGTGAATAACCTTAGCAAAACAGGTGAATTCTATGTTAATTCAAAAACTAGCAAACCTTTGGGGAAAGAAACTCAAGAAGACACAAGAAAAAAAAAGATATCGAGGGATCGAGGAATGGAAGGATTAACACACTTGAAAGGTTCATACCGCAGTAAGGAATCTCTGGATTCCATGCAATCCCAGTCAAAGTTGCAGCAGTATTTGCCACAGAGAAGAAGAGAGAATCCTAAAGTTTCTAGCCAGCAACACGAGACCCTGACTAGGCAAAGGAATCCTCAGGAAAACGAACAAAGCAGCACGTGTCACAATTTCTGATTTCAACATAGAGGACGAAGCGCTAGGTACCGAAACGGCACAGTCTGGGCCCCAAAACAGGCATGAAGACCCATGCAAAACAATTGAGAGCCCAGAGCCCAACTCAAACTTACATGGACAGCCCATTTTGGACCAGGGAGCCAAGTGGAGACAGCGGAGGAAGGAGAGTCTCTACAATAAACGGTGCTGGGAAGCCTGCACAGCCACATGGAACACAACGAGAGTACACCATGATGTTACACCTGGCACACACACCACCTGAAATGGATTAAAGCCTTGAATGGCAGACTTGAAACCGTGAACCTTGTAGGAGAAGACCTAGGCAGAGTGCTCTTTGCCATCTGTCTGAGCCGCCTATTTGGAAGAAGCATGTCTGACTGGGCAAGGGCAACAAAGGAAACAAGAAACAAACGGGACCACATCAAATGCACACACTTCTGCCCACTCAAGGAAACCATCAACTGAATACTAAGACACCACAACGATTGGGAGAGGATGTTTGCAAACCACACATCGGACAAGGGGTGAAAAGCCCAAAGATACAATCAACTCGCACGTCTCCACAAGAAAAAAAACAAGCCAATGAAAACCTGGTCAAAAGATGGAAGCAGAGATTTCTCCGAAGAAGACAGAAAGAGGGCCAGTAGGTGCATGAAAACTTGTTCACCATCATTAAGTCTCAGGAAAATGCAAATCCAAACTGCAAGGCCATGGCAGCTCACTGTGGTCAGCATGGCTAGAAGGAAGCAGACAGGAAATAACAAGTGTCAGAGAGGAGGTGGAGAGAAGGGAAGCCTCCTGCACTGCTGGTGGGAGTGTAACCCGGTGCAGCCACGATGCCAAAGGTGTGGAACTGCCTCAGAAGTTTAAGTATCCATGTCCCGTATGACCCAGCTATTAATCTGCCGCTTGCTTATCCAAAACAGTCAGAAAGACTACCGCATAAAGACATGTGCATGGCTGTGTTCACCACAGTCTTACTCCGGATATCCAAGACTTGGAAAGCACCCTGGTGTCCAGCAAGGGATGATTGGAGAAGGAAGATGGGCTATAGCCACACAATGGTATACCACTCAGCCGGAACAAATGATGCAATCCAGCCATTTGTGACCACCAGAATGGCTGTGAGGGTTTTAGGGGAAGTGTAACAAGCCCCAGTGAGAAATTCAAATACCATAGAATCTCACTTACAAGGCGAAGAAAAAGCAAGCACTAACCAACAGGTGGCACTGAACATTTGTATGCGGGCTCCCAGAGGCAAAGAGGGGCGGTGACGGAGGGTGAAAGAGAAGATTAGGCACAAGTGTGTGGTGAGGGCCTGTGATTAGTCTTACACTGGTGAAGATGATGTAAGCTACACAGAAGTCTAAAGCAATGAGGATGTGAATCTGGAAGTTATAGTACGTTCTAATGCAGGGTCATGGCTATAAATTCACCTCAAATCAAAAATCCAAAAAGGGGTCCAGAATGATGTCATAAAGCTTTGGGGGCGGAAAGAGTTTACAGAAGGTGAACTTCCAAGGATGGAAAATCACCTCCAAATGCTTACAGATGCTACAGAAAGGCAGACCATTCCAAATAGGTGAAGAGGAATACTACGAAGAGAACATGATCAGTCCTAAACCCATGAACGAACGGAAAATGTTACCGTCCATGATGTTATTACTAATCACCTTCACGAATAATCCAAACAGGCCCACGTCTTCCCAAGTTCAGGCAAAAGGTTGGTCCAAAAGTACAATTCAGGGCCGGCCCTGTGGTGGAGCAGGTAAGTGCCCACATTCCGCTTGGGCGGCCCGGGCCTCACTGTTTCACATTACGAGTGCATATCACATTAGTAGTGTTAGGAAATATAGATTTCATGGTATGGTGCGGGCAGAGATCATAAATAAGCAGCAATTGTGAGGATACGTTATCAATACGCACAAGAAAAGGAACCATAAGAATATTACAATCTATGGAAGTATCTGGTACACTTCCCAAAGGCAGAAGGAAGGAAAACTTGTGACCTGCCAAGGTGGAATTGGCAGAGTGCCACGAGATGACACCATCATTGTGCATCAGAACATTCCCTGGGCAACTTCAACTTGTGAGGGAGTCCAGGACTTTTTCTGGGTAAGGTCCACCCATTTTGCCATCTACCCAAGATATAAGAGATAAAACCCAGGATAATCTTACAGGAGTGAAACCAGTGTCTAGAGAGAATGTAGGAGCCCTTTCGAAGTTCAAGGAGAAAGATAGAAACTGACAACAATTGCAGAAAAAGGAAAACTATCCTACCTAGACAGGGTGAGGAGTCAGACTGGTCTGAGATGGCTGTGAAACTCTGTGTGCACGGAGGTTGTCAGGACAACTTCGAATTTTGAGGTCGCTTATGACATCACGGTGAACATGTCCCCCAGGGTGGCCGCATGGTTACAGTCTGAGGATTGGCCTAGGCTAGGCTATTAAAGGGACAGATACCCAGAAACAGGTTTGGCAAACAGAAAGCAGGCACAGAAACTAGAAGAGATAAAACAGAGTCTGATGCAAGGGATAAGAAAGGAACCCTAGGCCACAAGTGAGAATAGAGGGACAGGCACGGAGAGGAGAACATTGTCATCTATTCAAGTCTATGGGGAGGTCATGCTGATTCAAGCTTGCAACTTCATTGGAAACAAGTGGCCGGACTTGGGGTTCATCACACCTACAGTGCCCTTGTGCCTTAAGCATAATGCAAAGTCAAGAAAGATGTCTTGAGGACATTGAACAGAAGAATCGATGCCTCCTTTCCAAGGCCCATAGCATTCTTTGCAGGTCAGTCTCTTTTTCCGAAGCTCTGGTGTCACGTGGCCCCACTGGGCACATGGTAATGTGTCCCAAGAGATGTCTTGGAAGCCTTGAAGGAATGGAGCCCTGTCACGCTTGGGGTATGTCTCTTTGTTTGGAAGTGCTCTACAAGGGTGCTGAAAAGCACCCTCTTCCACAGGGCTTCGTTCCTTCGTGAAGGCTGCCCTCCCAGGCTAGTGTGCTCTGTTTGCCTCCATCGAAATTCTCTCCCCCTACCTCTTGCCGTAGAAGGATTATTGATTATGTGTTTTGACACCATATGTAAGGAAGTTGCACGAAAATTAGAACTTTACAGTTGTGTTTCAAGAAAAATAAACAGGCCAGCGTAGAGGATGTAGGGCAAACAAATGGCACACCCTATAAAAAGTAAGTAAGCCCGTATCTGGACGGAATCTAGGGGAACGTTCAAGGATCAGGGGTCAAGTTCGAAACTTCCCAAATCCGGAAAAGAGACAGAAAAATATCTTTCCTGGAGAGTGGAATTCATCCGATTTGTCTAAGTTGTCTTGGAAACATTGTGTCCGTGAAGGGGGTTGCCAGGACCACCTCGAATTTGGAGTTTCTGATCTCAGGATGTCAAACCAACCCACATGACCACGTGTTCTCAGTGCTTAGTTTGACCTAGGCTAGGGTAGCCAAGAGTCCTACAAGTGACCGGTGCAAATTCAAGGACAACAACCAAGAGTCACGAAAGCACTCACACCTCACCCTAGAGAACATACAGCGATTAACGAAATACAAACTAATCCCTTGGAATGAAGGAGAACGGACTGATAAGCATGTCTAAGGGAGATAGCTGAGAAAGACCATGACGAGTATACTATGGAAAAGAAAAAGAGGACCCAGAAAATGGAAGGTGAACAGAAATCACACCTGAATTATCCACAATGAAAGATGATGTCCGTCTTTAGACAGACTCTGCTGGAACGTTTGAAAGTCAGAGAAATTCACAAGCCAAAAAACGGCAGCGAAGGTCAAGCATGGGCTAACTGGGAAGGGTGAGTTATGAGACTGCTCCAAGCAGGCTCTGAAACCTGTATCCAGGAAGCATGCTGGACCTCAGAGACACAATTATGACAAATCCTCTGACATCACAATGGACCCGAAAAACAACCTAGCCTCATCTACACAGTGCTAGAGTTGGGCTCACTAGTATATTTAACTCCCATTGCACTCAACTGCACGTTGCCACTGAACATGTAAGTGGCCGGCCGGTGGTGCAGTGGTGAGGTCCGCACCTTCTGGGTCTGTGGCCCAGTATGGGCTGGGTGGAATCCTCGGTTTGGGCCCCCTCACCACTGCTTCAGTTGTTCTGGTGCAGGCGTCTGAGGTAGAGTAGAGGCAGATGGGAAGGGACGTTGGACAGGGCCAGACTTCCACAGCAAATACAGGAGCATTGCCAGCAGATGTGAGCACAGCAATGCACTTGTGCCAAAACAAAACCAATTAAAAGTTGCAAAGAACAGAAAAACTGAAGCTAAGGAAAAAAAAAACAAAAAAACAGGAGCTTGCCATTACGAAGAATAGGATCTCTGTGAATAACCTTAGCAAAACAGGTGAATTCTATGTTAATTCAAAAACTAGCAAACCTTTGGGGAAAGAAACTCAAGAAGACACAAGAAAAAAAAAGATATCGAGGGATCGAGGAATGGAAGGATTAACACACTTGAAAGGTTCATACCGCAGTAAGGAATCTCTGGATTCCATGCAATCCCAGTCAAAGTTGCAGCAGTATTTGCCACAGAGAAGAAGAGAGAATCCTAAAGTTTCTAGCCAGCAACACGAGACCCTGACTAGGCAAAGGAATCCTCAGGAAAACGAACAAAGCAGCACGTGTCACAATTTCTGATTTCAACATAGAGGACGAAGCGCTAGGTACCGAAACGGCACAGTCTGGGCCCCAAAACAGGCATGAAGACCCATGCAAAACAATTGAGAGCCCAGAGCCCAACTCAAACTTACATGGACAGCCCATTTTGGACCAGGGAGCCAAGTGGAGACAGCGGAGGAAGGAGAGTCTCTACAATAAACGGTGCTGGGAAGCCTGCACAGCCACATGGAACACAACGAGAGTACACCATGATGTTACACCTGGCACACACACCACCTGAAATGGATTAAAGCCTTGAATGGCAGACTTGAAACCGTGAACCTTGTAGGAGAAGACCTAGGCAGAGTGCTCTTTGCCATCTGTCTGAGCCGCCTATTTGGAAGAAGCATGTCTGACTGGGCAAGGGCAACAAAGGAAACAAGAAACAAACGGGACCACATCAAATGCACACACTTCTGCCCACTCAAGGAAACCATCAACTGAATACTAAGACACCACAACGATTGGGAGAGGATGTTTGCAAACCACACATCGGACAAGGGGTGAAAAGCCCAAAGATACAATCAACTCGCACGTCTCCACAAGAAAAAAAACAAGCCAATGAAAACCTGGTCAAAAGATGGAAGCAGAGATTTCTCCGAAGAAGACAGAAAGAGGGCCAGTAGGTGCATGAAAACTTGTTCACCATCATTAAGTCTCAGGAAAATGCAAATCCAAACTGCAAGGCCATGGCAGCTCACTGTGGTCAGCATGGCTAGAAGGAAGCAGACAGGAAATAACAAGTGTCAGAGAGGAGGTGGAGAGAAGGGAAGCCTCCTGCACTGCTGGTGGGAGTGTAACCCGGTGCAGCCACGATGCCAAAGGTGTGGAACTGCCTCAGAAGTTTAAGTATCCATGTCCCGTATGACCCAGCTATTAATCTGCCGCTTGCTTATCCAAAACAGTCAGAAAGACTACCGCATAAAGACATGTGCATGGCTGTGTTCACCACAGTCTTACTCCTGATATCCAAGACTTGGAAAGCACCCTGGTGTCCAGCAAGGGATGATTGGAGAAGGAAGATGGGCTATAGCCACACAATGGTATACCACTCAGCCGGAACAAATGATGCAATCCAGCCATTTGTGACCACCAGAATGGCTGTGAGGGTTTTAGGGGAAGTGTAACAAGCCCCAGTGAGAAATTCAAATACCATAGAATCTCACTTACAAGGCGAAGAAAAAGCAAGCACTAACCAACAGGTGGCACTGAACATTTGTATGCGGGCTCCCAGAGGCAAAGAGGGGCGGTGACGGAGGGTGAAAGAGAAGATTAGGCACAAGTGTGTGGTGAGGGCCTGTGATTAGTCTTACACTGGTGAAGATGATGTAAGCTACACAGAAGTCTAAAGCAATGAGGATGTGAATCTGGAAGTTATAGTACGTTCTAATGCAGGGTCATGGCTATAAATTCACCTCAAATCAAAAATCCAAAAAGGGGTCCAGAATGATGTCATAAAGCTTTGGGGGCGGAAAGAGTTTACAGAAGGTGAACTTCCAAGGATGGAAAATCACCTCCAAATGCTTACAGATGCTACAGAAAGGCAGACCATTCCAAATAGGTGAAGAGGAATACTACGAAGAGAACATGATCAGTCCTAAACCCATGAACGAACGGAAAATGTTACCGTCCATGATGTTATTACTAATCACCTTCACGAATAATCCAAACAGGCCCACGTCTTCCCAAGTTCAGGCAAAAGGTTGGTCCAAAAGTACAATTCAGGGCCGGCCCTGTGGTGGAGCAGGTAAGTGCCCACATTCCGCTTGGGCGGCCCGGGCCTCACTGTTTCACATTACGAGTGCATATCACATTAGTAGTGTTAGGAAATATAGATTTCATGGTATGGTGCGGGCAGAGATCATAAATAAGCAGCAATTGTGAGGATACGTTATCAATACGCACAAGAAAAGGAACCATAAGAATATTACAATCTATGGAAGTATCTGGTACACTTCCCAAAGGCAGAAGGAAGGAAAACTTGTGACCTGCCAAGGTGGAATTGGCAGAGTGCCACGAGATGACACCATCATTGTGCATCAGAACATTCCCTGGGCAACTTCAACTTGTGAGGGAGTCCAGGACTTTTTCTGGGTAAGGTCCACCCATTTTGCCATCTACCCAAGATATAAGAGATAAAACCCAGGATAATCTTACAGGAGTGAAACCAGTGTCTAGAGAGAATGTAGGAGCCCTTTCGAAGTTCAAGGAGAAAGATAGAAACTGACAACAATTGCAGAAAAAGGAAAACTATCCTACCTAGACAGGGTGAGGAGTCAGACTGGTCTGAGATGGCTGTGAAACTCTGTGTGCACGGTGGTTGTCAGGACAACTTCGAATTTTGAGGTCGCTTATGACATCACGGTGAACATGTCCCCCAGGGTGGCCGCATGGTTACAGTCTGAGGATTGGCCTAGGCTAGGCTATTAAAGGGACAGATACCCAGAAACAGGTTTGGCAAACAGAAAGCAGGCACAGAAACTAGAAGAGATAAAACAGAGTCTGATGCAAGGGATAAGATAGGAACCCTAGGCCACAAGTGAGAATAGAGGGACAGGCACGGAGAGGAGAACATTGTCATCTATTCAAGTCTATGGGGAGGTCATGCTGATTCAAGCTTGCAACTTCATTGGAAACAAGTGGCCGGACTTGGGGTTCATCACACCTACAGTGCCCTTGTGCCTTAAGCATAATGCAAAGTCAAGAAAGATGTCTTGAGGACATTGAACAGAAGAATCGATGCCTCCTTTCCAAGGCCCATAGCATTCTTTGCAGGTCAGTCTCTTTTTCCGAAGCTCTGGTGTCACGTGGGCCCACTGGGCACATGGTAATGTGTCCCAAGAGATGTCTTGGAAGCCTTGAAGGAATGGAGCCCTGTCACGCTTGGGGTATGTCTCTTTGTTTGGAAGTGCTCTACAAGGGTGCTGAAAAGCACCCTCTTCCACAGGGCTTCGTTCCTTCGTGAAGGCTGCCCTCCCAGGCTAGTGTGCTCTGTTTGCCTCCATCGAAATTCTCTCCCCCTACCTCTTGCCGTAGAAGGATTATTGATTATGTGTTTTGACACCATATGTAAGGAAGTTGCACGAAAATTAGAACTTTACAGTTGTGTTTCAAGAAAAATAAACAGGCCAGGGTAGAGGATGTAGGGCAAACAAATGGCACACCCTATAAAAATTAAGTAAGCCCGTATCTGGACGGAATCTAGGGGAACGTTCAAGGATCAGGGGTCAAGTTCGAAACTTCCCAAATCCGGAAAAGAGACAGAAAAATATCTTTCCTGGAGAGTGGAATTCATCCGATTTGTCTAAGTTGTCTTGGAAACATTGTGTCCGTGAAGGGGGTTGCCAGGACCACCTCGAATTTGGAGTTTCTGATCTCAGGATGTCAAACCAACCCACATGACCACGTGTTCTCAGTGCTTAGTTTGACCTAGGCTAGGGTAGCCAAGAGTCCTACAAGTGACCAGTGCAAATTCAAGGACAACAACCAAGAGTCACGAAAGCACTCACACCTCACCCTAGAGAACATACAGCGATTAACGAAATACAAACTAATCCCTTGGAATGAAGGAGAACGGACTGATAAGCATGTCTAAGGGAGATAGCTGAGAAAGACCATGACGAGTATACTATGGAAAAGAAAAAGAGGACCCAGAAAATGGAAGGTGAACAGAAATCACACCTGAATTATCCACAATGAAAGATGATGTCCGTCTTTAGACAGACTCTGCTGGAACGTTTGAAAGTCAGAGAAATTCACAAGCCAAAAAACGGCAGCGAAGGTCAAGCATGGGCTAACTGGGAAGGGTGAGTTATGAGACTGCTCCAAGCAGGCTCTGAAACCTGTATCCAGGAAGCATGCTGGACCTCAGAGACACAATTATGACAAATCCTCTGACATCACAATGGACCCGAAAAACAACCTAGCCTCATCTACACAGTGCTAGAGTTGGGCTCACTAGTATATTTAACTCCCATTGCACTCAACTGCACGTTGCCACTGAACATGTAAGTGGCCGGCCGGTGGTGCAGTGGTGAGGTCCGCACCTTCTGGGTCTGTGGCCCAGTATGGGCTGGGTGGAATCCTCGGTTTGGGCCCCCTCACCACTGCTTCAGTTGTTCTGGTGCAGGCGTCTGAGGTAGAGTAGAGGCAGATGGGAAGGGACGTTGGACAGGGCCAGACTTCCACAGCAAATACAGGAGCATTGCCAGCAGATGTGAGCACAGCAATGCACTTGTGCCAAAACAAAACCAATTAAAAGTTGCAAAGAACAGAAAAACTGAAGCTAAGGAAAAAAAAAACAAAAAAACAGGAGCTTGCCATTACGAAGAATAGGATCTCTGTGAATAACCTTAGCAAAACAGGTGAATTCTATGTTAATTCAAAAACTAGCAAACCTTTGGGGAAAGAAACTCAAGAAGACACAAGAAAAAAAAAGATATCGAGGGATCGAGGAATGGAAGGATTAACACACTTGAAAGGTTCATACCGCAGTAAGGAATCTCTGGATTCCATGCAATCCCAGTCAAAGTTGCAGCAGTATTTGCCACAGAGAAGAAGAGAGAATCCTAAAGTTTCTAGCCAGCAACACGAGACCCTGACTAGGCAAAGGAATCCTCAGGAAAACGAACAAAGCAGCACGTGTCACAATTTCTGATTTCAACATAGAGGACGAAGCGCTAGGTACCGAAACGGCACAGTCTGGGCCCCAAAACAGGCATGAAGACCCATGCAAAACAATTGAGAGCCCAGAGCCCAACTCAAACTTACATGGACAGCCCATTTTGGACCAGGGAGCCAAGTGGAGACAGCGGAGGAAGGAGAGTCTCTACAATAAACGGTGCTGGGAAGCCTGCACAGCCACATGGAACACAACGAGAGTACACCATGATGTTACACCTGGCACACACACCACCTGAAATGGATTAAAGCCTTGAATGGCAGACTTGAAACCGTGAACCTTGTAGGAGAAGACCTAGGCAGAGTGCTCTTTGCCATCTGTCTGAGCCGCCTATTTGGAAGAAGCATGTCTGACTGGGCAAGGGCAACAAAGGAAACAAGAAACAAACGGGACCACATCAAATGCACACACTTCTGCCCACTCAAGGAAACCATCAACTGAATACTAAGACACCACAACGATTGGGAGAGGATGTTTGCAAACCACACATCGGACAAGGGGTGAAAAGCCCAAAGATACAATCAACTCGCACGTCTCCACAAGAAAAAAAACAAGCCAATGAAAACCTGGTCAAAAGATGGAAGCAGAGATTTCTCCGAAGAAGACAGAAAGAGGGCCAGTAGGTGCATGAAAACTTGTTCACCATCATTAAGTCTCAGGAAAATGCAAATCCAAACTGCAAGGCCATGGCAGCTCACTGTGGTCAGCATGGCTAGAAGGAAGCAGACAGGAAATAACAAGTGTCAGAGAGGAGGTGGAGAGAAGGGAAGCCTCCTGCACTGCTGGTGGGAGTGTAACCCGGTGCAGCCACGATGCCAAAGGTGTGGAACTGCCTCAGAAGTTTAAGTATCCATGTCCCGTATGACCCAGCTATTAATCTGCCGCTTGCTTATCCAAAACAGTCAGAAAGACTACCGCATAAAGACATGTGCATGGCTGTGTTCACCACAGTCTTACTCCTGATATCCAAGACTTGGAAAGCACCCTGGTGTCCAGCAAGGGATGATTGGAGAAGGAAGATGGGCTATAGCCACACAATGGTATACCACTCAGCCGGAACAAATGATGCAATCCAGCCATTTGTGACCACCAGAATGGCTGTGAGGGTTTTAGGGGAAGTGTAACAAGCCCCAGTGAGAAATTCAAATACCATAGAATCTCACTTACAAGGCGAAGAAAAAGCAAGCACTAACCAACAGGTGGCACTGAACATTTGTATGCGGGCTCCCAGAGGCAAAGAGGGGCGGTGACGGAGGGTGAAAGAGAAGATTAGGCACAAGTGTGTGGTGAGGGCCTGTGATTAGTCTTACACTGGTGAAGATGATGTAAGCTACACAGAAGTCTAAAGCAATGAGGATGTGAATCTGGAAGTTATAGTACGTTCTAATGCAGGGTCATGGCTATAAATTCACCTCAAATCAAAAATCCAAAAAGGGGTCCAGAATGATGTCATAAAGCTTTGGGGGCGGAAAGAGTTTACAGAAGGTGAACTTCCAAGGATGGAAAATCACCTCCAAATGCTTACAGATGCTACAGAAAGGCAGACCATTCCAAATAGGTGAAGAGGAATACTACGAAGAGAACATGATCAGTCCTAAACCCATGAACGAACGGAAAATGTTACCGTCCATGATGTTATTACTAATCACCTTCACGAATAATCCAAACAGGCCCACGTCTTCCCAAGTTCAGGCAAAAGGTTGGTCCAAAAGTACAATTCAGGGCCGGCCCTGTGGTGGAGCAGGTAAGTGCCCACATTCCGCTTGGGCGGCCCGGGCCTCACTGTTTCACATTACGAGTGCATATCACATTAGTAGTGTTAGGAAATATAGATTTCATGGTATGGTGCGGGCAGAGATCATAAATAAGCAGCAATTGTGAGGATACGTTATCAATACGCACAAGAAAAGGAACCATAAGAATATTACAATCTATGGAAGTATCTGGTACACTTCCCAAAGGCAGAAGGAAGGAAAACTTGTGACCTGCCAAGGTGGAATTGGCAGAGTGCCACGAGATGACACCATCATTGTGCATCAGAACATTCCCTGGGCAACTTCAACTTGTGAGGGAGTCCAGGACTTTTTCTGGGTAAGGTCCACCCATTTTGCCATCTACCCAAGATATAAGAGATAAAACCCAGGATAATCTTACAGGAGTGAAACCAGTGTCTAGAGAGAATGTAGGAGCCCTTTCGAAGTTCAAGGAGAAAGATAGAAACTGACAACAATTGCAGAAAAAGGAAAACTATCCTACCTAGACAGGGTGAGGAGTCAGACTGGTCTGAGATGGCTGTGAAACTCTGTGTGCACGGTGGTTGTCAGGACAACTTCGAATTTTGAGGTCGCTTATGACATCACGGTGAACATGTCCCCCAGGGTGGCCGCATGGTTACAGTCTGAGGATTGGCCTAGGCTAGGCTATTAAAGGGACAGATACCCAGAAACAGGTTTGGCAAACAGAAAGCAGGCACAGAAACTAGAAGAGATAAAACAGAGTCTGATGCAAGGGATAAGATAGGAACCCTAGGCCACAAGTGAGAATAGAGGGACAGGCACGGAGAGGAGAACATTGTCATCTATTCAAGTCTATGGGGAGGTCATGCTGATTCAAGCTTGCAACTTCATTGGAAACAAGTGGCCGGACTTGGGGTTCATCACACCTACAGTGCCCTTGTGCCTTAAGCATAATGCAAAGTCAAGAAAGATGTCTTGAGGACATTGAACAGAAGAATCGATGCCTCCTTTCCAAGGCCCATAGCATTCTTTGCAGGTCAGTCTCTTTTTCCGAAGCTCTGGTGTCACGTGGGCCCACTGGGCACATGGTAATGTGTCCCAAGAGATGTCTTGGAAGCCTTGAAGGAATGGAGCCCTGTCACGCTTGGGGTATGTCTCTTTGTTTGGAAGTGCTCTACAAGGGTGCTGAAAAGCACCCTCTTCCACAGGGCTTCGTTCCTTCGTGAAGGCTGCCCTCCCAGGCTAGTGTGCTCTGTTTGCCTCCATCGAAATTCTCTCCCCCTACCTCTTGCCGTAGAAGGATTATTGATTATGTGTTTTGACACCATATGTAAGGAAGTTGCACGAAAATTAGAACTTTACAGTTGTGTTTCAAGAAAAATAAACAGGCCAGGGTAGAGGATGTAGGGCAAACAAATGGCACACCCTATAAAAATTAAGTAAGCCCGTATCTGGACGGAATCTAGGGGAACGTTCAAGGATCAGGGGTCAAGTTCGAAACTTCCCAAATCCGGAAAAGAGACAGAAAAATATCTTTCCTGGAGAGTGGAATTCATCCGATTTGTCTAAGTTGTCTTGGAAACATTGTGTCCGTGAAGGGGGTTGCCAGGACCACCTCGAATTTGGAGTTTCTGATCTCAGGATGTCAAACCAACCCACATGACCACGTGTTCTCAGTGCTTAGTTTGACCTAGGCTAGGGTAGCCAAGAGTCCTACAAGTGACCGGTGCAAATTCAAGGACAACAACCAAGAGTCACGAAAGCACTCACACCTCACCCTAGAGAACATACAGCGATTAACGAAATACAAACTAATCCCTTGGAATGAAGGAGAACGGACTGATAAGCATGTCTAAGGGAG
This sequence comes from Equus asinus, assembly GCF_041296235.1. Lineage (NCBI taxonomy): Eukaryota > Metazoa > Chordata > Mammalia > Perissodactyla > Equidae > Equus > Equus asinus. The sequence goes on along the minus strand of NC_091813.1, from coordinate 8,800,502 downwards.
ATAGCTGAGAAAGACCATGACGAGTATACTATGGAAAAGAAAAAGAGGACCCAGAAAATGGAAGGTGAACAGAAATCACACCTGAATTATCCACAATGAAAGATGATGTCCGTCTTTAGACAGACTCTGCTGGAACGTTTGAAAGTCAGAGAAATTCAGAAGCCAAAAAACGGCAGCGAAGGTCAAGCATGGGCTAACTGGGAAGGGTGAGTTATGAGACTGCTCCAAGCAGGCTCTGAAACCTGTATCCAGGAAGCATGCTGGACCTCAGAGACACAATTATGACAAATCCTCTGACATCACAATGGACCCGAAAAACAACCTAGCCTCATCTACACAGTGCTAGAGTTGGGCTCACTAGTATATTTAACTCCCATTGCACTCAACTGCACGTTGCCACTGAACATGTAAGTGGCCGGCCGGTGGTGCAGTGGTGAGGTCCGCACCTTCTGGGTCTGTGGCCCAGTATGGGCTGGGTGGAATCCTCGGTTTGGGCCCCCTCACCACTGCTTCAGTTGTTCTGGTGCAGGCGTCCGAGGTAGAGTAGAGGCAGATGGGAAGGGACGTTGGACAGGGCCAGACTTCCACAGCAAATACAGGAGCATTGCCAGCAGATGTGAGCACAGCAATGCACTTGTGCCAAAACAAAACCAATTAAAAGTTGCAAAGAACAGAAAAACTGAAGCTAAGGAAAAAAAAAACAAAAAAACAGGAGCTTGCCATTACGAAGAATAGGATCTCTGTGAATAACCTTAGCAAAACAGGTGAATTCTATGTTAATTCAAAAACTAGCAAACCTTTGGGGAAAGAAACTCAAGAAGACACAAGAAAAAAAAAGATATCGAGGGATCGAGGAATGGAAGGATTAACACACTTGAAAGGTTCATACCGCAGTAAGGAATCTCTGGATTCCATGCAATCCCAGTCAAAGTTGCAGCAGTATTTGCCACAGAGAAGAAGAGAGAATCCTAAAGTTTCTAGCCAGCAACACGAGACCCTGACTAGGCAAAGGAATCCTCAGGAAAACGAACAAAGCAGCACGTGTCACAATTTCTGATTTCAACATAGAGGACGAAGCGCTAGGTACCGAAACGGCACAGTCTGGGCCCCAAAACAGGCATGAAGACCCATGCAAAACAATTGAGAGCCCAGAGCCCAACTCAAACTTACATGGACAGCCCATTTTGGACCAGGGAGCCAAGTGGAGACAGCGGAGGAAGGAGAGTCTCTACAATAAACGGTGCTGGGAAGCCTGCACAGCCACATGGAACACAACGAGAGTACACCATGATGTTACACCTGGCACACACACCACCTGAAATGGATTAAAGCCTTGAATGGCAGACTTGAAACCGTGAACCTTGTAGGAGAAGACCTAGGCAGAGTGCTCTTTGCCATCTGTCTGAGCCGCCTATTTGGAAGAAGCATGTCTGACTGGGCAAGGGCAACAAAGGAAACAAGAAACAAACGGGACCACATCAAATGCACACACTTCTGCCCACTCAAGGAAACCATCAACTGAATACTAAGACACCACAACGATTGGGAGAGGATGTTTGCAAACCACACATCGGACAAGGGGTGAAAAGCCCAAAGATACAATCAACTCGCACGTCTCCACAAGAAAAAAAACAAGCCAATGAAAACCTGGTCAAAAGATGGAAGCAGAGATTTCTCCGAAGAAGACAGAAAGAGGGCCAGTAGGTGCATGAAAACTTGTTCACCATCATTAAGTCTCAGGAAAATGCAAATCCAAACTGCAAGGCCATGGCAGCTCACTGTGGTCAGCATGGCTAGAAGGAAGCAGACAGGAAATAACAAGTGTCAGAGAGGAGGTGGAGAGAAGGGAAGCCTCCTGCACTGCTGGTGGGAGTGTAACCCGGTGCAGCCACGATGCCAAAGGTGTGGAACTGCCTCAGAAGTTTAAGTATCCATGTCCCGTATGACCCAGCTATTAATCTGCCGCTTGCTTATCCAAAACAGTCAGAAAGACTACCGCATAAAGACATGTGCATGGCTGTGTTCACCACAGTCTTACTCCTGATATCCAAGACTTGGAAAGCACCCTGGTGTCCAGCAAGGGATGATTGGAGAAGGAAGATGGGCTATAGCCACACAATGGTATACCACTCAGCCGGAACAAATGATGCAATCCAGCCATTTGTGACCACCAGAATGGCTGTGAGGGTTTTAGGGGAAGTGTAACAAGCCCCAGTGAGAAATTCAAATACCATAGAATCTCACTTACAAGGCGAAGAAAAAGCAAGCACTAACCAACAGGTGGCACTGAACATTTGTATGCGGGCTCCCAGAGGCAAAGAGGGGCGGTGACGGAGGGTGAAAGAGAAGATTAGGCACAAGTGTGTGGTGAGGGCCTGTGATTAGTCTTACACTGGTGAAGATGATGTAAGCTACACAGAAGTCTAAAGCAATGAGGATGTGAATCTGGAAGTTATAGTACGTTCTAATGCAGGGTCATGGCTATAAATTCACCTCAAATCAAAAATCCAAAAAGGGGTCCAGAATGATGTCATAAAGCTTTGGGGGCGGAAAGAGTTTACAGAAGGTGAACTTCCAAGGATGGAAAATCACCTCCAAATGCTTACAGATGCTACAGAAAGGCAGACCATTCCAAATAGGTGAAGAGGAATACTACGAAGAGAACATGATCAGTCCTAAACCCATGAACGAACGGAAAATGTTACCGTCCATGATGTTATTACTAATCACCTTCACGAATAATCCAAACAGGCCCATGTCTTCCCAAGTTCAGGCAAAAGGTTGGTCCAAAAGTACAATTCAGGGCCGGCCCTGTGGTGGAGCAGGTAAGTGCCCACATTCCGCTTGGGCGGCCCGGGCCTCACTGTTTCACATTACGAGTGCATATCACATTAGTAGTGTTAGGAAATATAGATTTCATGGTATGGTGCGGGCAGAGATCATAAATAAGCAGCAATTGTGAGGATACGTTATCAATACGCACAAGAAAAGGAACCATAAGAATATTACAATCTATGGAAGTATCTGGTACACTTCCCAAAGGCAGAAGGAAGGAAAACTTGTGACCTGCCAAGGTGGAATTGGCAGAGTGCCACGAGATGACACCATCATTGTGCATCAGAACATTCCCTGGGCAACTTCAACTTGTGAGGGAGTCCAGGACTTTTTCTGGGTAAGGTCCACCCATTTTGCCATCTACCCAAGATATAAGAGATAAAACCCAGGATAATCTTACAGGAGTGAAACCAGTGTCTAGAGAGAATGTAGGAGCCCTTTCGAAGTTCAAGGAGAAAGATAGAAACTGACAACAATTGCAGAAAAAGGAAAACTATCCTACCTAGACAGGGTGAGGAGTCAGACTGGTCTGAGATGGCTGTGAAACTCTGTGTGCACGGAGGTTGTCAGGACAACTTCGAATTTTGAGGTCGCTTATGACATCACGGTGAACATGTCCCCCAGGGTGGCCGCATGGTTACAGTCTGAGGATTGGCCTAGGCTAGGCTATTAAAGGGACAGATACCCAGAAACAGGTTTGGCAAACAGAAAGCAGGCACAGAAACTAGAAGAGATAAAACAGAGTCTGATGCAAGGGATAAGAAAGGAACCCTAGGCCACAAGTGAGAATAGAGGGACAGGCACGGAGAGGAGAACATTGTCATCTATTCAAGTCTATGGGGAGGTCATGCTGATTCAAGCTTGCAACTTCATTGGAAACAAGTGGCCGGACTTGGGGTTCATCACACCTACAGTGCCCTTGTGCCTTAAGCATAATGCAAAGTCAAGAAAGATGTCTTGAGGACATTGAACAGAAGAATCGATGCCTCCTTTCCAAGGCCCATAGCATTCTTTGCAGGTCAGTCTCTTTTTCCGAAGCTCTGGTGTCACGTGGCCCCACTGGGCACATGGTAATGTGTCCCAAGAGATGTCTTGGAAGCCTTGAAGGAATGGAGCCCTGTCACGCTTGGGGTATGTCTCTTTGTTTGGAAGTGCTCTACAAGGGTGCTGAAAAGCACCCTCTTCCACAGGGCTTCGTTCCTTCGTGAAGGCTGCCCTCCCAGGCTAGTGTGCTCTGTTTGCCTCCATCGAAATTCTCTCCCCCTACCTCTTGCCGTAGAAGGATTATTGATTATGTGTTTTGACACCATATGTAAGGAAGTTGCACGAAAATTAGAACTTTACAGTTGTGTTTCAAGAAAAATAAACAGGCCAGGGTAGAGGATGTAGGGCAAACAAATGGCACACCCTATAAAAATTAAGTAAGCCCGTATCTGGACGGAATCTAGGGGAACGTTCAAGGATCAGGGGTCAAGTTCGAAACTTCCCAAATCCGGAAAAGAGACAGAAAAATATCTTTCCTGGAGAGTGGAATTCATCCGATTTGTCTAAGTTGTCTTGGAAACATTGTGTCCGTGAAGGGGGTTGCCAGGACCACCTCGAATTTGGAGTTTCTGATCTCAGGATGTCAAACCAACCCACATGACCACGTGTTCTCAGTGCTTAGTTTGACCTAGGCTAGGGTAGCCAAGAGTCCTACAAGTGACCGGTGCAAATTCAAGGACAACAACCAAGAGTCACGAAAGCACTCACACCTCACCCTAGAGAACATACAGCGATTAACGAAATACAAACTAATCCCTTGGAATGAAGGAGAACGGACTGATAAGCATGTCTAAGGGAGATAGCTGAGAAAGACCATGACGAGTATACTATGGAAAAGAAAAAGAGGACCCAGAAAATGGAAGGTGAACAGAAATCACACCTGAATTATCCACAATGAAAGATGATGTCCGTCTTTAGACAGACTCTGCTGGAACGTTTGAAAGTCAGAGAAATTCACAAGCCAAAAAACGGCAGCGAAGGTCAAGCATGGGCTAACTGGGAAGGGTGAGTTATGAGACTGCTCCAAGCAGGCTCTGAAACCTGTATCCAGGAAGCATGCTGGACCTCAGAGACACAATTATGACAAATCCTCTGACATCACAATGGACCCGAAAAACAACCTAGCCTCATCTACACAGTGCTAGAGTTGGGCTCACTAGTATATTTAACTCCCATTGCACTCAACTGCACGTTGCCACTGAACATGTAAGTGGCCGGCCGGTGGTGCAGTGGTGAGGTCCGCACCTTCTGGGTCTGTGGCCCAGTATGGGCTGGGTGGAATCCTCGGTTTGGGCCCCCTCACCACTGCTTCAGTTGTTCTGGTGCAGGCGTCCGAGGTAGAGTAGAGGCAGATGGGAAGGGACGTTGGACAGGGCCAGACTTCCACAGCAAATACAGGAGCATTGCCAGCAGATGTGAGCACAGCAATGCACTTGTGCCAAAACAAAACCAATTAAAAGTTGCAAAGAACAGAAAAACTGAAGCTAAGGAAAAAAAAAAACAAAAAAACAGGAGCTTGCCATTACGAAGAATAGGATCTCTGTGAATAACCTTAGCAAAACAGGTGAATTCTATGTTAATTCAAAAACTAGCAAACCTTTGGGGAAAGAAACTCAAGAAGACACAAGAAAAAAAAAGATATCGAGGGATCGAGGAATGGAAGGATTAACACACTTGAAAGGTTCATACCGCAGTAAGGAATCTCTGGATTCCATGCAATCCCAGTCAAAGTTGCAGCAGTATTTGCCACAGAGAAGAAGAGAGAATCCTAAAGTTTCTAGCCAGCAACACGAGACCCTGACTAGGCAAAGGAATCCTCAGGAAAACGAACAAAGCAGCACGTGTCACAATTTCTGATTTCAACATAGAGGACGAAGCGCTAGGTACCGAAACGGCACAGTCTGGGCCCCAAAACAGGCATGAAGACCCATGCAAAACAATTGAGAGCCCAGAGCCCAACTCAAACTTACATGGACAGCCCATTTTGGACCAGGGAGCCAAGTGGAGACAGCGGAGGAAGGAGAGTCTCTACAATAAACGGTGCTGGGAAGCCTGCACAGCCACATGGAACACAACGAGAGTACACCATGATGTTACACCTGGCACACACACCACCTGAAATGGATTAAAGCCTTGAATGGCAGACTTGAAACCGTGAACCTTGTAGGAGAAGACCTAGGCAGAGTGCTCTTTGCCATCTGTCTGAGCCGCCTATTTGGAAGAAGCATGTCTGACTGGGCAAGGGCAACAAAGGAAACAAGAAACAAACGGGACCACATCAAATGCACACACTTCTGCCCACTCAAGGAAACCATCAACTGAATACTAAGACACCACAACGATTGGGAGAGGATGTTTGCAAACCACACATCGGACAAGGGGTGAAAAGCCCAAAGATACAATCAACTCGCACGTCTCCACAAGAAAAAAAACAAGCCAATGAAAACCTGGTCAAAAGATGGAAGCAGAGATTTCTCCGAAGAAGACAGAAAGAGGGCCAGTAGGTGCATGAAAACTTGTTCACCATCATTAAGTCTCAGGAAAATGCAAATCCAAACTGCAAGGCCATGGCAGCTCACTGTGGTCAGCATGGCTAGAAGGAAGCAGACAGGAAATAACAAGTGTCAGAGAGGAGGTGGAGAGAAGGGAAGCCTCCTGCACTGCTGGTGGGAGTGTAACCCGGTGCAGCCACGATGCCAAAGGTGTGGAACTGCCTCAGAAGTTTAAGTATCCATGTCCCGTATGACCCAGCTATTAATCTGCCGCTTGCTTATCCAAAACAGTCAGAAAGACTACCGCATAAAGACATGTGCATGGCTGTGTTCACCACAGTCTTACTCCTGATATCCAAGACTTGGAAAGCACCCTGGTGTCCAGCAAGGGATGATTGGAGAAGGAAGATGGGCTATAGCCACACAATGGTATACCACTCAGCCGGAACAAATGATGCAATCCAGCCATTTGTGACCACCAGAATGGCTGTGAGGGTTTTAGGGGAAGTGTAACAAGCCCCAGTGAGAAATTCAAATACCATAGAATCTCACTTACAAGGCGAAGAAAAAGCAAGCACTAACCAACAGGTGGCACTGAACATTTGTATGCGGGCTCCCAGAGGCAAAGAGGGGCGGTGACGGAGGGTGAAAGAGAAGATTAGGCACAAGTGTGTGGTGAGGGCCTGTGATTAGTCTTACACTGGTGAAGATGATGTAAGCTACACAGAAGTCTAAAGCAATGAGGATGTGAATCTGGAAGTTATAGTACGTTCTAATGCAGGGTCATGGCTATAAATTCACCTCAAATCAAAAATCCAAAAAGGGGTCCAGAATGATGTCATAAAGCTTTGGGGGCGGAAAGAGTTTACAGAAGGTGAACTTCCAAGGATGGAAAATCACCTCCAAATGCTTACAGATGCTACAGAAAGGCAGACCATTCCAAATAGGTGAAGAGGAATACTACGAAGAGAACATGATCAGTCCTAAACCCATGAACGAACGGAAAATGTTACCGTCCATGATGTTATTACTAATCACCTTCACGAATAATCCAAACAGGCCCACGTCTTCCCAAGTTCAGGCAAAAGGTTGGTCCAAAAGTACAATTCAGGGCCGGCCCTGTGGTGGAGCAGGTAAGTGCCCACATTCCGCTTGGGCGGCCCGGGCCTCACTGTTTCACATTACGAGTGCATATCACATTAGTAGTGTTAGGAAATATAGATTTCATGGTATGGTGCGGGCAGAGATCATAAATAAGCAGCAATTGTGAGGATACGTTATCAATACGCACAAGAAAAGGAACCATAAGAATATTACAATCTATGGAAGTATCTGGTACACTTCCCAAAGGCAGAAGGAAGGAAAACTTGTGACCTGCCAAGGTGGAATTGGCAGAGTGCCACGAGATGACACCATCATTGTGCATCAGAACATTCCCTGGGCAACTTCAACTTGTGAGGGAGTCCAGGACTTTTTCTGGGTAAGGTCCACCCATTTTGCCATCTACCCAAGATATAAGAGATAAAACCCAGGATAATCTTACAGGAGTGAAACCAGTGTCTAGAGAGAATGTAGGAGCCCTTTCGAAGTTCAAGGAGAAAGATAGAAACTGACAACAATTGCAGAAAAAGGAAAACTATCCTACCTAGACAGGGTGAGGAGTCAGACTGGTCTGAGATGGCTGTGAAACTCTGTGTGCACGGAGGTTGTCAGGACAACTTCGAATTTTGAGGTCGCTTATGACATCACGGTGAACATGTCCCCCAGGGTGGCCGCATGGTTACAGTCTGAGGATTGGCCTAGGCTAGGCTATTAAAGGGACAGATACCCAGAAACAGGTTTGGCAAACAGAAAGCAGGCACAGAAACTAGAAGAGATAAAACAGAGTCTGATGCAAGGGATAAGAAAGGAACCCTAGGCCACAAGTGAGAATAGAGGGACAGGCACGGAGAGGAGAACATTGTCATCTATTCAAGTCTATGGGGAGGTCATGCTGATTCAAGCTTGCAACTTCATTGGAAACAAGTGGCCGGACTTGGGGTTCATCACACCTACAGTGCCCTTGTGCCTTAAGCATAATGCAAAGTCAAGAAAGATGTCTTGAGGACATTGAACAGAAGAATCGATGCCTCCTTTCCAAGGCCCATAGCATTCTTTGCAGGTCAGTCTCTTTTTCCGAAGCTCTGGTGTCACGTGGGCCCACTGGGCACATGGTAATGTGTCCCAAGAGATGTCTTGGAAGCCTTGAAGGAATGGAGCCCTGTCACGCTTGGGGTATGTCTCTTTGTTTGGAAGTGCTCTACAAGGGTGCTGAAAAGCACCCTCTTCCACAGGGCTTCGTTCCTTCGTGAAGGCTGCCCTCCCAGGCTAGTGTGCTCTGTTTGCCTCCATCGAAATTCTCTCCCCCTACCTCTTGCCGTAGAAGGATTATTGATTATGTGTTTTGACACCATATGTAAGGAAGTTGCACGAAAATTAGAACTTTACAGTTGTGTTTCAAGAAAAATAAACAGGCCAGGGTAGAGGATGTAGGGCAAACAAATGGCACACCCTATAAAAATTAAGTAAGCCCGTATCTGGACGGAATCTAGGGGAACGTTCAAGGATCAGGGGTCAAGTTCGAAACTTCCCAAATCCGGAAAAGAGACAGAAAAATATCTTTCCTGGAGAGTGGAATTCATCCGATTTGTCTAAGTTGTCTTGGAAACATTGTGTCCGTGAAGGGGGTTGCCAGGACCACCTCGAATTTGGAGTTTCTGATCTCAGGATGTCAAACCAACCCACATGACCACGTGTTCTCAGTGCTTAGTTTGACCTAGGCTAGGGTAGCCAAGAGTCCTACAAGTGACCGGTGCAAATTCAAGGACAACAACCAAGAGTCACGAAAGCACTCACACCTCACCCTAGAGAACATACAGCGATTAACGAAATACAAACTAATCCCTTGGAATGAAGGAGAACGGACTGATAAGCATGTCTAAGGGAGATAGCTGAGAAAGACCATGACGAGTATACTATGGAAAAGAAAAAGAGGACCCAGAAAATGGAAGGTGAACAGAAATCACACCTGAATTATCCACAATGAAAGATGATGTCCGTCTTTAGACAGACTCTGCTGGAACGTTTGAAAGTCAGAGAAATTCACAAGCCAAAAAACGGCAGCGAAGGTCAAGCATGGGCTAACTGGGAAGGGTGAGTTATGAGACTGCTCCAAGCAGGCTCTGAAACCTGTATCCAGGAAGCATGCTGGACCTCAGAGACACAATTATGACAAATCCTCTGACATCACAATGGACCCGAAAAACAACCTAGCCTCATCTACACAGTGCTAGAGTTGGGCTCACTAGTATATTTAACTCCCATTGCACTCAACTGCACGTTGCCACTGAACATGTAAGTGGCCGGCCGGTGGTGCAGTGGTGAGGTCCGCACCTTCTGGGTCTGTGGCCCAGTATGGGCTGGGTGGAATCCTCGGTTTGGGCCCCCTCACCACTGCTTCAGTTGTTCTGGTGCAGGCGTCCGAGGTAGAGTAGAGGCAGATGGGAAGGGACGTTGGACAGGGCCAGACTTCCACAGCAAATACAGGAGCATTGCCAGCAGATGTGAGCACAGCAATGCACTTGTGCCAAAACAAAACCAATTAAAAGTTGCAAAGAACAGAAAAACTGAAGCTAAGGAAAAAAAAAAACAAAAAAACAGGAGCTTGCCATTACGAAGAATAGGATCTCTGTGAATAACCTTAGCAAAACAGGTGAATTCTATGTTAATTCAAAAACTAGCAAACCTTTGGGGAAAGAAACTCAAGAAGACACAAGAAAAAAAAAGATATCGAGGGATCGAGGAATGGAAGGATTAACACACTTGAAAGGTTCATACCGCAGTAAGGAATCTCTGGATTCCATGCAATCCCAGTCAAAGTTGCAGCAGTATTTGCCACAGAGAAGAAGAGAGAATCCTAAAGTTTCTAGCCAGCAACACGAGACCCTGACTAGGCAAAGGAATCCTCAGGAAAACGAACAAAGCAGCACGTGTCACAATTTCTGATTTCAACATAGAGGACGAAGCGCTAGGTACCGAAACGGCACAGTCTGGGCCCCAAAACAGGCATGAAGACCCATGCAAAACAATTGAGAGCCCAGAGCCCAACTCAAACTTACATGGACAGCCCATTTTGGACCAGGGAGCCAAGTGGAGACAGCGGAGGAAGGAGAGTCTCTACAATAAACGGTGCTGGGAAGCCTGCACAGCCACATGGAACACAACGAGAGTACACCATGATGTTACACCTGGCACACACACCACCTGAAATGGATTAAAGCCTTGAATGGCAGACTTGAAACCGTGAACCTTGTAGGAGAAGACCTAGGCAGAGTGCTCTTTGCCATCTGTCTGAGCCGCCTATTTGGAAGAAGCATGTCTGACTGGGCAAGGGCAACAAAGGAAACAAGAAACAAACGGGACCACATCAAATGCACACACTTCTGCCCACTCAAGGAAACCATCAACTGAATACTAAGACACCACAACGATTGGGAGAGGATGTTTGCAAACCACACATCGGACAAGGGGTGAAAAGCCCAAAGATACAATCAACTCGCACGTCTCCACAAGAAAAAAAACAAGCCAATGAAAACCTGGTCAAAAGATGGAAGCAGAGATTTCTCCGAAGAAGACAGAAAGAGGGCCAGTAGGTGCATGAAAACTTGTTCACCATCATTAAGTCTCAGGAAAATGCAAATCCAAACTGCAAGGCCATGGCAGCTCACTGTGGTCAGCATGGCTAGAAGGAAGCAGACAGGAAATAACAAGTGTCAGAGAGGAGGTGGAGAGAAGGGAAGCCTCCTGCACTGCTGGTGGGAGTGTAACCCGGTGCAGCCACGATGCCAAAGGTGTGGAACTGCCTCAGAAGTTTAAGTATCCATGTCCCGTATGACCCAGCTATTAATCTGCCGCTTGCTTATCCAAAACAGTCAGAAAGACTACCGCATAAAGACATGTGCATGGCTGTGTTCACCACAGTCTTACTCCTGATATCCAAGACTTGGAAAGCACCCTGGTGTCCAGCAAGGGATGATTGGAGAAGGAAGATGGGCTATAGCCACACAATGGTATACCACTCAGCCGGAACAAATGATGCAATCCAGCCATTTGTGACCACCAGAATGGCTGTGAGGGTTTTAGGGGAAGTGTAACAAGCCCCAGTGAGAAATTCAAATACCATAGAATCTCACTTACAAGGCGAAGAAAAAGCAAGCACTAACCAACAGGTGGCACTGAACATTTGTATGCGGGCTCCCAGAGGCAAAGAGGGGCGGTGACGGAGGGTGAAAGAGAAGATTAGGCACAAGTGTGTGGTGAGGGCCTGTGATTAGTCTTACACTGGTGAAGATGATGTAAGCTACACAGAAGTCTAAAGCAATGAGGATGTGAATCTGGAAGTTATAGTACGTTCTAATGCAGGGTCATGGCTATAAATTCACCTCAAATCAAAAATCCAAAAAGGGGTCCAGAATGATGTCATAAAGCTTTGGGGGCGGAAAGAGTTTACAGAAGGTGAACTTCCAAGGATGGAAAATCACCTCCAAATGCTTACAGATGCTACAGAAAGGCAGACCATTCCAAATAGGTGAAGAGGAATACTACGAAGAGAACATGATCAGTCCTAAACCCATGAACGAACGGAAAATGTTACCGTCCATGATGTTATTACTAATCACCTTCACGAATAATCCAAACAGGCCCACGTCTTCCCAAGTTCAGGCAAAAGGTTGGTCCAAAAGTACAATTCAGGGCCGGCCCTGTGGTGGAGCAGGTAAGTGCCCACATTCCGCTTGGGCGGCCCGGGCCTCACTGTTTCACATTACGAGTGCATATCACATTAGTAGTGTTAGGAAATATAGATTTCATGGTATGGTGCGGGCAGAGATCATAAATAAGCAGCAATTGTGAGGATACGTTATCAATACGCACAAGAAAAGGAACCATAAGAATATTACAATCTATGGAAGTATCTGGTACACTTCCCAAAGGCAGAAGGAAGGAAAACTTGTGACCTGCCAAGGTGGAATTGGCAGAGTGCCACGAGATGACACCATCATTGTGCATCAGAACATTCCCTGGGCAACTTCAACTTGTGAGGGAGTCCAGGACTTTTTCTGGGTAAGGTCCACCCATTTTGCCATCTACCCAAGATATAAGAGATAAAACCCAGGATAATCTTACAGGAGTGAAACCAGTGTCTAGAGAGAATGTAGGAGCCCTTTCGAAGTTCAAGGAGAAAGATAGAAACTGACAACAATTGCAGAAAAAGGAAAACTATCCTACCTAGACAGGGTGAGGAGTCAGACTGGTCTGAGATGGCTGTGAAACTCTGTGTGCACGGAGGTTGTCAGGACAACTTCGAATTTTGAGGTCGCTTATGACATCACGGTGAACATGTCCCCCAGGGTGGCCGCATGGTTACAGTCTGAGGATTGGCCTAGGCTAGGCTATTAAAGGGACAGATACCCAGAAACAGGTTTGGCAAACAGAAAGCAGGCACAGAAACTAGAAGAGATAAAACAGAGTCTGATGCAAGGGATAAGAAAGGAACCCTAGGCCACAAGTGAGAATAGAGGGACAGGCACGGAGAGGAGAACATTGTCATCTATTCAAGTCTATGGGGAGGTCATGCTGATTCAAGCTTGCAACTTCATTGGAAACAAGTGGCCGGACTTGGGGTTCATCACACCTACAGTGCCCTTGTGCCTTAAGCATAATGCAAAGTCAAGAAAGATGTCTTGAGGACATTGAACAGAAGAATCGATGCCTCCTTTCCAAGGCCCATAGCATTCTTTGCAGGTCAGTCTCTTTTTCCGAAGCTCTGGTGTCACGTGGCCCCACTGGGCACATGGTAATGTGTCCCAAGAGATGTCTTGGAAGCCTTGAAGGAATGGAGCCCTGTCACGCTTGGGGTATGTCTCTTTGTTTGGAAGTGCTCTACAAGGGTGCTGAAAAGCACCCTCTTCCACAGGGCTTCGTTCCTTCGTGAAGGCTGCCCTCCCAGGCTAGTGTGCTCTGTTTGCCTCCATCGAAATTCTCTCCCCCTACCTCTTGCCGTAGAAGGATTATTGATTATGTGTTTTGACACCATATGTAAGGAAGTTGCACGAAAATTAGAACTTTACAGTTGTGTTTCAAGAAAAATAAACAGGCCAGGGTAGAGGATGTAGGGCAAACAAATGGCACACCCTATAAAAATTAAGTAAGCCCGTATCTGGACGGAATCTAGGGGAACGTTCAAGGATCAGGGGTCAAGTTCGAAACTTCCCAAATCCGGAAAAGAGACAGAAAAATATCTTTCCTGGAGAGTGGAATTCATCCGATTTGTCTAAGTTGTCTTGGAAACATTGTGTCCGTGAAGGGGGTTGCCAGGACCACCTCGAATTTGGAGTTTCTGATCTCAGGATGTCAAACCAACCCACATGACCACGTGTTCTCAGTGCTTAGTTTGACCTAGGCTAGGGTAGCCAAGAGTCCTACAAGTGACCGGTGCAAATTCAAGGACAACAACCAAGAGTCACGAAAGCACTCACACCTCACCCTAGAGAACATACAGCGATTAACGAAATACAAACTAATCCCTTGGAATGAAGGAGAACGGACTGATAAGCATGTCTAAGGGAGATAGCTGAGAAAGACCATGACGAGTATACTATGGAAAAGAAAAAGAGGACCCAGAAAATGGAAGGTGAACAGAAATCACACCTGAATTATCCACAATGAAAGATGATGTCCGTCTTTAGACAGACTCTGCTGGAACGTTTGAAAGTCAGAGAAATTCACAAGCCAAAAAACGGCAGCGAAGGTCAAGCATGGGCTAACTGGGAAGGGTGAGTTATGAGACTGCTCCAAGCAGGCTCTGAAACCTGTATCCAGGAAGCATGCTGGACCTCAGAGACACAATTATGACAAATCCTCTGACATCACAATGGACCCGAAAAACAACCTAGCCTCATCTACACAGTGCTAGAGTTGGGCTCACTAGTATATTTAACTCCCATTGCACTCAACTGCACGTTGCCACTGAACATGTAAGTGGCCGGCCGGTGGTGCAGTGGTGAGGTCCGCACCTTCTGGGTCTGTGGCCCAGTATGGGCTGGGTGGAATCCTCGGTTTGGGCCCCCTCACCACTGCTTCAGTTGTTCTGGTGCAGGCGTCCGAGGTAGAGTAGAGGCAGATGGGAAGGGACGTTGGACAGGGCCAGACTTCCACAGCAAATACAGGAGCATTGCCAGCAGATGTGAGCACAGCAATGCACTTGTGCCAAAACAAAACCAATTAAAAGTTGCAAAGAACAGAAAAACTGAAGCTAAGGAAAAAAAAAACAAAAAAACAGGAGCTTGCCATTACGAAGAATAGGATCTCTGTGAATAACCTTAGCAAAACAGGTGAATTCTATGTTAATTCAAAAACTAGCAAACCTTTGGGGAAAGAAACTCAAGAAGACACAAGAAAAAAAAAGATATCGAGGGATCGAGGAATGGAAGGATTAACACACTTGAAAGGTTCATACCGCAGTAAGGAATCTCTGGATTCCATGCAATCCCAGTCAAAGTTGCAGCAGTATTTGCCACAGAGAAGAAGAGAGAATCCTAAAGTTTCTAGCCAGCAACACGAGACCCTGACTAGGCAAAGGAATCCTCAGGAAAACGAACAAAGCAGCACGTGTCACAATTTCTGATTTCAACATAGAGGACGAAGCGCTAGGTACCGAAACGGCACAGTCTGGGCCCCAAAACAGGCATGAAGACCCATGCAAAACAATTGAGAGCCCAGAGCCCAACTCAAACTTACATGGACAGCCCATTTTGGACCAGGGAGCCAAGTGGAGACAGCGGAGGAAGGAGAGTCTCTACAATAAACGGTGCTGGGAAGCCTGCACAGCCACATGGAACACAACGAGAGTACACCATGATGTTACACCTGGCACACACACCACCTGAAATGGATTAAAGCCTTGAATGGCAGACTTGAAACCGTGAACCTTGTAGGAGAAGACCTAGGCAGAGTGCTCTTTGCCATCTGTCTGAGCCGCCTATTTGGAAGAAGCATGTCTGACTGGGCAAGGGCAACAAAGGAAACAAGAAACAAACGGGACCACATCAAATGCACACACTTCTGCCCACTCAAGGAAACCATCAACTGAATACTAAGACACCACAACGATTGGGAGAGGATGTTTGCAAACCACACATCGGACAAGGGGTGAAAAGCCCAAAGATACAATCAACTCGCACGTCTCCACAAGAAAAAAAACAAGCCAATGAAAACCTGGTCAAAAGATGGAAGCAGAGATTTCTCCGAAGAAGACAGAAAGAGGGCCAGTAGGTGCATGAAAACTTGTTCACCATCATTAAGTCTCAGGAAAATGCAAATCCAAACTGCAAGGCCATGGCAGCTCACTGTGGTCAGCATGGCTAGAAGGAAGCAGACAGGAAATAACAAGTGTCAGAGAGGAGGTGGAGAGAAGGGAAGCCTCCTGCACTGCTGGTGGGAGTGTAACCCGGTGCAGCCACGATGCCAAAGGTGTGGAACTGCCTCAGAAGTTTAAGTATCCATGTCCCGTATGACCCAGCTATTAATCTGCCGCTTGCTTATCCAAAACAGTCAGAAAGACTACCGCATAAAGACATGTGCATGGCTGTGTTCACCACAGTCTTACTCCGGATATCCAAGACTTGGAAAGCACCCTGGTGTCCAGCAAGGGATGATTGGAGAAGGAAGATGGGCTATAGCCACACAATGGTATACCACTCAGCCGGAACAAATGATGCAATCCAGCCATTTGTGACCACCAGAATGGCTGTGAGGGTTTTAGGGGAAGTGTAACAAGCCCCAGTGAGAAATTCAAATACCATAGAATCTCACTTACAAGGCGAAGAAAAAGCAAGCACTAACCAACAGGTGGCACTGAACATTTGTATGCGGGCTCCCAGAGGCAAAGAGGGGCGGTGACGGAGGGTGAAAGAGAAGATTAGGCACAAGTGTGTGGTGAGGGCCTGTGATTAGTCTTACACTGGTGAAGATGATGTAAGCTACACAGAAGTCTAAAGCAATGAGGATGTGAATCTGGAAGTTATAGTACGTTCTAATGCAGGGTCATGGCTATAAATTCACCTCAAATCAAAAATCCAAAAAGGGGTCCAGAATGATGTCATAAAGCTTTGGGGGCGGAAAGAGTTTACAGAAGGTGAACTTCCAAGGATGGAAAATCACCTCCAAATGCTTACAGATGCTACAGAAAGGCAGACCATTCCAAATAGGTGAAGAGGAATACTACGAAGAGAACATGATCAGTCCTAAACCCATGAACGAACGGAAAATGTTACCGTCCATGATGTTATTACTAATCACCTTCACGAATAATCCAAACAGGCCCACGTCTTCCCAAGTTCAGGCAAAAGGTTGGTCCAAAAGTACAATTCAGGGCCGGCCCTGTGGTGGAGCAGGTAAGTGCCCACATTCCGCTTGGGCGGCCCGGGCCTCACTGTTTCACATTACGAGTGCATATCACATTAGTAGTGTTAGGAAATATAGATTTCATGGTATGGTGCGGGCAGAGATCATAAATAAGCAGCAATTGTGAGGATACGTTATCAATACGCACAAGAAAAGGAACCATAAGAATATTACAATCTATGGAAGTATCTGGTACACTTCCCAAAGGCAGAAGGAAGGAAAACTTGTGACCTGCCAAGGTGGAATTGGCAGAGTGCCACGAGATGACACCATCATTGTGCATCAGAACATTCCCTGGGCAACTTCAACTTGTGAGGGAGTCCAGGACTTTTTCTGGGTAAGGTCCACCCATTTTGCCATCTACCCAAGATATAAGAGATAAAACCCAGGATAATCTTACAGGAGTGAAACCAGTGTCTAGAGAGAATGTAGGAGCCCTTTCGAAGTTCAAGGAGAAAGATAGAAACTGACAACAATTGCAGAAAAAGGAAAACTATCCTACCTAGACAGGGTGAGGAGTCAGACTGGTCTGAGATGGCTGTGAAACTCTGTGTGCACGGAGGTTGTCAGGACAACTTCGAATTTTGAGGTCGCTTATGACATCACGGTGAACATGTCCCCCAGGGTGGCCGCATGGTTACAGTCTGAGGATTGGCCTAGGCTAGGCTATTAAAGGGACAGATACACAGAAACAGGTTTGGCAAACAGAAAGCAGGCACAGAAACTAGAAGAGATAAAACAGAGTCTGATGCAAGGGATAAGAAAGGAACCCTAGGCCACAAGTGAGAATAGAGGGACAGGCACGGAGAGGAGAACATTGTCATCTATTCAAGTCTATGGGGAGGTCATGCTGATTCAAGCTTGCAACTTCATTGGAAACAAGTGGCCGGACTTGGGGTTCATCACACCTACAGTGCCCTTGTGCCTTAAGCATAATGCAAAGTCAAGAAAGATGTCTTGAGGACATTGAACAGAAGAATCGATGCCTCCTTTCCAAGGCCCATAGCATTCTTTGCAGGTCAGTCTCTTTTTCCGAAGCTCTGGTGTCACGTGGCCCCACTGGGCACATGGTAATGTGTCCCAAGAGATGTCTTGGAAGCCTTGAAGGAATGGAGCCCTGTCACGCTTGGGGTATGTCTCTTTGTTTGGAAGTGCTCTACAAGGGTGCTGAAAAGCACCCTCTTCCACAGGGCTTCGTTCCTTCGTGAAGGCTGCCCTCCCAGGCTAGTGTGCTCTGTTTGCCTCCATCGAAATTCTCTCCCCCTACCTCTTGCCGTAGAAGGATTATTGATTATGTGTTTTGACACCATATGTAAGGAAGTTGCACGAAAATTAGAACTTTACAGTTGTGTTTCAAGAAAAATAAACAGGCCAGGGTAGAGGATGTAGGGCAAACAAATGGCACACCCTATAAAAATTAAGTAAGCCCGTATCTGGACGGAATCTAGGGGAACGTTCAAGGATCAGGGGTCAAGTTCGAAACTTCCCAAATCCGGAAAAGAGACAGAAAAATATCTTTCCTGGAGAGTGGAATTCATCCGATTTGTCTAAGTTGTCTTGGAAACATTGTGTCCGTGAAGGGGGTTGCCAGGACCACCTCGAATTTGGAGTTTCTGATCTCAGGATGTCAAACCAACCCACATGACCACGTGTTCTCAGTGCTTAGTTTGACCTAGGCTAGGGTAGCCAAGAGTCCTACAAGTGACCGGTGCAAATTCAAGGACAACAACCAAGAGTCACGAAAGCACTCACACCTCACCCTAGAGAACATACAGCGATTAACGAAATACAAACTAATCCCTTGGAATGAAGGAGAACGGACTGATAAGCATGTCTAAGGGAGATAGCTGAGAAAGACCATGACGAGTATACTATGGAAAAGAAAAAGAGGACCCAGAAAATGGAAGGTGAACAGAAATCACACCTGAATTATCCACAATGAAAGATGATGTCCGTCTTTAGACAGACTCTGCTGGAACGTTTGAAAGTCAGAGAAATTCACAAGCCAAAAAACGGCAGCGAAGGTCAAGCATGGGCTAACTGGGAAGGGTGAGTTATGAGACTGCTCCAAGCAGGCTCTGAAACCTGTATCCAGGAAGCATGCTGGACCTCAGAGACACAATTATGACAAATCCTCTGACATCACAATGGACCCGAAAAACAACCTAGCCTCATCTACACAGTGCTAGAGTTGGGCTCACTAGTATATTTAACTCCCATTGCACTCAACTGCACGTTGCCACTGAACATGTAAGTGGCCGGCCGGTGGTGCAGTGGTGAGGTCCGCACCTTCTGGGTCTGTGGCCCAGTATGGGCTGGGTGGAATCCTCGGTTTGGGCCCCCTCACCACTGCTTCAGTTGTTCTGGTGCAGGCGTCCGAGGTAGAGTAGAGGCAGATGGGAAGGGACGTTGGACAGGGCCAGACTTCCACAGCAAATACAGGAGCATTGCCAGCAGATGTGAGCACAGCAATGCACTTGTGCCAAAACAAAACCAATTAAAAGTTGCAAAGAACAGAAAAACTGAAGCTAAGGAAAAAAAAAACAAAAAAACAGGAGCTTGCCATTACGAAGAATAGGATCTCTGTGAATAACCTTAGCAAAACAGGTGAATTCTATGTTAATTCAAAAACTAGCAAACCTTTGGGGAAAGAAACTCAAGAAGACACAAGAAAAAAAAAGATATCGAGGGATCGAGGAATGGAAGGATTAACACACTTGAAAGGTTCATACCGCAGTAAGGAATCTCTGGATTCCATGCAATCCCAGTCAAAGTTGCAGCAGTATTTGCCACAGAGAAGAAGAGAGAATCCTAAAGTTTCTAGCCAGCAACACGAGACCCTGACTAGGCAAAGGAATCCTCAGGAAAACGAACAAAGCAGCACGTGTCACAATTTCTGATTTCAACATAGAGGACGAAGCGCTAGGTACCGAAACGGCACAGTCTGGGCCCCAAAACAGGCATGAAGACCCATGCAAAACAATTGAGAGCCCAGAGCCCAACTCAAACTTACATGGACAGCCCATTTTGGACCAGGGAGCCAAGTGGAGACAGCGGAGGAAGGAGAGTCTCTACAATAAACGGTGCTGGGAAGCCTGCACAGCCACATGGAACACAACGAGAGTACACCATGATGTTACACCTGGCACACACACCACCTGAAATGGATTAAAGCCTTGAATGGCAGACTTGAAACCGTGAACCTTGTAGGAGAAGACCTAGGCAGAGTGCTCTTTGCCATCTGTCTGAGCCGCCTATTTGGAAGAAGCATGTCTGACTGGGCAAGGGCAACAAAGGAAACAAGAAACAAACGGGACCACATCAAATGCACACACTTCTGCCCACTCAAGGAAACCATCAACTGAATACTAAGACACCACAACGATTGGGAGAGGATGTTTGCAAACCACACATCGGACAAGGGGTGAAAAGCCCAAAGATACAATCAACTCGCACGTCTCCACAAGAAAAAAAACAAGCCAATGAAAACCTGGTCAAAAGATGGAAGCAGAGATTTCTCCGAAGAAGACAGAAAGAGGGCCAGTAGGTGCATGAAAACTTGTTCACCATCATTAAGTCTCAGGAAAATGCAAATCCAAACTGCAAGGCCATGGCAGCTCACTGTGGTCAGCATGGCTAGAAGGAAGCAGACAGGAAATAACAAGTGTCAGAGAGGAGGTGGAGAGAAGGGAAGCCTCCTGCACTGCTGGTGGGAGTGTAACCCGGTGCAGCCACGATGCCAAAGGTGTGGAACTGCCTCAGAAGTTTAAGTATCCATGTCCCGTATGACCCAGCTATTAATCTGCCGCTTGCTTATCCAAAACAGTCAGAAAGACTACCGCATAAAGACATGTGCATGGCTGTGTTCACCACAGTCTTACTCCTGATATCCAAGACTTGGAAAGCACCCTGGTGTCCAGCAAGGGATGATTGGAGAAGGAAGATGGGCTATAGCCACACAATGGTATACCACTCAGCCGGAACAAATGATGCAATCCAGCCATTTGTGACCACCAGAATGGCTGTGAGGGTTTTAGGGGAAGTGTAACAAGCCCCAGTGAGAAATTCAAATACCATAGAATCTCACTTACAAGGCGAAGAAAAAGCAAGCACTAACCAACAGGTGGCACTGAACATTTGTATGCGGGCTCCCAGAGGCAAAGAGGGGCGGTGACGGAGGGTGAAAGAGAAGATTAGGCACAAGTGTGTGGTGAGGGCCTGTGATTAGTCTTACACTGGTGAAGATGATGTAAGCTACACAGAAGTCTAAAGCAATGAGGATGTGAATCTGGAAGTTATAGTACGTTCTAATGCAGGGTCATGGCTATAAATTCACCTCAAATCAAAAATCCAAAAAGGGGTCCAGAATGATGTCATAAAGCTTTGGGGGCGGAAAGAGTTTACAGAAGGTGAACTTCCAAGGATGGAAAATCACCTCCAAATGCTTACAGATGCTACAGAAAGGCAGACCATTCCAAATAGGTGAAGAGGAATACTACGAAGAGAACATGATCAGTCCTAAACCCATGAACGAACGGAAAATGTTACCGTCCATGATGTTATTACTAATCACCTTCACGAATAATCCAAACAGGCCCACGTCTTCCCAAGTTCAGGCAAAAGGTTGGTCCAAAAGTACAATTCAGGGCCGGCCCTGTGGTGGAGCAGGTAAGTGCCCACATTCCGCTTGGGCGGCCCGGGCCTCACTGTTTCACATTACGAGTGCATATCACATTAGTAGTGTTAGGAAATATAGATTTCATGGTATGGTGCGGGCAGAGATCATAAATAAGCAGCAATTGTGAGGATACGTTATCAATACGCACAAGAAAAGGAACCATAAGAATATTACAATCTATGGAAGTATCTGGTACACTTCCCAAAGGCAGAAGGAAGGAAAACTTGTGACCTGCCAAGGTGGAATTGGCAGAGTGCCACGAGATGACACCATCATTGTGCATCAGAACATTCCCTGGGCAACTTCAACTTGTGAGGGAGTCCAGGACTTTTTCTGGGTAAGGTCCACCCATTTTGCCATCTACCCAAGATATAAGAGATAAAACCCAGGATAATCTTACAGGAGTGACACCAGTGTCTAGAGAGAATGTAGGAGCCCTTTCGAAGTTCAAGGAGAAAGATAGAAACTGACAACAATTGCAGAAAAAGGAAAACTATCCTACCTAGACAGGGTGAGGAGTCAGACTGGTCTGAGATGGCTGTGAAACTCTGTGTGCACGGAGGTTGTCAGGACAACTTCGAATTTTGAGGTCGCTTATGACATCACGGTGAACATGTCCCCCAGGGTGGCCGCATGGTTACAGTCTGAGGATTGGCCTAGGCTAGGCTATTAAAGGGACAGATACCCAGAAACAGGTTTGGCAAACAGAAAGCAGGCACAGAAACTAGAAGAGATAAAACAGAGTCTGATGCAAGGGATAAGAAAGGAACCCTAGGCCACAAGTGAGAATAGAGGGACAGGCACGGAGAGGAGAACATTGTCATCTATTCAAGTCTATGGGGAGGTCATGCTGATTCAAGCTTGCAACTTCATTGGAAACAAGTGGCCGGACTTGGGGTTCATCACACCTACAGTGCCCTTGTGCCTTAAGCATAATGCAAAGTCAAGAAAGATGTCTTGAGGACATTGAACAGAAGAATCGATGCCTCCTTTCCAAGGCCCATAGCATTCTTTGCAGGTCAGTCTCTATTTCCGAAGCTCTGGTGTCACGTGGCCCCACTGGGCACATGGTAATGTGTCCCAAGAGATGTCTTGGAAGCCTTGAAGGAATGGAGCCCTGTCACGCTTGGGGTATGTCTCTTTGTTTGGAAGTGCTCTACAAGGGTGCTGAAAAGCACCCTCTTCCACAGGGCTTCGTTCCTTCGTGAAGGCTGCCCTCCCAGGCTAGTGTGCTCTGTTTGCCTCCATCGAAATTCTCTCCCCCTACCTCTTGCCGTAGAAGGATTATTGATTATGTGTTTTGACACCATATGTAAGGAAGTTGCACGAAAATTAGAACTTTACAGTTGTGTTTCAAGAAAAATAAACAGGCCAGGGTAGAGGATGTAGGGCAAACAAATGGCACACCCTATAAAAATTAAGTAAGCCCGTATCTGGACGGAATCTAGGGGAACGTTCAAGGATCAGGGGTCAAGTTCGAAACTTCCCAAATCCGGAAAAGAGACAGAAAAATATCTTTCCTGGAGAGTGGAATTCATCCGATTTGTCTAAGTTGTCTTGGAAACATTGTGTCCGTGAAGGGGGTTGCCAGGACCACCTCGAATTTGGAGTTTCTGATCTCAGGATGTCAAACCAACCCACATGACCACGTGTTCTCAGTGCTTAGTTTGACCTAGGCTAGGGTAGCCAAGAGTCCTACAAGTGACCGGTGCAAATTCAAGGACAACAACCAAGAGTCACGAAAGCACTCACACCTCACCCTAGAGAACATACAGCGATTAACGAAATAC
Source organism: Equus asinus (assembly GCF_041296235.1). Classification (NCBI taxonomy): domain Eukaryota; kingdom Metazoa; phylum Chordata; class Mammalia; order Perissodactyla; family Equidae; genus Equus; species Equus asinus. The sequence goes on along the minus strand of NC_091813.1, from coordinate 8,777,163 downwards.
AAACTAATCCCTTGGAATGAAGGAGAACGGACTGATAAGCATGTCTAAGGGAGATAGCTGAGAAAGACCATGACGAGTATACTATGGAAAAGAAAAAGAGGACCCAGAAAATGGAAGGTGAACAGAAATCACACCTGAATTATCCACAATGAAAGATGATGTCCGTCTTTAGACAGACTCTGCTGGAACGTTTGAAAGTCAGAGAAATTCACAAGCCAAAAAACGGCAGCGAAGGTCAAGCATGGGCTAACTGGGAAGGGTGAGTTATGAGACTGCTCCAAGCAGGCTCTGAAACCTGTATCCAGGAAGCATGCTGGACCTCAGAGACACAATTATGACAAATCCTCTGACATCACAATGGACCCGAAAAACAACCTAGCCTCATCTACACAGTGCTAGAGTTGGGCTCACTAGTATATTTAACTCCCATTGCACTCAACTGCACGTTGCCACTGAACATGTAAGTGGCCGGCCGGTGGTGCAGTGGTGAGGTCCGCACCTTCTGGGTCTGTGGCCCAGTATGGGCTGGGTGGAATCCTCGGTTTGGGCCCCCTCACCACTGCTTCAGTTGTTCTGGTGCAGGCGTCCGAGGTAGAGTAGAGGCAGATGGGAAGGGACGTTGGACAGGGCCAGACTTCCACAGCAAATACAGGAGCATTGCCAGCAGATGTGAGCACAGCAATGCACTTGTGCCAAAACAAAACCAATTAAAAGTTGCAAAGAACAGAAAAACTGAAGCTAAGGAAAAAAAAAACAAAAAAACAGGAGCTTGCCATTACGAAGAATAGGATCTCTGTGAATAACCTTAGCAAAACAGGTGAATTCTATGTTAATTCAAAAACTAGCAAACCTTTGGGGAAAGAAACTCAAGAAGACACAAGAAAAAAAAAGATATCGAGGGATCGAGGAATGGAAGGATTAACACACTTGAAAGGTTCATACCGCAGTAAGGAATCTCTGGATTCCATGCAATCCCAGTCAAAGTTGCAGCAGTATTTGCCACAGAGAAGAAGAGAGAATCCTAAAGTTTCTAGCCAGCAACACGAGACCCTGACTAGGCAAAGGAATCCTCAGGAAAACGAACAAAGCAGCACGTGTCACAATTTCTGATTTCAACATAGAGGACGAAGCGCTAGGTACCGAAACGGCACAGTCTGGGCCCCAAAACAGGCATGAAGACCCATGCAAAACAATTGAGAGCCCAGAGCCCAACTCAAACTTACATGGACAGCCCATTTTGGACCAGGGAGCCAAGTGGAGACAGCGGAGGAAGGAGAGTCTCTACAATAAACGGTGCTGGGAAGCCTGCACAGCCACATGGAACACAACGAGAGTACACCATGATGTTACACCTGGCACACACACCACCTGAAATGGATTAAAGCCTTGAATGGCAGACTTGAAACCGTGAACCTTGTAGGAGAAGACCTAGGCAGAGTGCTCTTTGCCATCTGTCTGAGCCGCCTATTTGGAAGAAGCATGTCTGACTGGGCAAGGGCAACAAAGGAAACAAGAAACAAACGGGACCACATCAAATGCACACACTTCTGCCCACTCAAGGAAACCATCAACTGAATACTAAGACACCACAACGATTGGGAGAGGATGTTTGCAAACCACACATCGGACAAGGGGTGAAAAGCCCAAAGATACAATCAACTCGCACGTCTCCACAAGAAAAAAAACAAGCCAATGAAAACCTGGTCAAAAGATGGAAGCAGAGATTTCTCCGAAGAAGACAGAAAGAGGGCCAGTAGGTGCATGAAAACTTGTTCACCATCATGAAGTCTCAGGAAAATGCAAATCCAAACTGCAAGGCCATGGCAGCTCACTGTGGTCAGCATGGCTAGAAGGAAGCAGACAGGAAATAACAAGTGTCAGAGAGGAGGTGGAGAGAAGGGAAGCCTCCTGCACTGCTGGTGGGAGTGTAACCCGGTGCAGCCACGATGCCAAAGGTGTGGAACTGCCTCAGAAGTTTAAGTATCCATGTCCCGTATGACCCAGCTATTAATCTGCCGCTTGCTTATCCAAAACAGTCAGAAAGACTACCGCATAAAGACATGTGCATGGCTGTGTTCACCACAGTCTTACTCCTGATATCCAAGACTTGGAAAGCACCCTGGTGTCCAGCAAGGGATGATTGGAGAAGGAAGATGGGCTATAGCCACACAATGGTATACCACTCAGCCGGAACAAATGATGCAATCCAGCCATTTGTGACCACCAGAATGGCTGTGAGGGTTTTAGGGGAAGTGTAACAAGCCCCAGTGAGAAATTCAAATACCATAGAATCTCACTTACAAGGCGAAGAAAAAGCAAGCACTAACCAACAGGTGGCACTGAACATTTGTATGCGGGCTCCCAGAGGCAAAGAGGGGCGGTGACGGAGGGTGAAAGAGAAGATTAGGCACAAGTGTGTGGTGAGGGCCTGTGATTAGTCTTACACTGGTGAAGATGATGTAAGCTACACAGAAGTCTAAAGCAATGAGGATGTGAATCTGGAAGTTATAGTACGTTCTAATGCAGGGTCATGGCTATAAATTCACCTCAAATCAAAAATCCAAAAAGGGGTCCAGAATGATGTCATAAAGCTTTGGGGGCGGAAAGAGTTTACAGAAGGTGAACTTCCAAGGATGGAAAATCACCTCCAAATGCTTACAGATGCTACAGAAAGGCAGACCATTCCAAATAGGTGAAGAGGAATACTACGAAGAGAACATGATCAGTCCTAAACCCATGAACGAACGGAAAATGTTACCGTCCATGATGTTATTACTAATCACCTTCACGAATAATCCAAACAGGCCCACGTCTTCCCAAGTTCAGGCAAAAGGTTGGTCCAAAAGTACAATTCAGGGCCGGCCCTGTGGTGGAGCAGGTAAGTGCCCACATTCCGCTTGGGCGGCCCGGGCCTCACTGTTTCACATTACGAGTGCATATCACATTAGTAGTGTTAGGAAATATAGATTTCATGGTATGGTGCGGGCAGAGATCATAAATAAGCAGCAATTGTGAGGATACGTTATCAATACGCACAAGAAAAGGAACCATAAGAATATTACAATCTATGGAAGTATCTGGTACACTTCCCAAAGGCAGAAGGAAGGAAAACTTGTGACCTGCCAAGGTGGAATTGGCAGAGTGCCACGAGATGACACCATCATTGTGCATCAGAACATTCCCTGGGCAACTTCAACTTGTGAGGGAGTCCAGGACTTTTTCTGGGTAAGGTCCACCCATTTTGCCATCTACCCAAGATATAAGAGATAAAACCCAGGATAATCTTACAGGAGTGAAACCAGTGTCTAGAGAGAATGTAGGAGCCCTTTCGAAGTTCAAGGAGAAAGATAGAAACTGACAACAATTGCAGAAAAAGGAAAACTATCCTACCTAGACAGGGTGAGGAGTCAGACTGGTCTGAGATGGCTGTGAAACTCTGTGTGCACGGAGGTTGTCAGGACAACTTCGAATTTTGAGGTCGCTTATGACATCACGGTGAACATGTCCCCCAGGGTGGCCGCATGGTTACAGTCTGAGGATTGGCCTAGGCTAGGCTATTAAAGGGACAGATACCCAGAAACAGGTTTGGCAAACAGAAAGCAGGCACAGAAACTAGAAGAGATAAAACAGAGTCTGATGCAAGGGATAAGAAAGGAACCCTAGGCCACAAGTGAGAATAGAGGGACAGGCACGGAGAGGAGAACATTGTCATCTATTCAAGTCTATGGGGAGGTCATGCTGATTCAAGCTTGCAACTTCATTGGAAACAAGTGGCCGGACTTGGCGTTCATCACACCTACAGTGCCCTTGTGCCTTAAGCATAATGCAAAGTCAAGAAAGATGTCTTGAGGACATTGAACAGAAGAATCGATGCCTCCTTTCCAAGGCCCATAGCATTCTTTGCAGGTCAGTCTCTTTTTCCGAAGCTCTGGTGTCACGTGGGCCCACTGGGCACATGGTAATGTGTCCCAAGAGATGTCTTGGAAGCCTTGAAGGAATGGAGCCCTGTCACGCTTGGGGTATGTCTCTTTGTTTGGAAGTGCTCTACAAGGGTGCTGAAAAGCACCCTCTTCCACAGGGCTTCGTTCCTTCGTGAAGGCTGCCCTCCCAGGCTAGTGTGCTCTGTTTGCCTCCATCGAAATTCTCTCCCCCTACCTCTTGCCGTAGAAGGATTATTGATTATGTGTTTTGACACCATATGTAAGGAAGTTGCACGAAAATTAGAACTTTACAGTTGTGTTTCAAGAAAAATAAACAGGCCAGGGTAGAGGATGTAGGGCAAACAAATGGCACACCCTATAAAAATTAAGTAAGCCCGTATCTGGACGGAATCTAGGGGAACGTTCAAGGATCAGGGGTCAAGTTCGAAACTTCCCAAATCCGGAAAAGAGACAGAAAAATATCTTTCCTGGAGAGTGGAATTCATCCGATTTGTCTAAGTTGTCTTGGAAACATTGTGTCCGTGAAGGGGGTTGCCAGGACCACCTCGAATTTGGAGTTTCTGATCTCAGGATGTCAAACCAACCCACATGACCACGTGTTCTCAGTGCTTAGTTTGACCTAGGCTAGGGTAGCCAAGAGTCCTACAAGTGACCGGTGCAAATTCAAGGACAACAACCAAGAGTCACGAAAGCACTCACACCTCACCCTAGAGAACATACAGCGATTAACGAAATACAAACTAATCCCTTGGAATGAAGGAGAACGGACTGATAAGCATGTCTAAGGGAGATAGCTGAGAAAGACCATGACGAGTATACTATGGAAAAGAAAAAGAGGACCCAGAAAATGGAAGGTGAACAGAAATCACACCTGAATTATCCACAATGAAAGATGATGTCCGTCTTTAGACAGACTCTGCTGGAACGTTTGAAAGTCAGAGAAATTCACAAGCCAAAAAACGGCAGCGAAGGTCAAGCATGGGCTAACTGGGAAGGGTGAGTTATGAGACTGCTCCAAGCAGGCTCTGAAACCTGTATCCAGGAAGCATGCTGGACCTCAGAGACACAATTATGACAAATCCTCTGACATCACAATGGACCCGAAAAACAACCTAGCCTCATCTACACAGTGCTAGAGTTGGGCTCACTAGTATATTTAACTCCCATTGCACTCAACTGCACGTTGCCACTGAACATGTAAGTGGCCGGCCGGTGGTGCAGTGGTGAGGTCCGCACCTTCTGGGTCTGTGGCCCAGTATGGGCTGGGTGGAATCCTCGGTTTGGGCCCCCTCACCACTGCTTCAGTTGTTCTGGTGCAGGCGTCCGAGGTAGAGTAGAGGCAGATGGGAAGGGACGTTGGACAGGGCCAGACTTCCACAGCAAATACAGGAGCATTGCCAGCAGATGTGAGCACAGCAATGCACTTGTGCCAAAACAAAACCAATTAAAAGTTGCAAAGAACAGAAAAACTGAAGCTAAGGAAAAAAAAAAACAAAAAAACAGGAGCTTGCCATTACGAAGAATAGGATCTCTGTGAATAACCTTAGCAAAACAGGTGAATTCTATGTTAATTCAAAAACTAGCAAACCTTTGGGGAAAGAAACTCAAGAAGACACAAGAAAAAAAAAGATATCGAGGGATCGAGGAATGGAAGGATTAACACACTTGAAAGGTTCATACCGCAGTAAGGAATCTCTGGATTCCATGCAATCCCAGTCAAAGTTGCAGCAGTATTTGCCACAGAGAAGAAGAGAGAATCCTAAAGTTTCTAGCCAGCAACACGAGACCCTGACTAGGCAAAGGAATCCTCAGGAAAACGAACAAAGCAGCACGTGTCACAATTTCTGATTTCAACATAGAGGACGAAGCGCTAGGTACCGAAACGGCACAGTCTGGGCCCCAAAACAGGCATGAAGACCCATGCAAAACAATTGAGAGCCCAGAGCCCAACTCAAACTTACATGGACAGCCCATTTTGGACCAGGGAGCCAAGTGGAGACAGCGGAGGAAGGAGAGTCTCTACAATAAACGGTGCTGGGAAGCCTGCACAGCCACATGGAACACAACGAGAGTACACCATGATGTTACACCTGGCACACACACCACCTGAAATGGATTAAAGCCTTGAATGGCAGACTTGAAACCGTGAACCTTGTAGGAGAAGACCTAGGCAGAGTGCTCTTTGCCATCTGTCTGAGCCGCCTATTTGGAAGAAGCATGTCTGACTGGGCAAGGGCAACAAAGGAAACAAGAAACAAACGGGACCACATCAAATGCACACACTTCTGCCCACTCAAGGAAACCATCAACTGAATACTAAGACACCACAACGATTGGGAGAGGATGTTTGCAAACCACACATCGGACAAGGGGTGAAAAGCCCAAAGATACAATCAACTCGCACGTCTCCACAAGAAAAAAAACAAGCCAATGAAAACCTGGTCAAAAGATGGAAGCAGAGATTTCTCCGAAGAAGACAGAAAGAGGGCCAGTAGGTGCATGAAAACTTGTTCACCATCATTAAGTCTCAGGAAAATGCAAATCCAAACTGCAAGGCCATGGCAGCTCACTGTGGTCAGCATGGCTAGAAGGAAGCAGACAGGAAATAACAAGTGTCAGAGAGGAGGTGGAGAGAAGGGAAGCCTCCTGCACTGCTGGTGGGAGTGTAACCCGGTGCAGCCACGATGCCAAAGGTGTGGAACTGCCTCAGAAGTTTAAGTATCCATGTCCCGTATGACCCAGCTATTAATCTGCCGCTTGCTTATCCAAAACAGTCAGAAAGACTACCGCATAAAGACATGTGCATGGCTGTGTTCACCACAGTCTTACTCCTGATATCCAAGACTTGGAAAGCACCCTGGTGTCCAGCAAGGGATGATTGGAGAAGGAAGATGGGCTATAGCCACACAATGGTATACCACTCAGCCGGAACAAATGATGCAATCCAGCCATTTGTGACCACCAGAATGGCTGTGAGGGTTTTAGGGGAAGTGTAACAAGCCCCAGTGAGAAATTCAAATACCATAGAATCTCACTTACAAGGCGAAGAAAAAGCAAGCACTAACCAACAGGTGGCACTGAACATTTGTATGCGGGCTCCCAGAGGCAAAGAGGGGCGGTGACGGAGGGTGAAAGAGAAGATTAGGCACAAGTGTGTGGTGAGGGCCTGTGATTAGTCTTACACTGGTGAAGATGATGTAAGCTACACAGAAGTCTAAAGCAATGAGGATGTGAATCTGGAAGTTATAGTACGTTCTAATGCAGGGTCATGGCTATAAATTCACCTCAAATCAAAAATCCAAAAAGGGGTCCAGAATGATGTCATAAAGCTTTGGGGGCGGAAAGAGTTTACAGAAGGTGAACTTCCAAGGATGGAAAATCACCTCCAAATGCTTACAGATGCTACAGAAAGGCAGACCATTCCAAATAGGTGAAGAGGAATACTACGAAGAGAACATGATCAGTCCTAAACCCATGAACGAACGGAAAATGTTACCGTCCATGATGTTATTACTAATCACCTTCACGAATAATCCAAACAGGCCCACGTCTTCCCAAGTTCAGGCAAAAGGTTGGTCCAAAAGTACAATTCAGGGCCGGCCCTGTGGTGGAGCAGGTAAGTGCCCACATTCCGCTTGGGCGGCCCGGGCCTCACTGTTTCACATTACGAGTGCATATCACATTAGTAGTGTTAGGAAATATAGATTTCATGGTATGGTGCGGGCAGAGATCATAAATAAGCAGCAATTGTGAGGATACGTTATCAATACGCACAAGAAAAGGAACCATAAGAATATTACAATCTATGGAAGTATCTGGTACACTTCCCAAAGGCAGAAGGAAGGAAAACTTGTGACCTGCCAAGGTGGAATTGGCAGAGTGCCACGAGATGACACCATCATTGTGCATCAGAACATTCCCTGGGCAACTTCAACTTGTGAGGGAGTCCAGGACTTTTTCTGGGTAAGGTCCACCCATTTTGCCATCTACCCAAGATATAAGAGATAAAACCCAGGATAATCTTACAGGAGTGAAACCAGTGTCTAGAGAGAATGTAGGAGCCCTTTCGAAGTTCAAGGAGAAAGATAGAAACTGACAACAATTGCAGAAAAAGGAAAACTATCCTACCTAGACAGGGTGAGGAGTCAGACTGGTCTGAGATGGCTGTGAAACTCTGTGTGCACGGAGGTTGTCAGGACAACTTCGAATTTTGAGGTCGCTTATGACATCACGGTGAACATGTCCCCCAGGGTGGCCGCATGGTTACAGTCTGAGGATTGGCCTAGGCTAGGCTATTAAAGGGACAGATACCCAGAAACAGGTTTGGCAAACAGAAAGCAGGCACAGAAACTAGAAGAGATAAAACAGAGTCTGATGCAAGGGATAAGAAAGGAACCCTAGGCCACAAGTGAGAATAGAGGGACAGGCACGGAGAGGAGAACATTGTCATCTATTCAAGTCTATGGGGAGGTCATGCTGATTCAAGCTTGCAACTTCATTGGAAACAAGTGGCCGGACTTGGGGTTCATCACACCTACAGTGCCCTTGTGCCTTAAGCATAATGCAAAGTCAAGAAAGATGTCTTGAGGACATTGAACAGAAGAATCGATGCCTCCTTTCCAAGGCCCATAGCATTCTTTGCAGGTCAGTCTCTTTTTCCGAAGCTCTGGTGTCACGTGGGCCCACTGGGCACATGGTAATGTGTCCCAAGAGATGTCTTGGAAGCCTTGAAGGAATGGAGCCCTGTCACGCTTGGGGTATGTCTCTTTGTTTGGAAGTGCTCTACAAGGGTGCTGAAAAGCACCCTCTTCCACAGGGCTTCGTTCCTTCGTGAAGGCTGCCCTCCCAGGCTAGTGTGCTCTGTTTGCCTCCATCGAAATTCTCTCCCCCTACCTCTTGCCGTAGAAGGATTATTGATTATGTGTTTTGACACCATATGTAAGGAAGTTGCACGAAAATTAGAACTTTACAGTTGTGTTTCAAGAAAAATAAACAGGCCAGGGTAGAGGATGTAGGGCAAACAAATGGCACACCCTATAAAAATTAAGTAAGCCCGTATCTGGACGGAATCTAGGGGAACGTTCAAGGATCAGGGGTCAAGTTCGAAACTTCCCAAATCCGGAAAAGAGACAGAAAAATATCTTTCCTGGAGAGTGGAATTCATCCGATTTGTCTAAGTTGTCTTGGAAACATTGTGTCCGTGAAGGGGGTTGCCAGGACCACCTCGAATTTGGAGTTTCTGATCTCAGGATGTCAAACCAACCCACATGACCACGTGTTCTCAGTGCTTAGTTTGACCTAGGCTAGGGTAGCCAAGAGTCCTACAAGTGACCGGTGCAAATTCAAGGACAACAACCAAGAGTCACGAAAGCACTCACACCTCACCCTAGAGAACATACAGCGATTAACGAAATACAAACTAATCCCTTGGAATGAAGGAGAACGGACTGATAAGCATGTCTAAGGGAGATAGCTGAGAAAGACCATGACGAGTATACTATGGAAAAGAAAAAGAGGACCCAGAAAATGGAAGGTGAACAGAAATCACACCTGAATTATCCACAATGAAAGATGATGTCCGTCTTTAGACAGACTCTGCTGGAACGTTTGAAAGTCAGAGAAATTCACAAGCCAAAAAACGGCAGCGAAGGTCAAGCATGGGCTAACTGGGAAGGGTGAGTTATGAGACTGCTCCAAGCAGGCTCTGAAACCTGTATCCAGGAAGCATGCTGGACCTCAGAGACACAATTATGACAAATCCTCTGACATCACAATGGACCCGAAAAACAACCTAGCCTCATCTACACAGTGCTAGAGTTGGGCTCACTAGTATATTTAACTCCCATTGCACTCAACTGCACGTTGCCACTGAACATGTAAGTGGCCGGCCGGTGGTGCAGTGGTGAGGTCCGCACCTTCTGGGTCTGTGGCCCAGTATGGGCTGGGTGGAATCCTCGGTTTGGGCCCCCTCACCACTGCTTCAGTTGTTCTGGTGCAGGCGTCCGAGGTAGAGTAGAGGCAGATGGGAAGGGACGTTGGACAGGGCCAGACTTCCACAGCAAATACAGGAGCATTGCCAGCAGATGTGAGCACAGCAATGCACTTGTGCCAAAACAAAACCAATTAAAAGTTGCAAAGAACAGAAAAACTGAAGCTAAGGAAAAAAAAAACAAAAAAACAGGAGCTTGCCATTACGAAGAATAGGATCTCTGTGAATAACCTTAGCAAAACAGGTGAATTCTATGTTAATTCAAAAACTAGCAAACCTTTGGGGAAAGAAACTCAAGAAGACACAAGAAAAAAAAAGATATCGAGGGATCGAGGAATGGAAGGATTAACACACTTGAAAGGTTCATACCGCAGTAAGGAATCTCTGGATTCCATGCAATCCCAGTCAAAGTTGCAGCAGTATTTGCCACAGAGAAGAAGAGAGAATCCTAAAGTTTCTAGCCAGCAACACGAGACCCTGACTAGGCAAAGGAATCCTCAGGAAAACGAACAAAGCAGCACGTGTCACAATTTCTGATTTCAACATAGAGGACGAAGCGCTAGGTACCGAAACGGCACAGTCTGGGCCCCAAAACAGGCATGAAGACCCATGCAAAACAATTGAGAGCCCAGAGCCCAACTCAAACTTACATGGACAGCCCATTTTGGACCAGGGAGCCAAGTGGAGACAGCGGAGGAAGGAGAGTCTCTACAATAAACGGTGCTGGGAAGCCTGCACAGCCACATGGAACACAACGAGAGTACACCATGATGTTACACCTGGCACACACACCACCTGAAATGGATTAAAGCCTTGAATGGCAGACTTGAAACCGTGAACCTTGTAGGAGAAGACCTAGGCAGAGTGCTCTTTGCCATCTGTCTGAGCCGCCTATTTGGAAGAAGCATGTCTGACTGGGCAAGGGCAACAAAGGAAACAAGAAACAAACGGGACCACATCAAATGCACACACTTCTGCCCACTCAAGGAAACCATCAACTGAATACTAAGACACCACAACGATTGGGAGAGGATGTTTGCAAACCACACATCGGACAAGGGGTGAAAAGCCCAAAGATACAATCAACTCGCACGTCTCCACAAGAAAAAAAACAAGCCAATGAAAACCTGGTCAAAAGATGGAAGCAGAGATTTCTCCGAAGAAGACAGAAAGAGGGCCAGTAGGTGCATGAAAACTTGTTCACCATCATTAAGTCTCAGGAAAATGCAAATCCAAACTGCAAGGCCATGGCAGCTCACTGTGGTCAGCATGGCTAGAAGGAAGCAGACAGGAAATAACAAGTGTCAGAGAGGAGGTGGAGAGAAGGGAAGCCTCCTGCACTGCTGGTGGGAGTGTAACCCGGTGCAGCCACGATGCCAAAGGTGTGGAACTGCCTCAGAAGTTTAAGTATCCATGTCCCGTATGACCCAGCTATTAATCTGCCGCTTGCTTATCCAAAACAGTCAGAAAGACTACCGCATAAAGACATGTGCATGGCTGTGTTCACCACAGTCTTACTCCTGATATCCAAGACTTGGAAAGCACCCTGGTGTCCAGCAAGGGATGATTGGAGAAGGAAGATGGGCTATAGCCACACAATGGTATACCACTCAGCCGGAACAAATGATGCAATCCAGCCATTTGTGACCACCAGAATGGCTGTGAGGGTTTTAGGGGAAGTGTAACAAGCCCCAGTGAGAAATTCAAATACCATAGAATCTCACTTACAAGGCGAAGAAAAAGCAAGCACTAACCAACAGGTGGCACTGAACATTTGTATGCGGGCTCCCAGAGGCAAAGAGGGGCGGTGACGGAGGGTGAAAGAGAAGATTAGGCACAAGTGTGTGGTGAGGGCCTGTGATTAGTCTTACACTGGTGAAGATGATGTAAGCTACACAGAAGTCTAAAGCAATGAGGATGTGAATCTGGAAGTTATAGTACGTTCTAATGCAGGGTCATGGCTATAAATTCACCTCAAATCAAAAATCCAAAAAGGGGTCCAGAATGATGTCATAAAGCTTTGGGGGCGGAAAGAGTTTACAGAAGGTGAACTTCCAAGGATGGAAAATCACCTCCAAATGCTTACAGATGCTACAGAAAGGCAGACCATTCCAAATAGGTGAAGAGGAATACTACGAAGAGAACATGATCAGTCCTAAACCCATGAACGAACGGAAAATGTTACCGTCCATGATGTTATTACTAATCACCTTCACGAATAATCCAAACAGGCCCACGTCTTCCCAAGTTCAGGCAAAAGGTTGGTCCAAAAGTACAATTCAGGGCCGGCCCTGTGGTGGAGCAGGTAAGTGCCCACATTCCGCTTGGGCGGCCCGGGCCTCACTGTTTCACATTACGAGTGCATATCACATTAGTAGTGTTAGGAAATATAGATTTCATGGTATGGTGCGGGCAGAGATCATAAATAAGCAGCAATTGTGAGGATACGTTATCAATACGCACAAGAAAAGGAACCATAAGAATATTACAATCTATGGAAGTATCTGGTACACTTCCCAAAGGCAGAAGGAAGGAAAACTTGTGACCTGCCAAGGTGGAATTGGCAGAGTGCCACGAGATGACACCATCATTGTGCATCAGAACATTCCCTGGGCAACTTCAACTTGTGAGGGAGTCCAGGACTTTTTCTGGGTAAGGTCCACCCATTTTGCCATCTACCCAAGATATAAGAGATAAAACCCAGGATAATCTTACAGGAGTGAAACCAGTGTCTAGAGAGAATGTAGGAGCCCTTTCGAAGTTCAAGGAGAAAGATAGAAACTGACAACAATTGCAGAAAAAGGAAAACTATCCTACCTAGACAGGGTGAGGAGTCAGACTGGTCTGAGATGGCTGTGAAACTCTGTGTGCACGGAGGTTGTCAGGACAACTTCGAATTTTGAGGTCGCTTATGACATCACGGTGAACATGTCCCCCAGGGTGGCCGCATGGTTACAGTCTGAGGATTGGCCTAGGCTAGGCTATTAAAGGGACAGATACCCAGAAACAGGTTTGGCAAACAGAAAGCAGGCACAGAAACTAGAAGAGATAAAACAGAGTCTGATGCAAGGGATAAGAAAGGAACCCTAGGCCACAAGTGAGAATAGAGGGACAGGCACGGAGAGGAGAACATTGTCATCTATTCAAGTCTATGGGGAGGTCATGCTGATTCAAGCTTGCAACTTCATTGGAAACAAGTGGCCGGACTTGGGGTTCATCACACCTACAGTGCCCTTGTGCCTTAAGCATAATGCAAAGTCAAGAAAGATGTCTTGAGGACATTGAACAGAAGAATCGATGCCTCCTTTCCAAGGCCCATAGCATTCTTTGCAGGTCAGTCTCTTTTTCCGAAGCTCTGGTGTCACGTGGCCCCACTGGGCACATGGTAATGTGTCCCAAGAGATGTCTTGGAAGCCTTGAAGGAATGGAGCCCTGTCACGCTTGGGGTATGTCTCTTTGTTTGGAAGTGCTCTACAAGGGTGCTGAAAAGCACCCTCTTCCACAGGGCTTCGTTCCTTCGTGAAGGCTGCCCTCCCAGGCTAGTGTGCTCTGTTTGCCTCCATCGAAATTCTCTCCCCCTACCTCTTGCCGTAGAAGGATTATTGATTATGTGTTTTGACACCATATGTAAGGAAGTTGCACGAAAATTAGAACTTTACAGTTGTGTTTCAAGAAAAATAAACAGGCCAGGGTAGAGGATGTAGGGCAAACAAATGGCACACCCTATAAAAATTAAGTAAGCCCGTATCTGGACGGAATCTAGGGGAACGTTCAAGGATCAGGGGTCAAGTTCGAAACTTCCCAAATCCGGAAAAGAGACAGAAAAATATCTTTCCTGGAGAGTGGAATTCATCCGATTTGTCTAAGTTGTCTTGGAAACATTGTGTCCGTGAAGGGGGTTGCCAGGACCACCTCGAATTTGGAGTTTCTGATCTCAGGATGTCAAACCAACCCACATGACCACGTGTTCTCAGTGCTTAGTTTGACCTAGGCTAGGGTAGCCAAGAGTCCTACAAGTGACCGGTGCAAATTCAAGGACAACAACCAAGAGTCACGAAAGCACTCACACCTCACCCTAGAGAACATACAGCGATTAACGAAATACAAACTAATCCCTTGGAATGAAGGAGAACGGACTGATAAGCATGTCTAAGGGAGATAGCTGAGAAAGACCATGACGAGTATACTATGGAAAAGAAAAAGAGGACCCAGAAAATGGAAGGTGAACAGAAATCACACCTGAATTATCCACAATGAAAGATGATGTCCGTCTTTAGACAGACTCTGCTGGAACGTTTGAAAGTCAGAGAAATTCACAAGCCAAAAAACGGCAGCGAAGGTCAAGCATGGGCTAACTGGGAAGGGTGAGTTATGAGACTGCTCCAAGCAGGCTCTGAAACCTGTATCCAGGAAGCATGCTGGACCTCAGAGACACAATTATGACAAATCCTCTGACATCACAATGGACCCGAAAAACAACCTAGCCTCATCTACACAGTGCTAGAGTTGGGCTCACTAGTATATTTAACTCCCATTGCACTCAACTGCACGTTGCCACTGAACATGTAAGTGGCCGGCCGGTGGTGCAGTGGTGAGGTCCGCACCTTCTGGGTCTGTGGCCCAGTATGGGCTGGGTGGAATCCTCGGTTTGGGCCCCCTCACCACTGCTTCAGTTGTTCTGGTGCAGGCGTCCGAGGTAGAGTAGAGGCAGATGGGAAGGGACGTTGGACAGGGCCAGACTTCCACAGCAAATACAGGAGCATTGCCAGCAGATGTGAGCACAGCAATGCACTTGTGCCAAAACAAAACCAATTAAAAGTTGCAAAGAACAGAAAAACTGAAGCTAAGGAAAAAAAAAACAAAAAAACAGGAGCTTGCCATTACGAAGAATAGGATCTCTGTGAATAACCTTAGCAAAACAGGTGAATTCTATGTTAATTCAAAAACTAGCAAACCTTTGGGGAAAGAAACTCAAGAAGACACAAGAAAAAAAAAGATATCGAGGGATCGAGGAATGGAAGGATTAACACACTTGAAAGGTTCATACCGCAGTAAGGAATCTCTGGATTCCATGCAATCCCAGTCAAAGTTGCAGCAGTATTTGCCACAGAGAAGAAGAGAGAATCCTAAAGTTTCTAGCCAGCAACACGAGACCCTGACTAGGCAAAGGAATCCTCAGGAAAACGAACAAAGCAGCACGTGTCACAATTTCTGATTTCAACATAGAGGACGAAGCGCTAGGTACCGAAACGGCACAGTCTGGGCCCCAAAACAGGCATGAAGACCCATGCAAAACAATTGAGAGCCCAGAGCCCAACTCAAACTTACATGGACAGCCCATTTTGGACCAGGGAGCCAAGTGGAGACAGCGGAGGAAGGAGAGTCTCTACAATAAACGGTGCTGGGAAGCCTGCACAGCCACATGGAACACAACGAGAGTACACCATGATGTTACACCTGGCACACACACCACCTGAAATGGATTAAAGCCTTGAATGGCAGACTTGAAACCGTGAACCTTGTAGGAGAAGACCTAGGCAGAGTGCTCTTTGCCATCTGTCTGAGCCGCCTATTTGGAAGAAGCATGTCTGACTGGGCAAGGGCAACAAAGGAAACAAGAAACAAACGGGACCACATCAAATGCACACACTTCTGCCCACTCAAGGAAACCATCAACTGAATACTAAGACACCACAACGATTGGGAGAGGATGTTTGCAAACCACACATCGGACAAGGGGTGAAAAGCCCAAAGATACAATCAACTCGCACGTCTCCACAAGAAAAAAAACAAGCCAATGAAAACCTGGTCAAAAGATGGAAGCAGAGATTTCTCCGAAGAAGACAGAAAGAGGGCCAGTAGGTGCATGAAAACTTGTTCACCATCATGAAGTCTCAGGAAAATGCAAATCCAAACTGCAAGGCCATGGCAGCTCACTGTGGTCAGCATGGCTAGAAGGAAGCAGACAGGAAATAACAAGTGTCAGAGAGGAGGTGGAGAGAAGGGAAGCCTCCTGCACTGCTGGTGGGAGTGTAACCCGGTGCAGCCACGATGCCAAAGGTGTGGAACTGCCTCAGAAGTTTAAGTATCCATGTCCCGTATGACCCAGCTATTAATCTGCCGCTTGCTTATCCAAAACAGTCAGAAAGACTACCGCATAAAGACATGTGCATGGCTGTGTTCACCACAGTCTTACTCCTGATATCCAAGACTTGGAAAGCACCCTGGTGTCCAGCAAGGGATGATTGGAGAAGGAAGATGGGCTATAGCCACACAATGGTATACCACTCAGCCGGAACAAATGATGCAATCCAGCCATTTGTGACCACCAGAATGGCTGTGAGGGTTTTAGGGGAAGTGTAACAAGCCCCAGTGAGAAATTCAAATACCATAGAATCTCACTTACAAGGCGAAGAAAAAGCAAGCACTAACCAACAGGTGGCACTGAACATTTGTATGCGGGCTCCCAGAGGCAAAGAGGGGCGGTGACGGAGGGTGAAAGAGAAGATTAGGCACAAGTGTGTGGTGAGGGCCTGTGATTAGTCTTACACTGGTGAAGATGATGTAAGCTACACAGAAGTCTAAAGCAATGAGGATGTGAATCTGGAAGTTATAGTACGTTCTAATGCAGGGTCATGGCTATAAATTCACCTCAAATCAAAAATCCAAAAAGGGGTCCAGAATGATGTCATAAAGCTTTGGGGGCGGAAAGAGTTTACGGAAGGTGAACTTCCAAGGATGGAAAATCACCTCCAAATGCTTACAGATGCTACAGAAAGGCAGACCATTCCAAATAGGTGAAGAGGAATACTACGAAGAGAACATGATCAGTCCTAAACCCATGAACGAACGGAAAATGTTACCGTCCATGATGTTATTACTAATCACCTTCACGAATAATCCAAACAGGCCCACGTCTTCCCAAGTTCAGGCAAAAGGTTGGTCCAAAAGTACAATTCAGGGCCGGCCCTGTGGTGGAGCAGGTAAGTGCCCACATTCCGCTTGGGCGGCCCGGGCCTCACTGTTTCACATTACGAGTGCATATCACATTAGTAGTGTTAGGAAATATAGATTTCATGGTATGGTGCGGGCAGAGATCATAAATAAGCAGCAATTGTGAGGATACGTTATCAATACGCACAAGAAAAGGAACCATAAGAATATTACAATCTATGGAAGTATCTGGTACACTTCCCAAAGGCAGAAGGAAGGAAAACTTGTGACCTGCCAAGGTGGAATTGGCAGAGTGCCACGAGATGACACCATCATTGTGCATCAGAACATTCCCTGGGCAACTTCAACTTGTGAGGGAGTCCAGGACTTTTTCTGGGTAAGGTCCACCCATTTTGCCATCTACCCAAGATATAAGAGATAAAACCCAGGATAATCTTACAGGAGTGAAACCAGTGTCTAGAGAGAATGTAGGAGCCCTTTCGAAGTTCAAGGAGAAAGATAGAAACTGACAACAATTGCAGAAAAAGGAAAACTATCCTACCTAGACAGGGTGAGGAGTCAGACTGGTCTGAGATGGCTGTGAAACTCTGTGTGCACGGAGGTTGTCAGGACAACTTCGAATTTTGAGGTCGCTTATGACATCACGGTGAACATGTCCCCCAGGGTGGCCGCATGGTTACAGTCTGAGGATTGGCCTAGGCTAGGCTATTAAAGGGACAGATACCCAGAAACAGGTTTGGCAAACAGAAAGCAGGCACAGAAACTAGAAGAGATAAAACAGAGTCTGATGCAAGGGATAAGAAAGGAACCCTAGGCCACAAGTGAGAATAGAGGGACAGGCACGGAGAGGAGAACATTGTCATCTATTCAAGTCTATGGGGAGGTCATGCTGATTCAAGCTTGCAACTTCATTGGAAACAAGTGGCCGGACTTGGGGTTCATCACACCTACAGTGCCCTTGTGCCTTAAGCATAATGCAAAGTCAAGAAAGATGTCTTGAGGACATTGAACAGAAGAATCGATGCCTCCTTTCCAAGGCCCATAGCATTCTTTGCAGGTCAGTCTCTTTTTCCGAAGCTCTGGTGTCACGTGGGCCCACTGGGCACATGGTAATGTGTCCCAAGAGATGTCTTGGAAGCCTTGAAGGAATGGAGCCCTGTCACGCTTGGGGTATGTCTCTTTGTTTGGAAGTGCTCTACAAGGGTGCTGAAAAGCACCCTCTTCCACAGGGCTTCGTTCCTTCGTGAAGGCTGCCCTCCCAGGCTAGTGTGCTCTGTTTGCCTCCATCGAAATTCTCTCCCCCTACCTCTTGCCGTAGAAGGATTATTGATTATGTGTTTTGACACCATATGTAAGGAAGTTGCACGAAAATTAGAACTTTACAGTTGTGTTTCAAGAAAAATAAACAGGCCAGGGTAGAGGATGTAGGGCAAACAAATGGCACACCCTATAAAAATTAAGTAAGCCCGTATCTGGACGGAATCTAGGGGAACGTTCAAGGATCAGGGGTCAAGTTCGAAACTTCCCAAATCCGGAAAAGAGACAGAAAAATATCTTTCCTGGAGAGTGGAATTCATCCGATTTGTCTAAGTTGTCTTGGAAACATTGTGTCCGTGAAGGGGGTTGCCAGGACCACCTCGAATTTGGAGTTTCTGATCTCAGGATGTCAAACCAACCCACATGACCACGTGTTCTCAGTGCTTAGTTTGACCTAGGCTAGGGTAGCCAAGAGTCCTACAAGTGACCGGTGCAAATTCAAGGACAACAACCAAGAGTCACGAAAGCACTCACACCTCACCCTAGAGAACATACAGCGATTAACGAAATACAAACTAATCCCTTGGAATGAAGGAGAACGGACTGATAAGCATGTCTAAGGGAGATAGCTGAGAAAGACCATGACGAGTATACTATGGAAAAGAAAAAGAGGACCCAGAAAATGGAAGGTGAACAGAAATCACACCTGAATTATCCACAATGAAAGATGATGTCCGTCTTTAGACAGACTCTGCTGGAACGTTTGAAAGTCAGAGAAATTCACAAGCCAAAAAACGGCAGCGAAGGTCAAGCATGGGCTAACTGGGAAGGGTGAGTTATGAGACTGCTCCAAGCAGGCTCTGAAACCTGTATCCAGGAAGCATGCTGGACCTCAGAGACACAATTATGACAAATCCTCTGACATCACAATGGACCCGAAAAACAACCTAGCCTCATCTACACAGTGCTAGAGTTGGGCTCACTAGTATATTTAACTCCCATTGCACTCAACTGCACGTTGCCACTGAACATGTAAGTGGCCGGCCGGTGGTGCAGTGGTGAGGTCCGCACCTTCTGGGTCTGTGGCCCAGTATGGGCTGGGTGGAATCCTCGGTTTGGGCCCCCTCACCACTGCTTCAGTTGTTCTGGTGCAGGCGTCCGAGGTAGAGTAGAGGCAGATGGGAAGGGACGTTGGACAGGGCCAGACTTCCACAGCAAATACAGGAGCATTGCCAGCAGATGTGAGCACAGCAATGCACTTGTGCCAAAACAAAACCAATTAAAAGTTGCAAAGAACAGAAAAACTGAAGCTAAGGAAAAAAAAAACAAAAAAACAGGAGCTTGCCATTACGAAGAATAGGATCTCTGTGAATAACCTTAGCAAAACAGGTGAATTCTATGTTAATTCAAAAACTAGCAAACCTTTGGGGAAAGAAACTCAAGAAGACACAAGAAAAAAAAAGATATCGAGGGATCGAGGAATGGAAGGATTAACACACTTGAAAGGTTCATACCGCAGTAAGGAATCTCTGGATTCCATGCAATCCCAGTCAAAGTTGCAGCAGTATTTGCCACAGAGAAGAAGAGAGAATCCTAAAGTTTCTAGCCAGCAACACGAGACCCTGACTAGGCAAAGGAATCCTCAGGAAAACGAACAAAGCAGCACGTGTCACAATTTCTGATTTCAACATAGAGGACGAAGCGCTAGGTACCGAAACGGCACAGTCTGGGCCCCAAAACAGGCATGAAGACCCATGCAAAACAATTGAGAGCCCAGAGCCCAACTCAAACTTACATGGACAGCCCATTTTGGACCAGGGAGCCAAGTGGAGACAGCGGAGGAAGGAGAGTCTCTACAATAAACGGTGCTGGGAAGCCTGCACAGCCACATGGAACACAACGAGAGTACACCATGATGTTACACCTGGCACACACACCACCTGAAATGGATTAAAGCCTTGAATGGCAGACTTGAAACCGTGAACCTTGTAGGAGAAGACCTAGGCAGAGTGCTCTTTGCCATCTGTCTGAGCCGCCTATTTGGAAGAAGCATGTCTGACTGGGCAAGGGCAACAAAGGAAACAAGAAACAAACGGGACCACATCAAATGCACACACTTCTGCCCACTCAAGGAAACCATCAACTGAATACTAAGACACCACAACGATTGGGAGAGGATGTTTGCAAACCACACATCGGACAAGGGGTGAAAAGCCCAAAGATACAATCAACTCGCACGTCTCCACAAGAAAAAAAACAAGCCAATGAAAACCTGGTCAAAAGATGGAAGCAGAGATTTCTCCGAAGAAGACAGAAAGAGGGCCAGTAGGTGCATGAAAACTTGTTCACCATCATGAAGTCTCAGGAAAATGCAAATCCAAACTGCAAGGCCATGGCAGCTCACTGTGGTCAGCATGGCTAGAAGGAAGCAGACAGGAAATAACAAGTGTCAGAGAGGAGGTGGAGAGAAGGGAAGCCTCCTGCACTGCTGGTGGGAGTGTAACCCGGTGCAGCCACGATGCCAAAGGTGTGGAACTGCCTCAGAAGTTTAAGTATCCATGTCCCGTATGACCCAGCTATTAATCTGCCGCTTGCTTATCCAAAACAGTCAGAAAGACTACCGCATAAAGACATGTGCATGGCTGTGTTCACCACAGTCTTACTCCTGATATCCAAGACTTGGAAAGCACCCTGGTGTCCAGCAAGGGATGATTGGAGAAGGAAGATGGGCTATAGCCACACAATGGTATACCACTCAGCCGGAACAAATGATGCAATCCAGCCATTTGTGACCACCAGAATGGCTGTGAGGGTTTTAGGGGAAGTGTAACAAGCCCCAGTGAGAAATTCAAATACCATAGAATCTCACTTACAAGGCGAAGAAAAAGCAAGCACTAACCAACAGGTGGCACTGAACATTTGTATGCGGGCTCCCAGAGGCAAAGAGGGGCGGTGACGGAGGGTGAAAGAGAAGATTAGGCACAAGTGTGTGGTGAGGGCCTGTGATTAGTCTTACACTGGTGAAGATGATGTAAGCTACACAGAAGTCTAAAGCAATGAGGATGTGAATCTGGAAGTTATAGTACGTTCTAATGCAGGGTCATGGCTATAAATTCACCTCAAATCAAAAATCCAAAAAGGGGTCCAGAATGATGTCATAAAGCTTTGGGGGCGGAAAGAGTTTACGGAAGGTGAACTTCCAAGGATGGAAAATCACCTCCAAATGCTTACAGATGCTACAGAAAGGCAGACCATTCCAAATAGGTGAAGAGGAATACTACGAAGAGAACATGATCAGTCCTAAACCCATGAACGAACGGAAAATGTTACCGTCCATGATGTTATTACTAATCACCTTCACGAATAATCCAAACAGGCCCACGTCTTCCCAAGTTCAGGCAAAAGGTTGGTCCAAAAGTACAATTCAGGGCCGGCCCTGTGGTGGAGCAGGTAAGTGCCCACATTCCGCTTGGGCGGCCCGGGCCTCACTGTTTCACATTACGAGTGCATATCACATTAGTAGTGTTAGGAAATATAGATTTCATGGTATGGTGCGGGCAGAGATCATAAATAAGCAGCAATTGTGAGGATACGTTATCAATACGCACAAGAAAAGGAACCATAAGAATATTACAATCTATGGAAGTATCTGGTACACTTCCCAAAGGCAGAAGGAAGGAAAACTTGTGACCTGCCAAGGTGGAATTGGCAGAGTGCCACGAGATGACACCATCATTGTGCATCAGAACATTCCCTGGGCAACTTCAACTTGTGAGGGAGTCCAGGACTTTTTCTGGGTAAGGTCCACCCATTTTGCCATCTACCCAAGATATAAGAGATAAAACCCAGGATAATCTTACAGGAGTGAAACCAGTGTCTAGAGAGAATGTAGGAGCCCTTTCGAAGTTCAAGGAGAAAGATAGAAACTGACAACAATTGCAGAAAAAGGAAAACTATCCTACCTAGACAGGGTGAGGAGTCAGACTGGTCTGAGATGGCTGTGAAACTCTGTGTGCACGGAGGTTGTCAGGACAACTTCGAATTTTGAGGTCGCTTATGACATCACGGTGAACATGTCCCCCAGGGTGGCCGCATGGTTACAGTCTGAGGATTGGCCTAGGCTAGGCTATTAAAGGGACAGATACCCAGAAACAGGTTTGGCAAACAGAAAGCAGGCACAGAAACTAGAAGAGATAAAACAGAGTCTGATGCAAGGGATAAGAAAGGAACCCTAGGCCACAAGTGAGAATAGAGGGACAGGCACGGAGAGGAGAACATTGTCATCTATTCAAGTCTATGGGGAGGTCATGCTGATTCAAGCTTGCAACTTCATTGGAAACAAGTGGCCGGACTTGGGGTTCATCACACCTACAGTGCCCTTGTGCCTTAAGCATAATGCAAAGTCAAGAAAGATGTCTTGAGGACATTGAACAGAAGAATCGATGCCTCCTTTCCAAGGCCCATAGCATTCTTTGCAGGTCAGTCTCTTTTTCCGAAGCTCTGGTGTCACGTGGCCCCACTGGGCACATGGTAATGTGTCCCAAGAGATGTCTTGGAAGCCTTGAAGGAATGGAGCCCTGTCACGCTTGGGGTATGTCTCTTTGTTTGGAAGTGCTCTACAAGGGTGCTGAAAAGCACCCTCTTCCACAGGGCTTCGTTCCTTCGTGAAGGCTGCCCTCCCAGGCTAGTGTGCTCTGTTTGCCTCCATCGAAATTCTCTCCCCCTACCTCTTGCCGTAGAAGGATTATTGATTATGTGTTTTGACACCATATGTAAGGAAGTTGCACGAAAATTAGAACTTTACAGTTGTGTTTCAAGAAAAATAAACAGGCCAGGGTAGAGGATGTAGGGCAAACAAATGGCACACCCTATAAAAATTAAGTAAGCCCGTATCTGGACGGAATCTAGGGGAACGTTCAAGGATCAGGGGTCAAGTTCGAAACTTCCCAAATCCGGAAAAGAGACAGAAAAATATCTTTCCTGGAGAGTGGAATTCATCCGATTTGTCTAAGTTGTCTTGGAAACATTGTGTCCGTGAAGGGGGTTGCCAGGACCACCTCGAATTTGGAGTTTCTGATCTCAGGATGTCAAACCAACCCACATGACCACGTGTTCTCAGTGCTTAGTTTGACCTAGGCTAGGGTAGCCAAGAGTCCTACAAGTGACCGGTGCAAATTCAAGGACAACAACCAAGAGTCACGAAAGCACTCACACCTCACCCTAGAGAACATACAGCGATTAACGAAATACAAACTAATCCCTTGGAATGAAGGAGAACGGACTGATAAGCATGTCTAAGGGAGATAGCTGAGAAAGACCATGACGAGTATACTATGGAAAAGAAAAAGAGGACCCAGAAAATGGAAGGTGAACAGAAATCACACCTGAATTATCCACAATGAAAGATGATGTCCGTCTTTAGACAGACTCTGCTGGAACGTTTGAAAGTCAGAGAAATTCACAAGCCAAAAAACGGCAGCGAAGGTCAAGCATGGGCTAACTGGGAAGGGTGAGTTATGAGACTGCTCCAAGCAGGCTCTGAAACCTGTATCCAGGAAGCATGCTGGACCTCAGAGACACAATTATGACAAATCCTCTGACATCACAATGGACCCGAAAAACAACCTAGCCTCATCTACACAGTGCTAGAGTTGGGCTCACTAGTATATTTAACTCCCATTGCACTCAACTGCACGTTGCCACTGAACATGTAAGTGGCCGGCCGGTGGTGCAGTGGTGAGGTCCGCACCTTCTGGGTCTGTGGCCCAGTATGGGCTGGGTGGAATCCTCGGTTTGGGCCCCCTCACCACTGCTTCAGTTGTTCTGGTGCAGGCGTCCGAGGTAGAGTAGAGGCAGATGGGAAGGGACGTTGGACAGGGCCAGACTTCCACAGCAAATACAGGAGCATTGCCAGCAGATGTGAGCACAGCAATGCACTTGTGCCAAAACAAAACCAATTAAAAGTTGCAAAGAACAGAAAAACTGAAGCTAAGGAAAAAAAAAACAAAAAAACAGGAGCTTGCCATTACGAAGAATAGGATCTCTGTGAATAACCTTAGCAAAACAGGTGAATTCTATGTTAATTCAAAAACTAGCAAACCTTTGGGGAAAGAAACTCAAGAAGACACAAGAAAAAAAAAGATATCGAGGGATCGAGGAATGGAAGGATTAACACACTTGAAAGGTTCATACCGCAGTAAGGAATCTCTGGATTCCATGCAATCCCAGTCAAAGTTGCAGCAGTATTTGCCACAGAGAAGAAGAGAGAATCCTAAAGTTTCTAGCCAGCAACACGAGACCCTGACTAGGCAAAGGAATCCTCAGGAAAACGAACAAAGCAGCACGTGTCACAATTTCTGATTTCAACATAGAGGACGAAGCGCTAGGTACCGAAACGGCACAGTCTGGGCCCCAAAACAGGCATGAAGACCCATGCAAAACAATTGAGAGCCCAGAGCCCAACTCAAACTTACATGGACAGCCCATTTTGGACCAGGGAGCCAAGTGGAGACAGCGGAGGAAGGAGAGTCTCTACAATAAACGGTGCTGGGAAGCCTGCACAGCCACATGGAACACAACGAGAGTACACCATGATGTTACACCTGGCACACACACCACCTGAAATGGATTAAAGCCTTGAATGGCAGACTTGAAACCGTGAACCTTGTAGGAGAAGACCTAGGCAGAGTGCTCTTTGCCATCTGTCTGAGCCGCCTATTTGGAAGAAGCATGTCTGACTGGGCAAGGGCAACAAAGGAAACAAGAAACAAACGGGACCACATCAAATGCACACACTTCTGCCCACTCAAGGAAACCATCAACTGAATACTAAGACACCACAACGATTGGGAGAGGATGTTTGCAAACCACACATCGGACAAGGGGTGAAAAGCCCAAAGATACAATCAACTCGCACGTCTCCACAAGAAAAAAAACAAGCCAATGAAAACCTGGTCAAAAGATGGAAGCAGAGATTTCTCCGAAGAAGACAGAAAGAGGGCCAGTAGGTGCATGAAAACTTGTTCACCATCATGAAGTCTCAGGAAAATGCAAATCCAAACTGCAAGGCCATGGCAGCTCACTGTGGTCAGCATGGCTAGAAGGAAGCAGACAGGAAATAACAAGTGTCAGAGAGGAGGTGGAGAGAAGGGAAGCCTCCTGCACTGCTGGTGGGAGTGTAACCCGGTGCAGCCACGATGCCAAAGGTGTGGAACTGCCTCAGAAGTTTAAGTATCCATGTCCCGTATGACCCAGCTATTAATCTGCCGCTTGCTTATCCAAAACAGTCAGAAAGACTACCGCATAAAGACATGTGCATGGCTGTGTTCACCACAGTCTTACTCCTGATATCCAAGACTTGGAAAGCACCCTGGTGTCCAGCAAGGGATGATTGGAGAAGGAAGATGGGCTATAGCCACACAATGGTATACCACTCAGCCGGAACAAATGATGCAATCCAGCCATTTGTGACCACCAGAATGGCTGTGAGGGTTTTAGGGGAAGTGTAACAAGCCCCAGTGAGAAATTCAAATACCATAGAATCTCACTTACAAGGCGAAGAAAAAGCAAGCACTAACCAACAGGTGGCACTGAACATTTGTATGCGGGCTCCCAGAGGCAAAGAGGGGCGGTGACGGAGGGTGAAAGAGAAGATTAGGCACAAGTGTGTGGTGAGGGCCTGTGATTAGTCTTACACTGGTGAAGATGATGTAAGCTACACAGAAGTCTAAAGCAATGAGGATGTGAATCTGGAAGTTATAGTACGTTCTAATGCAGGGTCATGGCTATAAATTCACCTCAAATCAAAAATCCAAAAAGGGGTCCAGAATGATGTCATAAAGCTTTGGGGGCGGAAAGAGTTTACGGAAGGTGAACTTCCAAGGATGGAAAATCACCTCCAAATGCTTACAGATGCTACAGAAAGGCAGACCATTCCAAATAGGTGAAGAGGAATACTACGAAGAGAACATGATCAGTCCTAAACCCATGAACGAACGGAAAATGTTACCGTCCATGATGTTATTACTAATCACCTTCACGAATAATCCAAACAGGCCCACGTCTTCCCAAGTTCAGGCAAAAGGTTGGTCCAAAAGTACAATTCAGGGCCGGCCCTGTGGTGGAGCAGGTAAGTGCCCACATTCCGCTTGGGCGGCCCGGGCCTCACTGTTTCACATTACGAGTGCATATCACATTAGTAGTGTTAGGAAATATAGATTTCATGGTATGGTGCGGGCAGAGATCATAAATAAGCAGCAATTGTGAGGATACGTTATCAATACGCACAAGAAAAGGAACCATAAGAATATTACAATCTATGGAAGTATCTGGTACACTTCCCAAAGGCAGAAGGAAGGAAAACTTGTGACCTGCCAAGGTGGAATTGGCAGAGTGCCACGAGATGACACCATCATTGTGCATCAGAACATTCCCTGGGCAACTTCAACTTGTGAGGGAGTCCAGGACTTTTTCTGGGTAAGGTCCACCCATTTTGCCATCTACCCAAGATATAAGAGATAAAACCCAGGATAATCTTACAGGAGTGAAACCAGTGTCTAGAGAGAATGTAGGAGCCCTTTCGAAGTTCAAGGAGAAAGATAGAAACTGACAACAATTGCAGAAAAAGGAAAACTATCCTACCTAGACAGGGTGAGGAGTCAGACTGGTCTGAGATGGCTGTGAAACTCTGTGTGCACGGAGGTTGTCAGGACAACTTCGAATTTTGAGGTCGCTTATGACATCACGGTGAACATGTCCCCCAGGGTGGCCGCATGGTTACAGTCTGAGGATTGGCCTAGGCTAGGCTATTAAAGGGACAGATACCCAGAAACAGGTTTGGCAAACAGAAAGCAGGCACAGAAACTAGAAGAGATAAAACAGAGTCTGATGCAAGGGATAAGAAAGGAACCCTAGGCCACAAGTGAGAATAGAGGGACAGGCACGGAGAGGAGAACATTGTCATCTATTCAAGTCTATGGGGAGGTCATGCTGATTCAAGCTTGCAACTTCATTGGAAACAAGTGGCCGGACTTGGGGTTCATCACACCTACAGTGCCCTTGTGCCTTAAGCATAATGCAAAGTCAAGAAAGATGTCTTGAGGACATTGAACAGAAGAATCGATGCCTCCTTTCCAAGGCCCATAGCATTCTTTGCAGGTCAGTCTCTTTTTCCGAAGCTCTGGTGTCACGTGGCCCCACTGGGCACATGGTAATGTGTCCCAAGAGATGTCTTGGAAGCCTTGAAGGAATGGAGCCCTGTCACGCTTGGGGTATGTCTCTTTGTTTGGAAGTGCTCTACAAGGGTGCTGAAAAGCACCCTCTTCCACAGGGCTTCGTTCCTTCGTGAAGGCTGCCCTCCCAGGCTAGTGTGCTCTGTTTGCCTCCATCGAAATTCTCTCCCCCTACCTCTTGCCGTAGAAGGATTATTGATTATGTGTTTTGACACCATATGTAAGGAAGTTGCACGAAAATTAGAACTTTACAGTTGTGTTTCAAGAAAAATAAACAGGCCAGGGTAGAGGATGTAGGGCAAACAAATGGCACACCCTATAAAAATTAAGTAAGCCCGTATCTGGACGGAATCTAGGGGAACGTTCAAGGATCAGGGGTCAAGTTCGAAACTTCCCAAATCCGGAAAAGAGACAGAAAAATATCTTTCCTGGAGAGTGGAATTCATCCGATTTGTCTAAGTTGTCTTGGAAACATTGTGTCCGTGAAGGGGGTTGCCAGGACCACCTCGAATTTGGAGTTTCTGATCTCAGGATGTCAAACCAACCCACATGACCACGTGTTCTCAGTGCTTAGTTTGACCTAGGCTAGGGTAGCCAAGAGTCCTACAAGTGACCGGTGCAAATTCAAGGACAACAACCAAGAGTCACGAAAGCACTCACACCTCACCCTAGAGAACATACAGCGATTAACGAAATACAAACTAATCCCTTGGAATGAAGGAGAACGGACTGATAAGCATGTCTAAGGGAGATAGCTGAGAAAGACCATGACGAGTATACTATGGAAAAGAAAAAGAGGACCCAGAAAATGGAAGGTGAACAGAAATCACACCTGAATTATCCACAATGAAAGATGATGTCCGTCTTTAGACAGACTCTGCTGGAACGTTTGAAAGTCAGAGAAATTCACAAGCCAAAAAACGGCAGCGAAGGTCAAGCATGGGCTAACTGGGAAGGGTGAGTTATGAGACTGCTCCAAGCAGGCTCTGAAACCTGTATCCAGGAAGCATGCTGGACCTCAGAGACACAATTATGACAAATCCTCTGACATCACAATGGACCCGAAAAACAACCTAGCCTCATCTACACAGTGCTAGAGTTGGGCTCACTAGTATATTTAACTCCCATTGCACTCAACTGCACGTTGCCACTGAACATGTAAGTGGCCGGCCGGTGGTGCAGTGGTGAGGTCCGCACCTTCTGGGTCTGTGGCCCAGTATGGGCTGGGTGGAATCCTCGGTTTGGGCCCCCTCACCACTGCTTCAGTTGTTCTGGTGCAGGCGTCCGAGGTAGAGTAGAGGCAGATGGGAAGGGACGTTGGACAGGGCCAGACTTCCACAGCAAATACAGGAGCATTGCCAGCAGATGTGAGCACAGCAATGCACTTGTGCCAAAACAAAACCAATTAAAAGTTGCAAAGAACAGAAAAACTGAAGCTAAGGAAAAAAAAAACAAAAAAACAGGAGCTTGCCCTTACGAAGAATAGGATCTCTGTGAATAACCTTAGCAAAACAGGTGAATTCTATGTTAATTCAAAAACTAGCAAACCTTTGGGGAAAGAAACTCAAGAAGACACAAGAAAAAAAAAGATATCGAGGGATCGAGGAATGGAAGGATTAACACACTTGAAAGGTTCATACCGCAGTAAGGAATCTCTGGATTCCATGCAATCCCAGTCAAAGTTGCAGCAGTATTTGCCACAGAGAAGAAGAGAGAATCCTAAAGTTTCTAGCCAGCAACACGAGACCCTGACTAGGCAAAGGAATCCTCAGGAAAACGAACAAAGCAGCACGTGTCACAATTTCTGATTTCAACATAGAGGACGAAGCGCTAGGTACCGAAACGGCACAGTCTGGGCCCCAAAACAGGCATGAAGACCCATGCAAAACAATTGAGAGCCCAGAGCCCAACTCAAACTTACATGGACAGCCCATTTTGGACCAGGGAGCCAAGTGGAGACAGCGGAGGAAGGAGAGTCTCTACAATAAACGGTGCTGGGAAGCCTGCACAGCCACATGGAACACAACGAGAGTACACCATGATGTTACACCTGGCACACACACCACCTGAAATGGATTAAAGCCTTGAATGGCAGACTTGAAACCGTGAACCTTGTAGGAGAAGACCTAGGCAGAGTGCTCTTTGCCATCTGTCTGAGCCGCCTATTTGGAAGAAGCATGTCTGACTGGGCAAGGGCAACAAAGGAAACAAGAAACAAACGGGACCACATCAAATGCACACACTTCTGCCCACTCAAGGAAACCATCAACTGAATACTAAGACACCACAACGATTGGGAGAGGATGTTTGCAAACCACACATCGGACAAGGGGTGAAAAGCCCAAAGATACAATCAACTCGCACGTCTCCACAAGAAAAAAAACAAGCCAATGAAAACCTGGTCAAAAGATGGAAGCAGAGATTTCTCCGAAGAAGACAGAAAGAGGGCCAGTAGGTGCATGAAAACTTGTTCACCATCATGAAGTCTCAGGAAAATGCAAATCCAAACTGCAAGGCCATGGCAGCTCACTGTGGTCAGCATGGCTAGAAGGAAGCAGACAGGAAATAACAAGTGTCAGAGAGGAGGTGGAGAGAAGGGAAGCCTCCTGCACTGCTGGTGGGAGTGTAACCCGGTGCAGCCACGATGCCAAAGGTGTGGAACTGCCTCAGAAGTTTAAGTATCCATGTCCCGTATGACCCAGCTATTAATCTGCCGCTTGCTTATCCAAAACAGTCAGAAAGACTACCGCATAAAGACATGTGCATGGCTGTGTTCACCACAGTCTTACTCCTGATATCCAAGACTTGGAAAGCACCCTGGTGTCCAGCAAGGGATGATTGGAGAAGGAAGATGGGCTATAGCCACACAATGGTATACCACTCAGCCGGAACAAATGATGCAATCCAGCCATTTGTGACCACCAGAATGGCTGTGAGGGTTTTAGGGGAAGTGTAACAAGCCCCAGTGAGAAATTCAAATACCATAGAATCTCACTTACAAGGCGAAGAAAAAGCAAGCACTAACCAACAGGTGGCACTGAACATTTGTATGCGGGCTCCCAGAGGCAAAGAGGGGCGGTGACGGAGGGTGAAAGAGAAGATTAGGCACAAGTGTGTGGTGAGGGCCTGTGATTAGTCTTACACTGGTGAAGATGATGTAAGCTACACAGAAGTCTAAAGCAATGAGGATGTGAATCTGGAAGTTATAGTACGTTCTAATGCAGGGTCATGGCTATAAATTCACCTCAAATCAAAAATCCAAAAAGGGGTCCAGAATGATGTCATAAAGCTTTGGGGGCGGAAAGAGTTTACGGAAGGTGAACTTCCAAGGATGGAAAATCACCTCCAAATGCTTACAGATGCTACAGAAAGGCAGACCATTCCAAATAGGTGAAGAGGAATACTACGAAGAGAACATGATCAGTCCTAAACCCATGAACGAACGGAAAATGTTACCGTCCATGATGTTATTACTAATCACCTTCACGAATAATCCAAACAGGCCCACGTCTTCCCAAGTTCAGGCAAAAGGTTGGTCCAAAAGTACAATTCAGGGCCGGCCCTGTGGTGGAGCAGGTAAGTGCCCACATTCCGCTTGGGCGGCCCGGGCCTCACTGTTTCACATTACGAGTGCATATCACATTAGTAGTGTTAGGAAATATAGATTTCATGGTATGGTGCGGGCAGAGATCATAAATAAGCAGCAATTGTGAGGATACGTTATCAATACGCACAAGAAAAGGAACCATAAGAATATTACAATCTATGGAAGTATCTGGTACACTTCCCAAAGGCAGAAGGAAGGAAAACTTGTGACCTGCCAAGGTGGAATTGGCAGAGTGCCACGAGATGACACCATCATTGTGCATCAGAACATTCCCTGGGCAACTTCAACTTGTGAGGGAGTCCAGGACTTTTTCTGGGTAAGGTCCACCCATTTTGCCATCTACCCAAGATATAAGAGATAAAACCCAGGATAATCTTACAGGAGTGAAACCAGTGTCTAGAGAGAATGTAGGAGCCCTTTCGAAGTTCAAGGAGAAAGATAGAAACTGACAACAATTGCAGAAAAAGGAAAACTATCCTACCTAGACAGGGTGAGGAGTCAGACTGGTCTGAGATGGCTGTGAAACTCTGTGTGCACGGAGGTTGTCAGGACAACTTCGAATTTTGAGGTCGCTTATGACATCACGGTGAACATGTCCCCCAGGGTGGCCGCATGGTTACAGTCTGAGGATTGGCCTAGGCTAGGCTATTAAAGGGACAGATACCCAGAAACAGGTTTGGCAAACAGAAAGCAGGCACAGAAACTAGAAGAGATAAAACAGAGTCTGATGCAAGGGATAAGAAAGGAACCCTAGGCCACAAGTGAGAATAGAGGGACAGGCACGGAGAGGAGAACATTGTCATCTATTCAAGTCTATGGGGAGGTCATGCTGATTCAAGCTTGCAACTTCATTGGAAACAAGTGGCCGGACTTGGGGTTCATCACACCTACAGTGCCCTTGTGCCTTAAGCATAATGCAAAGTCAAGAAAGATGTCTTGAGGACATTGAAGAGAAGAATCGATGCCTCCTTTCCAAGGCCCATAGCATTCTTTGCAGGTCAGTCTCTTTTTCCGAAGCTCTGGTGTCACGTGGGCCCACTGGGCACATGGTAATGTGTCCCAAGAGATGTCTTGGAAGCCTTGAAGGAATGGAGCCCTGTCACGCTTGGGGTATGTCTCTTTGTTTGGAAGTGCTCTACAAGGGTGCTGAAAAGCACCCTCTTCCACAGGGCTTCGTTCCTTCGTGAAGGCTGCCCTCCCAGGCTAGTGTGCTCTGTTTGCCTCCATCGAAATTCTCTCCCCCTACCTCTTGCCGTAGAAGGATTATTGATTATGTGTTTTGACACCATATGTAAGGAAGTTGCACGAAAATTAGAACTTTACAGTTGTGTTTCAAGAAAAATAAACAGGCCAGGGTAGAGGATGTAGGGCAAACAAATGGCACACCCTATAAAAATTAAGTAAGCCCGTATCTGGACGGAATCTAGGGGAACGTTCAAGGATCAGGGGTCAAGTTCGAAACTTCCCAAATCCGGAAAAGAGACAGAAAAATATCTTTCCTGGAGAGTGGAATTCATCCGATTTGTCTAAGTTGTCTTGGAAACATTGTGTCCGTGAAGGGGGTTGCCAGGACCACCTCGAATTTGGAGTTTCTGATCTCAGGATGTCAAACCAACCCACATGACCACGTGTTCTCAGTGCTTAGTTTGACCTAGGCTAGGGTAGCCAAGAGTCCTACAAGTGACCGGTGCAAATTCAAGGACAACAACCAAGAGTCACGAAAGCACTCACACCTCACCCTAGAGAACATACAGCGATTAACGAAATACAAACTAATCCCTTGGAATGAAGGAGAACGGACTGATAAGCATGTCTAAGGGAGATAGCTGAGAAAGACCATGACGAGTATACTATGGAAAAGAAAAAGAGGACCCAGAAAATGGAAGGTGAACAGAAATCACACCTGAATTATCCACAATGAAAGATGATGTCCGTCTTTAGACAGACTCTGCTGGAACGTTTGAAAGTCAGAGAAATTCACAAGCCAAAAAACGGCAGCGAAGGTCAAGCATGGGCTAACTGGGAAGGGTGAGTTATGAGACTGCTCCAAGCAGGCTCTGAAACCTGTATCCAGGAAGCATGCTGGACCTCAGAGACACAATTATGACAAATCCTCTGACATCACAATGGACCCGAAAAACAACCTAGCCTCATCTACACAGTGCTAGAGTTGGGCTCACTAGTATATTTAACTCCCATTGCACTCAACTGCACGTTGCCACTGAACATGTAAGTGGCCGGCCGGTGGTGCAGTGGTGAGGTCCGCACCTTCTGGGTCTGTGGCCCAGTATGGGCTGGGTGGAATCCTCGGTTTGGGCCCCCTCACCACTGCTTCAGTTGTTCTGGTGCAGGCGTCCGAGGTAGAGTAGAGGCAGATGGGAAGGGACGTTGGACAGGGCCAGACTTCCACAGCAAATACAGGAGCATTGCCAGCAGATGTGAGCACAGCAATGCACTTGTGCCAAAACAAAACCAATTAAAAGTTGCAAAGAACAGAAAAACTGAAGCTAAGGAAAAAAAAAACAAAAAAACAGGAGCTTGCCATTACGAAGAATAGGATCTCTGTGAATAACCTTAGCAAAACAGGTGAATTCTATGTTAATTCAAAAACTAGCAAACCTTTGGGGAAAGAAACTCAAGAAGACACAAGAAAAAAAAAGATATCGAGGGATCGAGGAATGGAAGGATTAACACACTTGAAAGGTTCATACCGCAGTAAGGAATCTCTGGATTCCATGCAATCCCAGTCAAAGTTGCAGCAGTATTTGCCACAGAGAAGAAGAGAGAATCCTAAAGTTTCTAGCCAGCAACACGAGACCCTGACTAGGCAAAGGAATCCTCAGGAAAACGAACAAAGCAGCACGTGTCACAATTTCTGATTTCAACATAGAGGACGAAGCGCTAGGTACCGAAACGGCACAGTCTGGGCCCCAAAACAGGCATGAAGACCCATGCAAAACAATTGAGAGCCCAGGGCCCAACTCAAACTTACATGGACAGCCCATTTTGGACCAGGGAGCCAAGTGGAGACAGCGGAGGAAGGAGAGTCTCTACAATAAACGGTGCTGGGAAGCCTGCACAGCCACATGGAACACAACGAGAGTACACCATGATGTTACACCTGGCACACACACCACCTGAAATGGATTAAAGCCTTGAATGGCAGACTTGAAACCGTGAACCTTGTAGGAGAAGACCTAGGCAGAGTGCTCTTTGCCATCTGTCTGAGCCGCCTATTTGGAAGAAGCATGTCTGACTGGGCAAGGGCAACAAAGGAAACAAGAAACAAACGGGACCACATCAAATGCACACACTTCTGCCCACTCAAGGAAACCATCAACTGAATACTAAGACACCACAACGATTGGGAGAGGATGTTTGCAAACCACACATCGGACAAGGGGTGAAAAGCCCAAAGATACAATCAACTCGCACGTCTCCACAAGAAAAAAAACAAGCCAATGAAAACCTGGTCAAAAGATGGAAGCAGAGATTTCTCCGAAGAAGACAGAAAGAGGGCCAGTAGGTGCATGAAAACTTGTTCACCATCATGAAGTCTCAGGAAAATGCAAATCCAAACTGCAAGGCCATGGCAGCTCACTGTGGTCAGCATGGCTAGAAGGAAGCAGACAGGAAATAACAAGTGTCAGAGAGGAGGTGGAGAGAAGGGAAGCCTCCTGCACTGCTGGTGGGAGTGTAACCCGGTGCAGCCACGATGCCAAAGGTGTGGAACTGCCTCAGAAGTTTAAGTATCCATGTCCCGTATGACCCAGCTATTAATCTGCCGCTTGCTTATCCAAAACAGTCAGAAAGACTACCGCATAAAGACATGTGCATGGCTGTGTTCACCACAGTCTTACTCCGGATATCCAAGACTTGGAAAGCACCCTGGTGTCCAGCAAGGGATGATTGGAGAAGGAAGATGGGCTATAGCCACACAATGGTATACCACTCAGCCGGAACAAATGATGCAATCCAGCCATTTGTGACCACCAGAATGGCTGTGAGGGTTTTAGGGGAAGTGTAACAAGCCCCAGTGAGAAATTCAAATACCATAGAATCTCACTTACAAGGCGAAGAAAAAGCAAGCACTAACCAACAGGTGGCACTGAACATTTGTATGCGGGCTCCCAGAGGCAAAGAGGGGCGGTGACGGAGGGTGAAAGAGAAGATTAGGCACAAGTGTGTGGTGAGGGCCTGTGATTAGTCTTACACTGGTGAAGATGATGTAAGCTACACAGAAGTCTAAAGCAATGAGGATGTGAATCTGGAAGTTATAGTACGTTCTAATGCAGGGTCATGGCTATAAATTCACCTCAAATCAAAAATCCAAAAAGGGGTCCAGAATGATGTCATAAAGCTTTGGGGGCGGAAAGAGTTTACAGAAGGTGAACTTCCAAGGATGGAAAATCACCTCCAAATGCTTACAGATGCTACAGAAAGGCAGACCATTCCAAATAGGTGAAGAGGAATACTACGAAGAGAACATGATCAGTCCTAAACCCATGAACGAACGGAAAATGTTACCGTCCATGATGTTATTACTAATCACCTTCACGAATAATCCAAACAGGCCCACGTCTTCCCAAGTTCAGGCAAAAGGTTGGTCCAAAAGTACAATTCAGGGCCGGCCCTGTGGTGGAGCAGGTAAGTGCCCACATTCCGCTTGGGCGGCCCGGGCCTCACTGTTTCACATTACGAGTGCATATCACATTAGTAGTGTTAGGAAATATAGATTTCATGGTATGGTGCGGGCAGAGATCATAAATAAGCAGCAATTGTGAGGATACGTTATCAATACGCACAAGAAAAGGAACCATAAGAATATTACAATCTATGGAAGTATCTGGTACACTTCCCAAAGGCAGAAGGAAGGAAAACTTGTGACCTGCCAAGGTGGAATTGGCAGAGTGCCACGAGATGACACCATCATTGTGCATCAGAACATTCCCTGGGCAACTTCAACTTGTGAGGGAGTCCAGGACTTTTTCTGGGTAAGGTCCACCCATTTTGCCATCTACCCAAGATATAAGAGATAAAACCCAGGATAATCTTACAGGAGTGAAACCAGTGTCTAGAGAGAATGTAGGAGCCCTTTCGAAGTTCAAGGAGAAAGATAGAAACTGACAACAATTGCAGAAAAAGGAAAACTATCCTACCTAGACAGGGTGAGGAGTCAGACTGGTCTGAGATGGCTGTGAAACTCTGTGTGCACGGAGGTTGTCAGGACAACTTCGAATTTTGAGGTCGCTTATGACATCACGGTGAACATGTCCCCCAGGGTGGCCGCATGGTTACAGTCTGAGGATTGGCCTAGGCTAGGCTATTAAAGGGACAGATACCCAGAAACAGGTTTGGCAAACAGAAAGCAGGCACAGAAACTAGAAGAGATAAAACAGAGTCTGATGCAAGGGATAAGAAAGGAACCCTAGGCCACAAGTGAGAATAGAGGGACAGGCACGGAGAGGAGAACATTGTCATCTATTCAAGTCTATGGGGAGGTCATGCTGATTCAAGCTTGCAACTTCATTGGAAACAAGTGGCCGGACTTGGGGTTCATCACACCTACAGTGCCCTTGTGCCTTAAGCATAATGCAAAGTCAAGAAAGATGTCTTGAGGACATTGAACAGAAGAATCGATGCCTCCTTTCCAAGGCCCATAGCATTCTTTGCAGGTCAGTCTCTTTTTCCGAAGCTCTGGTGTCACGTGGGCCCACTGGGCACATGGTAATGTGTCCCAAGAGATGTCTTGGAAGCCTTGAAGGAATGGAGCCCTGTCACGCTTGGGGTATGTCTCTTTGTTTGGAAGTGCTCTACAAGGGTGCTGAAAAGCACCCTCTTCCACAGGGCTTCGTTCCTTCGTGAAGGCTGCCCTCCCAGGCTAGTGTGCTCTGTTTGCCTCCATCGAAATTCTCTCCCCCTACCTCTTGCCGTAGAAGGATTATTGATTATGTGTTTTGACACCATATGTAAGGAAGTTGCACGAAAATTAGAACTTTACAGTTGTGTTTCAAGAAAAATAAACAGGCCAGGGTAGAGGATGTAGGGCAAACAAATGGCACACCCTATAAAAATTAAGTAAGCCCGTATCTGGACGGAATCTAGGGGAACGTTCAAGGATCAGGGGTCAAGTTCGAAACTTCCCAAATCCGGAAAAGAGACAGAAAAATATCTTTCCTGGAGAGTGGAATTCATCCGATTTGTCTAAGTTGTCTTGGAAACATTGTGTCCGTGAAGGGGGTTGCCAGGACCACCTCGAATTTGGAGTTTCTGATCTCAGGATGTCAAACCAACCCACATGACCACGTGTTCTCAGTGCTTAGTTTGACCTAGGCTAGGGTAGCCAAGAGTCCTACAAGTGACCGGTGCAAATTCAAGGACAACAACCAAGAGTCACGAAAGCACTCACACCTCACCCTAGAGAACATACAGCGATTAACGAAATACAAACTAATCCCTTGGAATGAAGGAGAACGGACTGATAAGCATGTCTAAGGGAGATAGCTGAGAAAGACCATGACGAGTATACTATGGAAAAGAAAAAGAGGACCCAGAAAATGGAAGGTGAACAGAAATCACACCTGAATTATCCACAATGAAAGATGATGTCCGTCTTTAGACAGACTCTGCTGGAACGTTTGAAAGTCAGAGAAATTCACAAGCCAAAAAACGGCAGCGAAGGTCAAGCATGGGCTAACTGGGAAGGGTGAGTTATGAGACTGCTCCAAGCAGGCTCTGAAACCTGTATCCAGGAAGCATGCTGGACCTCAGAGACACAATTATGACAAATCCTCTGACATCACAATGGACCCGAAAAACAACCTAGCCTCATCTACACAGTGCTAGAGTTGGGCTCACTAGTATATTTAACTCCCATTGCACTCAACTGCACGTTGCCACTGAACATGTAAGTGGCCGGCCGGTGGTGCAGTGGTGAGGTCCGCACCTTCTGGGTCTGTGGCCCAGTATGGGCTGGGTGGAATCCTCGGTTTGGGCCCCCTCACCACTGCTTCAGTTGTTCTGGTGCAGGCGTCCGAGGTAGAGTAGAGGCAGATGGGAAGGGACGTTGGACAGGGCCAGACTTCCACAGCAAATACAGGAGCATTGCCAGCAGATGTGAGCACAGCAATGCACTTGTGCCAAAACAAAACCAATTAAAAGTTGCAAAGAACAGAAAAACTGAAGCTAAGGAAAAAAAAAACAAAAAAACAGGAGCTTGCCCTTACGAAGAATAGGATCTCTGTGAATAACCTTAGCAAAACAGGTGAATTCTATGTTAATTCAAAAACTAGCAAACCTTTGGGGAAAGAAACTCAAGAAGACACAAGAAAAAAAAAGATATCGAGGGATCGAGGAATGGAAGGATTAACACACTTGAAAGGTTCATACCGCAGTAAGGAATCTCTGGATTCCATGCAATCCCAGTCAAAGTTGCAGCAGTATTTGCCACAGAGAAGAAGAGAGAATCCTAAAGTTTCTAGCCAGCAACACGAGACCCTGACTAGGCAAAGGAATCCTCAGGAAAACGAACAAAGCAGCACGTGTCACAATTTCTGATTTCAACATAGAGGACGAAGCGCTAGGTACCGAAACGGCACAGTCTGGGCCCCAAAACAGGCATGAAGACCCATGCAAAACAATTGAGAGCCCAGAGCCCAACTCAAACTTACATGGACAGCCCATTTTGGACCAGGGAGCCAAGTGGAGACAGCGGAGGAAGGAGAGTCTCTACAATAAACGGTGCTGGGAAGCCTGCACAGCCACATGGAACACAACGAGAGTACACCATGATGTTACACCTGGCACACACACCACCTGAAATGGATTAAAGCCTTGAATGGCAGACTTGAAACCGTGAACCTTGTAGGAGAAGACCTAGGCAGAGTGCTCTTTGCCATCTGTCTGAGCCGCCTATTTGGAAGAAGCATGTCTGACTGGGCAAGGGCAACAAAGGAAACAAGAAACAAACGGGACCACATCAAATGCACACACTTCTGCCCACTCAAGGAAACCATCAACTGAATACTAAGACACCACAACGATTGGGAGAGGATGTTTGCAAACCACACATCGGACAAGGGGTGAAAAGCCCAAAGATACAATCAACTCGCACGTCTCCACAAGAAAAAAAACAAGCCAATGAAAACCTGGTCAAAAGATGGAAGCAGAGATTTCTCCGAAGAAGACAGAAAGAGGGCCAGTAGGTGCATGAAAACTTGTTCACCATCATGAAGTCTCAGGAAAATGCAAATCCAAACTGCAAGGCCATGGCAGCTCACTGTGGTCAGCATGGCTAGAAGGAAGCAGACAGGAAATAACAAGTGTCAGAGAGGAGGTGGAGAGAAGGGAAGCCTCCTGCACTGCTGGTGGGAGTGTAACCCGGTGCAGCCACGATGCCAAAGGTGTGGAACTGCCTCAGAAGTTTAAGTATCCATGTCCCGTATGACCCAGCTATTAATCTGCCGCTTGCTTATCCAAAAAAGTCAGAAAGACTACCGCATAAAGACATGTGCATGGCTGTGTTCACCACAGTCTTACTCCTGATATCCAAGACTTGGAAAGCACCCTGGTGTCCAGCAAGGGATGATTGGAGAAGGAAGATGGGCTATAGCCACACAATGGTATACCACTCAGCCGGAACAAATGATGCAATCCAGCCATTTGTGACCACCAGAATGGCTGTGAGGGTTTTAGGGGAAGTGTAACAAGCCCCAGTGAGAAATTCAAATACCATAGAATCTCACTTACAAGGCGAAGAAAAAGCAAGCACTAACCAACAGGTGGCACTGAACATTTGTATGCGGGCTCCCAGAGGCAAAGAGGGGCGGTGACGGAGGGTGAAAGAGAAGATTAGGCACAAGTGTGTGGTGAGGGCCTGTGATTAGTCTTACACTGGTGAAGATGATGTAAGCTACACAGAAGTCTAAAGCAATGAGGATGTGAATCTGGAAGTTATAGTACCTTCTAATGCAGGGTCATGGCTATAAATTCACCTCAAATCAAAAATCCAAAAAGGGGTCCAGAATGATGTCATAAAGCTTTGGGGGCGGAAAGAGTTTACAGAAGGTGAACTTCCAAGGATGGAAAATCACCTCCAAATGCTTACAGATGCTACAGAAAGGCAGACCATTCCAAATAGGTGAAGAGGAATACTACGAAGAGAACATGATCAGTCCTAAACCCATGAACGAACGGAAAATGTTACCGTCCATGATGTTATTACTAATCACCTTCACGAATAATCCAAACAGGCCCACGTCTTCCCAAGTTCAGGCAAAAGGTTGGTCCAAAAGTACAATTCAGGGCCGGCCCTGTGGTGGAGCAGGTAAGTGCCCACATTCCGCTTGGGCGGCCCGGGCCTCACTGTTTCACATTACGAGTGCATATCACATTAGTAGTGTTAGGAAATATAGATTTCATGGTATGGTGCGGGCAGAGATCATAAATAAGCAGCAATTGTGAGGATACGTTATCAATACGCACAAGAAAAGGAACCATAAGAATATTACAATCTATGGAAGTATCTGGTACACTTCCCAAAGGCAGAAGGAAGGAAAACTTGTGACCTGCCAAGGTGGAATTGGCAGAGTGCCACGAGATGACACCATCATTGTGCATCAGAACATTCCCTGGGCAACTTCAACTTGTGAGGGAGTCCAGGACTTTTTCTGGGTAAGGTCCACCCATTTTGCCATCTACCCAAGATATAAGAGATAAAACCCAGGATAATCTTACAGGAGTGAAACCAGTGTCTAGAGAGAATGTAGGAGCCCTTTCGAAGTTCAAGGAGAAAGATAGAAACTGACAACAATTGCAGAAAAAGGAAAACTATCCTACCTAGACAGGGTGAGGAGTCAGACTGGTCTGAGATGGCTGTGAAACTCTGTGTGCACGGAGGTTGTCAGGACAACTTCGAATTTTGAGGTCGCTTATGACATCACGGTGAACATGTCCCCCAGGGTGGCCGCATGGTTACAGTCTGAGGATTGGCCTAGGCTAGGCTATTAAAGGGACAGATACCCAGAAACAGGTTTGGCAAACAGAAAGCAGGCACAGAAACTAGAAGAGATAAAACAGAGTCTGATGCAAGGGATAAGAAAGGAACCCTAGGCCACAAGTGAGAATAGAGGGACAGGCACGGAGAGGAGAACATTGTCATCTATTCAAGTCTATGGGGAGGTCATGCTGATTCAAGCTTGCAACTTCATTGGAAACAAGTGGCCGGACTTGGGGTTCATCACACCTACAGTGCCCTTGTGCCTTAAGCATAATGCAAAGTCAAGAAAGATGTCTTGAGGACATTGAAGAGAAGAATCGATGCCTCCTTTCCAAGGCCCATAGCATTCTTTGCAGGTCAGTCTCTTTTTCCGAAGCTCTGGTGTCACGTGGGCCCACTGGGCACATGGTAATGTGTCCCAAGAGATGTCTTGGAAGCCTTGAAGGAATGGAGCCCTGTCACGCTTGGGGTATGTCTCTTTGTTTGGAAGTGCTCTACAAGGGTGCTGAAAAGCACCCTCTTCCACAGGGCTTCGTTCCTTCGTGAAGGCTGCCCTCCCAGGCTAGTGTGCTCTGTTTGCCTCCATCGAAATTCTCTCCCCCTACCTCTTGCCGTAGAAGGATTATTGATTATGTGTTTTGACACCATATGTAAGGAAGTTGCACGAAAATTAGAACTTTACAGTTGTGTTTCAAGAAAAATAAACAGGCCAGGGTAGAGGATGTAGGGCAAACAAATGGCACACCCTATAAAAATTAAGTAAGCCCGTATCTGGACGGAATCTAGGGGAACGTTCAAGGATCAGGGGTCAAGTTCGAAACTTCCCAAATCCGGAAAAGAGACAGAAAAATATCTTTCCTGGAGAGTGGAATTCATCCGATTTGTCTAAGTTGTCTTGGAAACATTGTGTCCGTGAAGGGGGTTGCCAGGACCACCTCGAATTTGGAGTTTCTGATCTCAGGATGTCAAACCAACCCACATGACCACGTGTTCTCAGTGCTTAGTTTGACCTAGGCTAGGGTAGCCAAGAGTCCTACAAGTGACCGGTGCAAATTCAAGGACAACAACCAAGAGTCACGAAAGCACTCACACCTCACCCTAGAGAACATACAGCGATTAACGAAATACAAACTAATCCCTTGGAATGAAGGAGAACGGACTGATAAGCATGTCTAAGGGAGATAGCTGAGAAAGACCATGACGAGTATACTATGGAAAAGAAAAAGAGGACCCAGAAAATGGAAGGTGAACAGAAATCACACCTGAATTATCCACAATGAAAGATGATGTCCGTCTTTAGACAGACTCTGCTGGAACGTTTGAAAGTCAGAGAAATTCACAAGCCAAAAAACGGCAGCGAAGGTCAAGCATGGGCTAACTGGGAAGGGTGAGTTATGAGACTGCTCCAAGCAGGCTCTGAAACCTGTATCCAGGAAGCATGCTGGACCTCAGAGACACAATTATGACAAATCCTCTGACATCACAATGGACCCGAAAAACAACCTAGCCTCATCTACACAGTGCTAGAGTTGGGCTCACTAGTATATTTAACTCCCATTGCACTCAACTGCACGTTGCCACTGAACATGTAAGTGGCCGGCCGGTGGTGCAGTGGTGAGGTCCGCACCTTCTGGGTCTGTGGCCCAGTATGGGCTGGGTGGAATCCTCGGTTTGGGCCCCCTCACCACTGCTTCAGTTGTTCTGGTGCAGGCGTCCGAGGTAGAGTAGAGGCAGATGGGAAGGGACGTTGGACAGGGCCAGACTTCCACAGCA
Organism: Equus asinus; assembly: GCF_041296235.1. Taxonomy (NCBI): domain Eukaryota; kingdom Metazoa; phylum Chordata; class Mammalia; order Perissodactyla; family Equidae; genus Equus; species Equus asinus. The sequence continues at coordinate 8,734,415 of NC_091813.1, read as the reverse complement.
AATACAGGAGCATTGCCAGCAGATGTGAGCACAGCAATGCACTTGTGCCAAAACAAAACCAATTAAAAGTTGCAAAGAACAGAAAAACTGAAGCTAAGGAAAAAAAAAACAAAAAAACAGGAGCTTGCCCTTACGAAGAATAGGATCTCTGTGAATAACCTTAGCAAAACAGGTGAATTCTATGTTAATTCAAAAACTAGCAAACCTTTGGGGAAAGAAACTCAAGAAGACACAAGAAAAAAAAAGATATCGAGGGATCGAGGAATGGAAGGATTAACACACTTGAAAGGTTCATACCGCAGTAAGGAATCTCTGGATTCCATGCAATCCCAGTCAAAGTTGCAGCAGTATTTGCCACAGAGAAGAAGAGAGAATCCTAAAGTTTCTAGCCAGCAACACGAGACCCTGACTAGGCAAAGGAATCCTCAGGAAAACGAACAAAGCAGCACGTGTCACAATTTCTGATTTCAACATAGAGGACGAAGCGCTAGGTACCGAAACGGCACAGTCTGGGCCCCAAAACAGGCATGAAGACCCATGCAAAACAATTGAGAGCCCAGAGCCCAACTCAAACTTACATGGACAGCCCATTTTGGACCAGGGAGCCAAGTGGAGACAGCGGAGGAAGGAGAGTCTCTACAATAAACGGTGCTGGGAAGCCTGCACAGCCACATGGAACACAACGAGAGTACACCATGATGTTACACCTGGCACACACACCACCTGAAATGGATTAAAGCCTTGAATGGCAGACTTGAAACCGTGAACCTTGTAGGAGAAGACCTAGGCAGAGTGCTCTTTGCCATCTGTCTGAGCCGCCTATTTGGAAGAAGCATGTCTGACTGGGCAAGGGCAACAAAGGAAACAAGAAACAAACGGGACCACATCAAATGCACACACTTCTGCCCACTCAAGGAAACCATCAACTGAATACTAAGACACCACAACGATTGGGAGAGGATGTTTGCAAACCACACATCGGACAAGGGGTGAAAAGCCCAAAGATACAATCAACTCGCACGTCTCCACAAGTAAAAAAACAAGCCAATGAAAACCTGGTCAAAAGATGGAAGCAGAGATTTCTCCGAAGAAGACAGAAAGAGGGCCAGTAGGTGCATGAAAACTTGTTCACCATCATGAAGTCTCAGGAAAATGCAAATCCAAACTGCAAGGCCATGGCAGCTCACTGTGGTCAGCATGGCTAGAAGGAAGCAGACAGGAAATAACAAGTGTCAGAGAGGAGGTGGAGAGAAGGGAAGCCTCCTGCACTGCTGGTGGGAGTGTAACCCGGTGCAGCCACGATGCCAAAGGTGTGGAACTGCCTCAGAAGTTTAAGTATCCATGTCCCGTATGACCCAGCTATTAATCTGCCGCTTGCTTATCCAAAACAGTCAGAAAGACTACCGCATAAAGACATGTGCATGGCTGTGTTCACCACAGTCTTACTCCGGATATCCAAGACTTGGAAAGCACCCTGGTGTCCAGCAAGGGATGATTGGAGAAGGAAGATGGGCTATAGCCACACAATGGTATACCACTCAGCCGGAACAAATGATGCAATCCAGCCATTTGTGACCACCAGAATGGCTGTGAGGGTTTTAGGGGAAGTGTAACAAGCCCCAGTGAGAAATTCAAATACCATAGAATCTCACTTACAAGGCGAAGAAAAAGCAAGCACTAACCAACAGGTGGCACTGAACATTTGTATGCGGGCTCCCAGAGGCAAAGAGGGGCGGTGACGGAGGGTGAAAGAGAAGATTAGGCACAAGTGTGTGGTGAGGGCCTGTGATTAGTCTTACACTGGTGAAGATGATGTAAGCTACACAGAAGTCTAAAGCAATGAGGATGTGAATCTGGAAGTTATAGTACGTTCTAATGCAGGGTCATGGCTATAAATTCACCTCAAATCAAAAATCCAAAAAGGGGTCCAGAATGATGTCATAAAGCTTTGGGGGCGGAAAGAGTTTACAGAAGGTGAACTTCCAAGGATGGAAAATCACCTCCAAATGCTTACAGATGCTACAGAAAGGCAGACCATTCCAAATAGGTGAAGAGGAATACTACGAAGAGAACATGATCAGTCCTAAACCCATGAACGAACGGAAAATGTTACCGTCCATGATGTTATTACTAATCACCTTCACGAATAATCCAAACAGGCCCACGTCTTCCCAAGTTCAGGCAAAAGGTTGGTCCAAAAGTACAATTCAGGGCCGGCCCTGTGGTGGAGCAGGTAAGTGCCCACATTCCGCTTGGGCGGCCCGGGCCTCACTGTTTCACATTACGAGTGCATATCACATTAGTAGTGTTAGGAAATATAGATTTCATGGTATGGTGCGGGCAGAGATCATAAATAAGCAGCAATTGTGAGGATACGTTATCAATACGCACAAGAAAAGGAACCATAAGAATATTACAATCTATGGAAGTATCTGGTACACTTCCCAAAGGCAGAAGGAAGGAAAACTTGTGACCTGCCAAGGTGGAATTGGCAGAGTGCCACGAGATGACACCATCATTGTGCATCAGAACATTCCCTGGGCAACTTCAACTTGTGAGGGAGTCCAGGACTTTTTCTGGGTAAGGTCCACCCATTTTGCCATCTACCCAAGATATAAGAGATAAAACCCAGGATAATCTTACAGGAGTGAAACCAGTGTCTAGAGAGAATGTAGGAGCCCTTTCGAAGTTCAAGGAGAAAGATAGAAACTGACAACAATTGCAGAAAAAGGAAAACTATCCTACCTAGACAGGGTGAGGAGTCAGACTGGTCTGAGATGGCTGTGAAACTCTGTGTGCACGGAGGTTGTCAGGACAACTTCGAATTTTGAGGTCGCTTATGACATCACGGTGAACATGTCCCCCAGGGTGGCCGCATGGTTACAGTCTGAGGATTGGCCTAGGCTAGGCTATTAAAGGGACAGATACCCAGAAACAGGTTTGGCAAACAGAAAGCAGGCACAGAAACTAGAAGAGATAAAACAGAGTCTGATGCAAGGGATAAGAAAGGAACCCTAGGCCACAAGTGAGAATAGAGGGACAGGCACGGAGAGGAGAACATTGTCATCTATTCAAGTCTATGGGGAGGTCATGCTGATTCAAGCTTGCAACTTCATTGGAAACAAGTGGCCGGACTTGGGGTTCATCACACCTACAGTGCCCTTGTGCCTTAAGCATAATGCAAAGTCAAGAAAGATGTCTTGAGGACATTGAAGAGAAGAATCGATGCCTCCTTTCCAAGGCCCATAGCATTCTTTGCAGGTCAGTCTCTTTTTCCGAAGCTCTGGTGTCACGTGGGCCCACTGGGCACATGGTAATGTGTCCCAAGAGATGTCTTGGAAGCCTTGAAGGAATGGAGCCCTGTCACGCTTGGGGTATGTCTCTTTGTTTGGAAGTGCTCTACAAGGGTGCTGAAAAGCACCCTCTTCCACAGGGCTTCGTTCCTTCGTGAAGGCTGCCCTCCCAGGCTAGTGTGCTCTGTTTGCCTCCATCGAAATTCTCTCCCCCTACCTCTTGCCGTAGAAGGATTATTGATTATGTGTTTTGACACCATATGTAAGGAAGTTGCACGAAAATTAGAACTTTACAGTTGTGTTTCAAGAAAAATAAACAGGCCAGGGTAGAGGATGTAGGGCAAACAAATGGCACACCCTATAAAAATTAAGTAAGCCCGTATCTGGACGGAATCTAGGGGAACGTTCAAGGATCAGGGGTCAAGTTCGAAACTTCCCAAATCCGGAAAAGAGACAGAAAAATATCTTTCCTGGAGAGTGGAATTCATCCGATTTGTCTAAGTTGTCTTGGAAACATTGTGTCCGTGAAGGGGGTTGCCAGGACCACCTCGAATTTGGAGTTTCTGATCTCAGGATGTCAAACCAACCCACATGACCACGTGTTCTCAGTGCTTAGTTTGACCTAGGCTAGGGTAGCCAAGAGTCCTACAAGTGACCGGTGCAAATTCAAGGACAACAACCAAGAGTCACGAAAGCACTCACACCTCACCCTAGAGAACATACAGCGATTAACGAAATACAAACTAATCCCTTGGAATGAAGGAGAACGGACTGATAAGCATGTCTAAGGGAGATAGCTGAGAAAGACCATGACGAGTATACTATGGAAAAGAAAAAGAGGACCCAGAAAATGGAAGGTGAACAGAAATCACACCTGAATTATCCACAATGAAAGATGATGTCCGTCTTTAGACAGACTCTGCTGGAACGTTTGAAAGTCAGAGAAATTCACAAGCCAAAAAACGGCAGCGAAGGTCAAGCATGGGCTAACTGGGAAGGGTGAGTTATGAGACTGCTCCAAGCAGGCTCTGAAACCTGTATCCAGGAAGCATGCTGGACCTCAGAGACACAATTATGACAAATCCTCTGACATCACAATGGACGCGAAAAACAACCTAGCCTCATCTACACAGTGCTAGAGTTGGGCTCACTAGTATATTTAACTCCCATTGCACTCAACTGCACGTTGCCACTGAACATGTAAGTGGCCGGCCGGTGGTGCAGTGGTGAGGTCCGCACCTTCTGGGTCTGTGGCCCAGTATGGGCTGGGTGGAATCCTCGGTTTGGGCCCCCTCACCACTGCTTCAGTTGTTCTGGTGCAGGCGTCCGAGGTAGAGTAGAGGCAGATGGGAAGGGACGTTGGACAGGGCCAGACTTCCACAGCAAATACAGGAGCATTGCCAGCAGATGTGAGCACAGCAATGCACTTGTGCCAAAACAAAACCAATTAAAAGTTGCAAAGAACAGAAAAACTGAAGCTAAGGAAAAAAAAAACAAAAAAACAGGAGCTTGCCATTACGAAGAATAGGATCTCTGTGAATAACCTTAGCAAAACAGGTGAATTCTATGTTAATTCAAAAACTAGCAAACCTTTGGGGAAAGAAACTCAAGAAGACACAAGAAAAAAAAAGATATCGAGGGATCTAGGAATGGAAGGATTAACACACTTGAAAGGTTCATACCGCAGTAAGGAATCTCTGGATTCCATGCAATCCCAGTCAAAGTTGCAGCAGTATTTGCCACAGAGAAGAAGAGAGAATCCTAAAGTTTCTAGCCAGCAACACGAGACCCTGACTAGGCAAAGGAATCCTCAGGAAAACGAACAAAGCAGCACGTGTCACAATTTCTGATTTCAACATAGAGGACGAAGCGCTAGGTACCGAAACGGCACAGTCTGGGCCCCAAAACAGGCATGAAGACCCATGCAAAACAATTGAGAGCCCAGAGCCCAACTCAAACTTACATGGACAGCCCATTTTGGACCAGGGAGCCAAGTGGAGACAGCGGAGGAAGGAGAGTCTCTACAATAAACGGTGCTGGGAAGCCTGCACAGCCACATGGAACACAACGAGAGTACACCATGATGTTACACCTGGCACACACACCACCTGAAATGGATTAAAGCCTTGAATGGCAGACTTGAAACCGTGAACCTTGTAGGAGAAGACCTAGGCAGAGTGCTCTTTGCCATCTGTCTGAGCCGCCTATTTGGAAGAAGCATGTCTGACTGGGCAAGGGCAACAAAGGAAACAAGAAACAAACGGGACCACATCAAATGCACACACTTCTGCCCACTCAAGGAAACCATCAACTGAATACTAAGACACCACAACGATTGGGAGAGGATGTTTGCAAACCACACATCGGACAAGGGGTGAAAAGCCCAAAGATACAATCAACTCGCACGTCTCCACAAGAAAAAAAACAAGCCAATGAAAACCTGGTCAAAAGATGGAAGCAGAGATTTCTCCGAAGAAGACAGAAAGAGGGCCAGTAGGTGCATGAAAACTTGTTCACCATCATGAAGTCTCAGGAAAATGCAAATCCAAACTGCAAGGCCATGGCAGCTCACTGTGGTCAGCATGGCTAGAAGGAAGCAGACAGGAAATAACAAGTGTCAGAGAGGAGGTGGAGAGAAGGGAAGCCTCCTGCACTGCTGGTGGGAGTGTAACCCGGTGCAGCCACGATGCCAAAGGTGTGGAACTGCCTCAGAAGTTTAAGTATCCATGTCCCGTATGACCCAGCTATTAATCTGCCGCTTGCTTATCCAAAACAGTCAGAAAGACTACCGCATAAAGACATGTGCATGGCTGTGTTCACCACAGTCTTACTCCGGATATCCAAGACTTGGAAAGCACCCTGGTGTCCAGCAAGGGATGATTGGAGAAGGAAGATGGGCTATAGCCACACAATGGTATACCACTCAGCCGGAACAAATGATGCAATCCAGCCATTTGTGACCACCAGAATGGCTGTGAGGGTTTTAGGGGAAGTGTAACAAGCCCCAGTGAGAAATTCAAATACCATAGAATCTCACTTACAAGGCGAAGAAAAAGCAAGCACTAACCAACAGGTGGCACTGAACATTTGTATGCGGGCTCCCAGAGGCAAAGAGGGGCGGTGACGGAGGGTGAAAGAGAAGATTAGGCACAAGTGTGTGGTGAGGGCCTGTGATTAGTCTTACACTGGTGAAGATGATGTAAGCTACACAGAAGTCTAAAGCAATGAGGATGTGAATCTGGAAGTTATAGTACGTTCTAATGCAGGGTCATGGCTATAAATTCACCTCAAATCAAAAATCCAAAAAGGGGTCCAGAATGATGTCATAAAGCTTTGGGGGCGGAAAGAGTTTACAGAAGGTGAACTTCCAAGGATGGAAAATCACCTCCAAATGCTTACAGATGCTACAGAAAGGCAGACCATTCCAAATAGGTGAAGAGGAATACTACGAAGAGAACATGATCAGTCCTAAACCCATGAACGAACGGAAAATGTTACCGTCCATGATGTTATTACTAATCACCTTCACGAATAATCCAAACAGGCCCACGTCTTCCCAAGTTCAGGCAAAAGGTTGGTCCAAAAGTACAATTCAGGGCCGGCCCTGTGGTGGAGCAGGTAAGTGCCCACATTCCGCTTGGGCGGCCCGGGCCTCACTGTTTCACATTACGAGTGCATATCACATTAGTAGTGTTAGGAAATATAGATTTCATGGTATGGTGCGGGCAGAGATCATAAATAAGCAGCAATTGTGAGGATACGTTATCAATACGCACAAGAAAAGGAACCATAAGAATATTACAATCTATGGAAGTATCTGGTACACTTCCCAAAGGCAGAAGGAAGGAAAACTTGTGACCTGCCAAGGTGGAATTGGCAGAGTGCCACGAGATGACACCATCATTGTGCATCAGAACATTCCCTGGGCAACTTCAACTTGTGAGGGAGTCCAGGACTTTTTCTGGGTAAGGTCCACCCATTTTGCCATCTACCCAAGATATAAGAGATAAAACCCAGGATAATCTTACAGGAGTGAAACCAGTGTCTAGAGAGAATGTAGGAGCCCTTTCGAAGTTCAAGGAGAAAGATAGAAACTGACAACAATTGCAGAAAAAGGAAAACTATCCTACCTAGACAGGGTGAGGAGTCAGACTGGTCTGAGATGGCTGTGAAACTCTGTGTGCACGGAGGTTGTCAGGACAACTTCGAATTTTGAGGTCGCTTATGACATCACGGTGAACATGTCCCCCAGGGTGGCCGCATGGTTACAGTCTGAGGATTGGCCTAGGCTAGGCTATTAAAGGGACAGATACCCAGAAACAGGTTTGGCAAACAGAAAGCAGGCACAGAAACTAGAAGAGATAAAACAGAGTCTGATGCAAGGGATAAGAAAGGAACCCTAGGCCACAAGTGAGAATAGAGGGACAGGCACGGAGAGGAGAACATTGTCATCTATTCAAGTCTATGGGGAGGTCATGCTGATTCAAGCTTGCAACTTCATTGGAAACAAGTGGCCGGACTTGGGGTTCATCACACCTACAGTGCCCTTGTGCCTTAAGCATAATGCAAAGTCAAGAAAGATGTCTTGAGGACATTGAAGAGAAGAATCGATGCCTCCTTTCCAAGGCCCATAGCATTCTTTGCAGGTCAGTCTCTTTTTCCGAAGCTCTGGTGTCACGTGGGCCCACTGGGCACATGGTAATGTGTCCCAAGAGATGTCTTGGAAGCCTTGAAGGAATGGAGCCCTGTCACGCTTGGGGTATGTCTCTTTGTTTGGAAGTGCTCTACAAGGGTGCTGAAAAGCACCCTCTTCCACAGGGCTTCGTTCCTTCGTGAAGGCTGCCCTCCCAGGCTAGTGTGCTCTGTTTGCCTCCATCGAAATTCTCTCCCCCTACCTCTTGCCGTAGAAGGATTATTGATTATGTGTTTTGACACCATATGTAAGGAAGTTGCACGAAAATTAGAACTTTACAGTTGTGTTTCAAGAAAAATAAACAGGCCAGGGTAGAGGATGTAGGGCAAACAAATGGCACACCCTATAAAAATTAAGTAAGCCCGTATCTGGACGGAATCTAGGGGAACGTTCAAGGATCAGGGGTCAAGTTCGAAACTTCCCAAATCCGGAAAAGAGACAGAAAAATATCTTTCCTGGAGAGTGGAATTCATCCGATTTGTCTAAGTTGTCTTGGAAACATTGTGTCCGTGAAGGGGGTTGCCAGGACCACCTCGAATTTGGAGTTTCTGATCTCAGGATGTCAAACCAACCCACATGACCACGTGTTCTCAGTGCTTAGTTTGACCTAGGCTAGGGTAGCCAAGAGTCCTACAAGTGACCGGTGCAAATTCAAGGACAACAACCAAGAGTCACGAAAGCACTCACACCTCACCCTAGAGAACATACAGCGATTAACGAAATACAAACTAATCCCTTGGAATGAAGGAGAACGGACTGATAAGCATGTCTAAGGGAGATAGCTGAGAAAGACCATGACGAGTATACTATGGAAAAGAAAAAGAGGACCCAGAAAATGGAAGGTGAACAGAAATCACACCTGAATTATCCACAATGAAAGATGATGTCCGTCTTTAGACAGACTCTGCTGGAACGTTTGAAAGTCAGAGAAATTCACAAGCCAAAAAACGGCAGCGAAGGTCAAGCATGGGCTAACTGGGAAGGGTGAGTTATGAGACTGCTCCAAGCAGGCTCTGAAACCTGTATCCAGGAAGCATGCTGGACCTCAGAGACACAATTATGACAAATCCTCTGACATCACAATGGACCCGAAAAACAACCTAGCCTCATCTACACAGTGCTAGAGTTGGGCTCACTAGTATATTTAACTCCCATTGCACTCAACTGCACGTTGCCACTGAACATGTAAGTGGCCGGCCGGTGGTGCAGTGGTGAGGTCCGCACCTTCTGGGTCTGTGGCCCAGTATGGGCTGGGTGGAATCCTCGGTTTGGGCCCCCTCACCACTGCTTCAGTTGTTCTGGTGCAGGCGTCCGAGGTAGAGTAGAGGCAGATGGGAAGGGACGTTGGACAGGGCCAGACTTCCACAGCAAATACAGGAGCATTGCCAGCAGATGTGAGCACAGCAATGCACTTGTGCCAAAACAAAACCAATTAAAAGTTGCAAAGAACAGAAAAACTGAAGCTAAGGAAAAAAAAAACAAAAAAACAGGAGCTTGCCATTACGAAGAATAGGATCTCTGTGAATAACCTTAGCAAAACAGGTGAATTCTATGTTAATTCAAAAACTAGCAAACCTTTGGGGAAAGAAACTCAAGAAGACACAAGAAAAAAAAAGATATCGAGGGATCTAGGAATGGAAGGATTAACACACTTGAAAGGTTCATACCGCAGTAAGGAATCTCTGGATTCCATGCAATCCCAGTCAAAGTTGCAGCAGTATTTGCCACAGAGAAGAAGAGAGAATCCTAAAGTTTCTAGCCAGCAACACGAGACCCTGACTAGGCAAAGGAATCCTCAGGAAAACGAACAAAGCAGCACGTGTCACAATTTCTGATTTCAACATAGAGGACGAAGCGCTAGGTACCGAAACGGCACAGTCTGGGCCCCAAAACAGGCATGAAGACCCATGCAAAACAATTGAGAGCCCAGAGCCCAACTCAAACTTACATGGACAGCCCATTTTGGACCAGGGAGCCAAGTGGAGACAGCGGAGGAAGGAGAGTCTCTACAATAAACGGTGCTGGGAAGCCTGCACAGCCACATGGAACACAACGAGAGTACACCATGATGTTACACCTGGCACACACACCACCTGAAATGGATTAAAGCCTTGAATGGCAGACTTGAAACCGTGAACCTTGTAGGAGAAGACCTAGGCAGAGTGCTCTTTGCCATCTGTCTGAGCCGCCTATTTGGAAGAAGCATGTCTGACTGGGCAAGGGCAACAAAGGAAACAAGAAACAAACGGGACCACATCAAATGCACACACTTCTGCCCACTCAAGGAAACCATCAACTGAATACTAAGACACCACAACGATTGGGAGAGGATGTTTGCAAACCACACATCGGACAAGGGGTGAAAAGCCCAAAGATACAATCAACTCGCACGTCTCCACAAGAAAAAAAACAAGCCAATGAAAACCTGGTCAAAAGATGGAAGCAGAGATTTCTCCGAAGAAGACAGAAAGAGGGCCAGTAGGTGCATGAAAACTTGTTCACCATCATGAAGTCTCAGGAAAATGCAAATCCAAACTGCAAGGCCATGGCAGCTCACTGTGGTCAGCATGGCTAGAAGGAAGCAGACAGGAAATAACAAGTGTCAGAGAGGAGGTGGAGAGAAGGGAAGCCTCCTGCACTGCTGGTGGGAGTGTAACCCGGTGCAGCCACGATGCCAAAGGTGTGGAACTGCCTCAGAAGTTTAAGTATCCATGTCCCGTATGACCCAGCTATTAATCTGCCGCTTGCTTATCCAAAACAGTCAGAAAGACTACCGCATAAAGACATGTGCATGGCTGTGTTCACCACAGTCTTACTCCGGATATCCAAGACTTGGAAAGCACCCTGGTGTCCAGCAAGGGATGATTGGAGAAGGAAGATGGGCTATAGCCACACAATGGTATACCACTCAGCCGGAACAAATGATGCAATCCAGCCATTTGTGACCACCAGAATGGCTGTGAGGGTTTTAGGGGAAGTGTAACAAGCCCCAGTGAGAAATTCAAATACCATAGAATCTCACTTACAAGGCGAAGAAAAAGCAAGCACTAACCAACAGGTGGCACTGAACATTTGTATGCGGGCTCCCAGAGGCAAAGAGGGGCGGTGACGGAGGGTGAAAGAGAAGATTAGGCACAAGTGTGTGGTGAGGGCCTGTGATTAGTCTTACACTGGTGAAGATGATGTAAGCTACACAGAAGTCTAAAGCAATGAGGATGTGAATCTGGAAGTTATAGTACGTTCTAATGCAGGGTCATGGCTATAAATTCACCTCAAATCAAAAATCCAAAAAGGGGTCCAGAATGATGTCATAAAGCTTTGGGGGCGGAAAGAGTTTACAGAAGGTGAACTTCCAAGGATGGAAAATCACCTCCAAATGCTTACAGATGCTACAGAAAGGCAGACCATTCCAAATAGGTGAAGAGGAATACTACGAAGAGAACATGATCAGTCCTAAACCCATGAACGAACGGAAAATGTTACCGTCCATGATGTTATTACTAATCACCTTCACGAATAATCCAAACAGGCCCACGTCTTCCCAAGTTCAGGCAAAAGGTTGGTCCAAAAGTACAATTCAGGGCCGGCCCTGTGGTGGAGCAGGTAAGTGCCCACATTCCGCTTGGGCGGCCCGGGCCTCACTGTTTCACATTACGAGTGCATATCACATTAGTAGTGTTAGGAAATATAGATTTCATGGTATGGTGCGGGCAGAGATCATAAATAAGCAGCAATTGTGAGGATACGTTATCAATACGCACAAGAAAAGGAACCATAAGAATATTACAATCTATGGAAGTATCTGGTACACTTCCCAAAGGCAGAAGGAAGGAAAACTTGTGACCTGCCAAGGTGGAATTGGCAGAGTGCCACGAGATGACACCATCATTGTGCATCAGAACATTCCCTGGGCAACTTCAACTTGTGAGGGAGTCCAGGACTTTTTCTGGGTAAGGTCCACCCATTTTGCCATCTACCCAAGATATAAGAGATAAAACCCAGGATAATCTTACAGGAGTGAAACCAGTGTCTAGAGAGAATGTAGGAGCCCTTTCGAAGTTCAAGGAGAAAGATAGAAACTGACAACAATTGCAGAAAAAGGAAAACTATCCTACCTAGACAGGGTGAGGAGTCAGACTGGTCTGAGATGGCTGTGAAACTCTGTGTGCACGGAGGTTGTCAGGACAACTTCGAATTTTGAGGTCGCTTATGACATCACGGTGAACATGTCCCCCAGGGTGGCCGCATGGTTACAGTCTGAGGATTGGCCTAGGCTAGGCTATTAAAGGGACAGATACCCAGAAACAGGTTTGGCAAACAGAAAGCAGGCACAGAAACTAGAAGAGATAAAACAGAGTCTGATGCAAGGGATAAGAAAGGAACCCTAGGCCACAAGTGAGAATAGAGGGACAGGCACGGAGAGGAGAACATTGTCATCTATTCAAGTCTATGGGGAGGTCATGCTGATTCAAGCTTGCAACTTCATTGGAAACAAGTGGCCGGACTTGGGGTTCATCACACCTACAGTGCCCTTGTGCCTTAAGCATAATGCAAAGTCAAGAAAGATGTCTTGAGGACATTGAAGAGAAGAATCGATGCCTCCTTTCCAAGGCCCATAGCATTCTTTGCAGGTCAGTCTCTTTTTCCGAAGCTCTGGTGTCACGTGGGCCCACTGGGCACATGGTAATGTGTCCCAAGAGATGTCTTGGAAGCCTTGAAGGAATGGAGCCCTGTCACGCTTGGGGTATGTCTCTTTGTTTGGAAGTGCTCTACAAGGGTGCTGAAAAGCACCCTCTTCCACAGGGCTTCGTTCCTTCGTGAAGGCTGCCCTCCCAGGCTAGTGTGCTCTGTTTGCCTCCATCGAAATTCTCTCCCCCTACCTCTTGCCGTAGAAGGATTATTGATTATGTGTTTTGACACCATATGTAAGGAAGTTGCACGAAAATTAGAACTTTACAGTTGTGTTTCAAGAAAAATAAACAGGCCAGGGTAGAGGATGTAGGGCAAACAAATGGCACACCCTATAAAAATTAAGTAAGCCCGTATCTGGACGGAATCTAGGGGAACGTTCAAGGATCAGGGGTCAAGTTCGAAACTTCCCAAATCCGGAAAAGAGACAGAAAAATATCTTTCCTGGAGAGTGGAATTCATCCGATTTGTCTAAGTTGTCTTGGAAACATTGTGTCCGTGAAGGGGGTTGCCAGGACCACCTCGAATTTGGAGTTTCTGATCTCAGGATGTCAAACCAACCCACATGACTACGTGTTCTCAGTGCTTAGTTTGACCTAGGCTAGGGTAGCCAAGAGTCCTACAAGTGACCGGTGCAAATTCAAGGACAACAACCAAGAGTCACGAAAGCACTCACACCTCACCCTAGAGAACATACAGCGATTAACGAAATACAAACTAATCCCTTGGAATGAAGGAGAACGGACTGATAAGCATGTCTAAGGGAGATAGCTGAGAAAGACCATGACGAGTATACTATGGAAAAGAAAAAGAGGACCCAGAAAATGGAAGGTGAACAGAAATCACACCTGAATTATCCACAATGAAAGATGATGTCCGTCTTTAGACAGACTCTGCTGGAACGTTTGAAAGTCAGAGAAATTCACAAGCCAAAAAACGGCAGCGAAGGTCAAGCATGGGCTAACTGGGAAGGGTGAGTTATGAGACTGCTCCAAGCAGGCTCTGAAACCTGTATCCAGGAAGCATGCTGGACCTCAGAGACACAATTATGACAAATCCTCTGACATCACAATGGACCCGAAAAACAACCTAGCCTCATCTACACAGTGCTAGAGTTGGGCTCACTAGTATATTTAACTCCCATTGCACTCAACTGCACGTTGCCACTGAACATGTAAGTGGCCGGCCGGTGGTGCAGTGGTGAGGTCCGCACCTTCTGGGTCTGTGGCCCAGTATGGGCTGGGTGGAATCCTCGGTTTGGGCCCCCTCACCACTGCTTCAGTTGTTCTGGTGCAGGCGTCCGAGGTAGAGTAGAGGCAGATGGGAAGGGACGTTGGACAGGGCCAGACTTCCACAGCAAATACAGGAGCATTGCCAGCAGATGTGAGCACAGCAATGCACTTGTGCCAAAACAAAACCAATTAAAAGTTGCAAAGAACAGAAAAACTGAAGCTAAGGAAAAAAAAAACAAAAAAACAGGAGCTTGCCCTTACGAAGAATAGGATCTCTGTGAATAACCTTAGCAAAACAGGTGAATTCTATGTTAATTCAAAAACTAGCAAACCTTTGGGGAAAGAAACTCAAGAAGACACAAGAAAAAAAAAGATATCGAGGGATCGAGGAATGGAAGGATTAACACACTTGAAAGGTTCATACCGCAGTAAGGAATCTCTGGATTCCATGCAATCCCAGTCAAAGTTGCAGCAGTATTTGCCACAGAGAAGAAGAGAGAATCCTAAAGTTTCTAGCCAGCAACACGAGACCCTGACTAGGCAAAGGAATCCTCAGGAAAACGAACAAAGCAGCACGTGTCACAATTTCTGATTTCAACATAGAGGACGAAGCGCTAGGTACCGAAACGGCACAGTCTGGGCCCCAAAACAGGCATGAAGACCCATGCAAAACAATTGAGAGCCCAGAGCCCAACTCAAACTTACATGGACAGCCCATTTTGGACCAGGGAGCCAAGTGGAGACAGCGGAGGAAGGAGAGTCTCTACAATAAACGGTGCTGGGAAGCCTGCACAGCCACATGGAACACAACGAGAGTACACCATGATGTTACACCTGGCACACACACCACCTGAAATGGATTAAAGCCTTGAATGGCAGACTTGAAACCGTGAACCTTGTAGGAGAAGACCTAGGCAGAGTGCTCTTTGCCATCTGTCTGAGCCGCCTATTTGGAAGAAGCATGTCTGACTGGGCAAGGGCAACAAAGGAAACAAGAAACAAACGGGACCACATCAAATGCACACACTTCTGCCCACTCAAGGAAACCATCAACTGAATACTAAGACACCACAACGATTGGGAGAGGATGTTTGCAAACCACACATCGGACAAGGGGTGAAAAGCCCAAAGATACAATCAACTCGCACGTCTCCACAAGAAAAAAAACAAGCCAATGAAAACCTGGTCAAAAGATGGAAGCAGAGATTTCTCCGAAGAAGACAGAAAGAGGGCCAGTAGGTGCATGAAAACTTGTTCACCATCATGAAGTCTCAGGAAAATGCAAATCCAAACTGCAAGGCCATGGCAGCTCACTGTGGTCAGCATGGCTAGAAGGAAGCAGACAGGAAATAACAAGTGTCAGAGAGGAGGTGGAGAGAAGGGAAGCCTCCTGCACTGCTGGTGGGAGTGTAACCCGGTGCAGCCACGATGCCAAAGGTGTGGAACTGCCTCAGAAGTTTAAGTATCCATGTCCCGTATGACCCAGCTATTAATCTGCCGCTTGCTTATCCAAAAAAGTCAGAAAGACTACCGCATAAAGACATGTGCATGGCTGTGTTCACCACAGTCTTACTCCTGATATCCAAGACTTGGAAAGCACCCTGGTGTCCAGCAAGGGATGATTGGAGAAGGAAGATGGGCTATAGCCACACAATGGTATACCACTCAGCCGGAACAAATGATGCAATCCAGCCATTTGTGACCACCAGAATGGCTGTGAGGGTTTTAGGGGAAGTGTAACAAGCCCCAGTGAGAAATTCAAATACCATAGAATCTCACTTACAAGGCGAAGAAAAAGCAAGCACTAACCAACAGGTGGCACTGAACATTTGTATGCGGGCTCCCAGAGGCAAAGAGGGGCGGTGACGGAGGGTGAAAGAGAAGATTAGGCACAAGTGTGTGGTGAGGGCCTGTGATTAGTCTTACACTGGTGAAGATGATGTAAGCTACACAGAAGTCTAAAGCAATGAGGATGTGAATCTGGAAGTTATAGTACGTTCTAATGCAGGGTCATGGCTATAAATTCACCTCAAATCAAAAATCCAAAAAGGGGTCCAGAATGATGTCATAAAGCTTTGGGGGCGGAAAGAGTTTACAGAAGGTGAACTTCCAAGGATGGAAAATCACCTCCAAATGCTTACAGATGCTACAGAAAGGCAGACCATTCCAAATAGGTGAAGAGGAATACTACGAAGAGAACATGATCAGTCCTAAACCCATGAACGAACGGAAAATGTTACCGTCCATGATGTTATTACTAATCACCTTCACGAATAATCCAAACAGGCCCACGTCTTCCCAAGTTCAGGCAAAAGGTTGGTCCAAAAGTACAATTCAGGGCCGGCCCTGTGGTGGAGCAGGTAAGTGCCCACATTCCGCTTGGGCGGCCCGGGCCTCACTGTTTCACATTACGAGTGCATATCACATTAGTAGTGTTAGGAAATATAGATTTCATGGTATGGTGCGGGCAGAGATCATAAATAAGCAGCAATTGTGAGGATACGTTATCAATACGCACAAGAAAAGGAACCATAAGAATATTACAATCTATGGAAGTATCTGGTACACTTCCCAAAGGCAGAAGGAAGGAAAACTTGTGACCTGCCAAGGTGGAATTGGCAGAGTGCCACGAGATGACACCATCATTGTGCATCAGAACATTCCCTGGGCAACTTCAACTTGTGAGGGAGTCCAGGACTTTTTCTGGGTAAGGTCCACCCATTTTGCCATCTACCCAAGATATAAGAGATAAAACCCAGGATAATCTTACAGGAGTGAAACCAGTGTCTAGAGAGAATGTAGGAGCCCTTTCGAAGTTCAAGGAGAAAGATAGAAACTGACAACAATTGCAGAAAAAGGAAAACTATCCTACCTAGACAGGGTGAGGAGTCAGACTGGTCTGAGATGGCTGTGAAACTCTGTGTGCACGGAGGTTGTCAGGACAACTTCGAATTTTGAGGTCGCTTATGACATCACGGTGAACATGTCCCCCAGGGTGGCCGCATGGTTACAGTCTGAGGATTGGCCTAGGCTAGGCTATTAAAGGGACAGATACCCAGAAACAGGTTTGGCAAACAGAAAGCAGGCACAGAAACTAGAAGAGATAAAACAGAGTCTGATGCAAGGGATAAGAAAGGAACCCTAGGCCACAAGTGAGAATAGAGGGACAGGCACGGAGAGGAGAACATTGTCATCTATTCAAGTCTATGGGGAGGTCATGCTGATTCAAGCTTGCAACTTCATTGGAAACAAGTGGCCGGACTTGGGGTTCATCACACCTACAGTGCCCTTGTGCCTTAAGCATAATGCAAAGTCAAGAAAGATGTCTTGAGGACATTGAAGAGAAGAATCGATGCCTCCTTTCCAAGGCCCATAGCATTCTTTGCAGGTCAGTCTCTTTTTCCGAAGCTCTGGTGTCACGTGGGCCCACTGGGCACATGGTAATGTGTCCCAAGAGATGTCTTGGAAGCCTTGAAGGAATGGAGCCCTGTCACGCTTGGGGTATGTCTCTTTGTTTGGAAGTGCTCTACAAGGGTGCTGAAAAGCACCCTCTTCCACAGGGCTTCGTTCCTTCGTGAAGGCTGCCCTCCCAGGCTAGTGTGCTCTGTTTGCCTCCATCGAAATTCTCTCCCCCTACCTCTTGCCGTAGAAGGATTATTGATTATGTGTTTTGACACCATATGTAAGGAAGTTGCACGAAAATTAGAACTTTACAGTTGTGTTTCAAGAAAAATAAACAGGCCAGGGTAGAGGATGTAGGGCAAACAAATGGCACACCCTATAAAAATTAAGTAAGCCCGTATCTGGACGGAATCTAGGGGAACGTTCAAGGATCAGGGGTCAAGTTCGAAACTTCCCAAATCCGGAAAAGAGACAGAAAAATATCTTTCCTGGAGAGTGGAATTCATCCGATTTGTCTAAGTTGTCTTGGAAACATTGTGTCCGTGAAGGGGGTTGCCAGGACCACCTCGAATTTGGAGTTTCTGATCTCAGGATGTCAAACCAACCCACATGACCACGTGTTCTCAGTGCTTAGTTTGACCTAGGCTAGGGTAGCCAAGAGTCCTACAAGTGACCGGTGCAAATTCAAGGACAACAACCAAGAGTCACGAAAGCACTCACACCTCACCCTAGAGAACATACAGCGATTAACGAAATACAAACTAATCCCTTGGAATGAAGGAGAACGGACTGATAAGCATGTCTAAGGGAGATAGCTGAGAAAGACCATGACGAGTATACTATGGAAAAGAAAAAGAGGACCCAGAAAATGGAAGGTGAACAGAAATCACACCTGAATTATCCACAATGAAAGATGATGTCCGTCTTTAGACAGACTCTGCTGGAACGTTTGAAAGTCAGAGAAATTCACAAGCCAAAAAACGGCAGCGAAGGTCAAGCATGGGCTAACTGGGAAGGGTGAGTTATGAGACTGCTCCAAGCAGGCTCTGAAACCTGTATCCAGGAAGCATGCTGGACCTCAGAGACACAATTATGACAAATCCTCTGACATCACAATGGACCCGAAAAACAACCTAGCCTCATCTACACAGTGCTAGAGTTGGGCTCACTAGTATATTTAACTCCCATTGCACTCAACTGCACGTTGCCACTGAACATGTAAGTGGCCGGCCGGTGGTGCAGTGGTGAGGTCCGCACCTTCTGGGTCTGTGGCCCAGTATGGGCTGGGTGGAATCCTCGGTTTGGGCCCCCTCACCACTGCTTCAGTTGTTCTGGTGCAGGCGTCCGAGGTAGAGTAGAGGCAGATGGGAAGGGACGTTGGACAGGGCCAGACTTCCACAGCAAATACAGGAGCATTGCCAGCAGATGTGAGCACAGCAATGCACTTGTGCCAAAACAAAACCAATTAAAAGTTGCAAAGAACAGAAAAACTGAAGCTAAGGAAAAAAAAAACAAAAAAACAGGAGCTTGCCCTTACGAAGAATAGGATCTCTGTGAATAACCTTAGCAAAACAGGTGAATTCTATGTTAATTCAAAAACTAGCAAACCTTTGGGGAAAGAAACTCAAGAAGACACAAGAAAAAAAAAGATATCGAGGGATCGAGGAATGGAAGGATTAACACACTTGAAAGGTTCATACCGCAGTAAGGAATCTCTGGATTCCATGCAATCCCAGTCAAAGTTGCAGCAGTATTTGCCACAGAGAAGAAGAGAGAATCCTAAAGTTTCTAGCCAGCAACACGAGACCCTGACTAGGCAAAGGAATCCTCAGGAAAACGAACAAAGCAGCACGTGTCACAATTTCTGATTTCAACATAGAGGACGAAGCGCTAGGTACCGAAACGGCACAGTCTGGGCCCCAAAACAGGCATGAAGACCCATGCAAAACAATTGAGAGCCCAGAGCCCAACTCAAACTTACATGGACAGCCCATTTTGGACCAGGGAGCCAAGTGGAGACAGCGGAGGAAGGAGAGTCTCTACAATAAACGGTGCTGGGAAGCCTGCACAGCCACATGGAACACAACGAGAGTACACCATGATGTTACACCTGGCACACACACCACCTGAAATGGATTAAAGCCTTGAATGGCAGACTTGAAACCGTGAACCTTGTAGGAGAAGACCTAGGCAGAGTGCTCTTTGCCATCTGTCTGAGCCGCCTATTTGGAAGAAGCATGTCTGACTGGGCAAGGGCAACAAAGGAAACAAGAAACAAACGGGACCACATCAAATGCACACACTTCTGCCCACTCAAGGAAACCATCAACTGAATACTAAGACACCACAACGATTGGGAGAGGATGTTTGCAAACCACACATCGGACAAGGGGTGAAAAGCCCAAAGATACAATCAACTCGCACGTCTCCACAAGAAAAAAAACAAGCCAATGAAAACCTGGTCAAAAGATGGAAGCAGAGATTTCTCCGAAGAAGACAGAAAGAGGGCCAGTAGGTGCATGAAAACTTGTTCACCATCATGAAGTCTCAGGAAAATGCAAATCCAAACTGCAAGGCCATGGCAGCTCACTGTGGTCAGCATGGCTAGAAGGAAGCAGACAGGAAATAACAAGTGTCAGAGAGGAGGTGGAGAGAAGGGAAGCCTCCTGCACTGCTGGTGGGAGTGTAACCCGGTGCAGCCACGATGCCAAAGGTGTGGAACTGCCTCAGAAGTTTAAGTATCCATGTCCCGTATGACCCAGCTATTAATCTGCCGCTTGCTTATCCAAAAAAGTCAGAAAGACTACCGCATAAAGACATGTGCATGGCTGTGTTCACCACAGTCTTACTCCTGATATCCAAGACTTGGAAAGCACCCTGGTGTCCAGCAAGGGATGATTGGAGAAGGAAGATGGGCTATAGCCACACAATGGTATACCACTCAGCCGGAACAAATGATGCAATCCAGCCATTTGTGACCACCAGAATGGCTGTGAGGGTTTTAGGGGAAGTGTAACAAGCCCCAGTGAGAAATTCAAATACCATAGAATCTCACTTACAAGGCGAAGAAAAAGCAAGCACTAACCAACAGGTGGCACTGAACATTTGTATGCGGGCTCCCAGAGGCAAAGAGGGGCGGTGACGGAGGGTGAAAGAGAAGATTAGGCACAAGTGTGTGGTGAGGGCCTGTGATTAGTCTTACACTGGTGAAGATGATGTAAGCTACACAGAAGTCTAAAGCAATGAGGATGTGAATCTGGAAGTTATAGTACGTTCTAATGCAGGGTCATGGCTATAAATTCACCTCAAATCAAAAATCCAAAAAGGGGTCCAGAATGATGTCATAAAGCTTTGGGGGCGGAAAGAGTTTACAGAAGGTGAACTTCCAAGGATGGAAAATCACCTCCAAATGCTTACAGATGCTACAGAAAGGCAGACCATTCCAAATAGGTGAAGAGGAATACTACGAAGAGAACATGATCAGTCCTAAACCCATGAACGAACGGAAAATGTTACCGTCCATGATGTTATTACTAATCACCTTCACGAATAATCCAAACAGGCCCACGTCTTCCCAAGTTCAGGCAAAAGGTTGGTCCAAAAGTACAATTCAGGGCCGGCCCTGTGGTGGAGCAGGTAAGTGCCCACATTCCGCTTGGGCGGCCCGGGCCTCACTGTTTCACATTACGAGTGCATATCACATTAGTAGTGTTAGGAAATATAGATTTCATGGTATGGTGCGGGCAGAGATCATAAATAAGCAGCAATTGTGAGGATACGTTATCAATACGCACAAGAAAAGGAACCATAAGAATATTACAATCTATGGAAGTATCTGGTACACTTCCCAAAGGCAGAAGGAAGGAAAACTTGTGACCTGCCAAGGTGGAATTGGCAGAGTGCCACGAGATGACACCATCATTGTGCATCAGAACATTCCCTGGGCAACTTCAACTTGTGAGGGAGTCCAGGACTTTTTCTGGGTAAGGTCCACCCATTTTGCCATCTACCCAAGATATAAGAGATAAAACCCAGGATAATCTTACAGGAGTGAAACCAGTGTCTAGAGAGAATGTAGGAGCCCTTTCGAAGTTCAAGGAGAAAGATAGAAACTGACAACAATTGCAGAAAAAGGAAAACTATCCTACCTAGACAGGGTGAGGAGTCAGACTGGTCTGAGATGGCTGTGAAACTCTGTGTGCACGGAGGTTGTCAGGACAACTTCGAATTTTGAGGTCGCTTATGACATCACGGTGAACATGTCCCCCAGGGTGGCCGCATGGTTACAGTCTGAGGATTGGCCTAGGCTAGGCTATTAAAGGGACAGATACCCAGAAACAGGTTTGGCAAACAGAAAGCAGGCACAGAAACTAGAAGAGATAAAACAGAGTCTGATGCAAGGGATAAGAAAGGAACCCTAGGCCACAAGTGAGAATAGAGGGACAGGCACGGAGAGGAGAACATTGTCATCTATTCAAGTCTATGGGGAGGTCATGCTGATTCAAGCTTGCAACTTCATTGGAAACAAGTGGCCGGACTTGGGGTTCATCACACCTACAGTGCCCTTGTGCCTTAAGCATAATGCAAAGTCAAGAAAGATGTCTTGAGGACATTGAAGAGAAGAATCGATGCCTCCTTTCCAAGGCCCATAGCATTCTTTGCAGGTCAGTCTCTTTTTCCGAAGCTCTGGTGTCACGTGGGCCCACTGGGCACATGGTAATGTGTCCCAAGAGATGTCTTGGAAGCCTTGAAGGAATGGAGCCCTGTCACGCTTGGGGTATGTCTCTTTGTTTGGAAGTGCTCTACAAGGGTGCTGAAAAGCACCCTCTTCCACAGGGCTTCGTTCCTTCGTGAAGGCTGCCCTCCCAGGCTAGTGTGCTCTGTTTGCCTCCATCGAAATTCTCTCCCCCTACCTCTTGCCGTAGAAGGATTATTGATTATGTGTTTTGACACCATATGTAAGGAAGTTGCACGAAAATTAGAACTTTACAGTTGTGTTTCAAGAAAAATAAACAGGCCAGGGTAGAGGATGTAGGGCAAACAAATGGCACACCCTATAAAAATTAAGTAAGCCCGTATCTGGACGGAATCTAGGGGAACGTTCAAGGATCAGGGGTCAAGTTCGAAACTTCCCAAATCCGGAAAAGAGACAGAAAAATATCTTTCCTGGAGAGTGGAATTCATCCGATTTGTCTAAGTTGTCTTGGAAACATTGTGTCCGTGAAGGGGGTTGCCAGGACCACCTCGAATTTGGAGTTTCTGATCTCAGGATGTCAAACCAACCCACATGACCACGTGTTCTCAGTGCTTAGTTTGACCTAGGCTAGGGTAGCCAAGAGTCCTACAAGTGACCGGTGCAAATTCAAGGACAACAACCAAGAGTCACGAAAGCACTCACACCTCACCCTAGAGAACATACAGCGATTAACGAAATACAAACTAATCCCTTGGAATGAAGGAGAACGGACTGATAAGCATGTCTAAGGGAGATAGCTGAGAAAGACCATGACGAGTATACTATGGAAAAGAAAAAGAGGACCCAGAAAATGGAAGGTGAACAGAAATCACACCTGAATTATCCACAATGAAAGATGATGTCCGTCTTTAGACAGACTCTGCTGGAACGTTTGAAAGTCAGAGAAATTCACAAGCCAAAAAACGGCAGCGAAGGTCAAGCATGGGCTAACTGGGAAGGGTGAGTTATGAGACTGCTCCAAGCAGGCTCTGAAACCTGTATCCAGGAAGCATGCTGGACCTCAGAGACACAATTATGACAAATCCTCTGACATCACAATGGACCCGAAAAACAACCTAGCCTCATCTACACAGTGCTAGAGTTGGGCTCACTAGTATATTTAACTCCCATTGCACTCAACTGCACGTTGCCACTGAACATGTAAGTGGCCGGCCGGTGGTGCAGTGGTGAGGTCCGCACCTTCTGGGTCTGTGGCCCAGTATGGGCTGGGTGGAATCCTCGGTTTGGGCCCCCTCACCACTGCTTCAGTTGTTCTGGTGCAGGCGTCCGAGGTAGAGTAGAGGCAGATGGGAAGGGACGTTGGACAGGGCCAGACTTCCACAGCAAATACAGGAGCATTGCCAGCAGATGTGAGCACAGCAATGCACTTGTGCCAAAACAAAACCAATTAAAAGTTGCAAAGAACAGAAAAACTGAAGCTAAGGAAAAAAAAAACAAAAAAACAGGAGCTTGCCCTTACGAAGAATAGGATCTCTGTGAATAACCTTAGCAAAACAGGTGAATTCTATGTTAATTCAAAAACTAGCAAACCTTTGGGGAAAGAAACTCAAGAAGACACAAGAAAAAAAAAGATATCGAGGGATCGAGGAATGGAAGGATTAACACACTTGAAAGGTTCATACCGCAGTAAGGAATCTCTGGATTCCATGCAATCCCAGTCAAAGTTGCAGCAGTATTTGCCACAGAGAAGAAGAGAGAATCCTAAAGTTTCTAGCCAGCAACACGAGACCCTGACTAGGCAAAGGAATCCTCAGGAAAACGAACAAAGCAGCACGTGTCACAATTTCTGATTTCAACATAGAGGACGAAGCGCTAGGTACCGAAACGGCACAGTCTGGGCCCCAAAACAGGCATGAAGACCCATGCAAAACAATTGAGAGCCCAGAGCCCAACTCAAACTTACATGGACAGCCCATTTTGGACCAGGGAGCCAAGTGGAGACAGCGGAGGAAGGAGAGTCTCTACAATAAACGGTGCTGGGAAGCCTGCACAGCCACATGGAACACAACGAGAGTACACCATGATGTTACACCTGGCACACACACCACCTGAAATGGATTAAAGCCTTGAATGGCAGACTTGAAACCGTGAACCTTGTAGGAGAAGACCTAGGCAGAGTGCTCTTTGCCATCTGTCTGAGCCGCCTATTTGGAAGAAGCATGTCTGACTGGGCAAGGGCAACAAAGGAAACAAGAAACAAACGGGACCACATCAAATGCACACACTTCTGCCCACTCAAGGAAACCATCAACTGAATACTAAGACACCACAACGATTGGGAGAGGATGTTTGCAAACCACACATCGGACAAGGGGTGAAAAGCCCAAAGATACAATCAACTCGCACGTCTCCACAAGAAAAAAAACAAGCCAATGAAAACCTGGTCAAAAGATGGAAGCAGAGATTTCTCCGAAGAAGACAGAAAGAGGGCCAGTAGGTGCATGAAAACTTGTTCACCATCATGAAGTCTCAGGAAAATGCAAATCCAAACTGCAAGGCCATGGCAGCTCACTGTGGTCAGCATGGCTAGAAGGAAGCAGACAGGAAATAACAAGTGTCAGAGAGGAGGTGGAGAGAAGGGAAGCCTCCTGCACTGCTGGTGGGAGTGTAACCCGGTGCAGCCACGATGCCAAAGGTGTGGAACTGCCTCAGAAGTTTAAGTATCCATGTCCCGTATGACCCAGCTATTAATCTGCCGCTTGCTTATCCAAAACAGTCAGAAAGACTACCGCATAAAGACATGTGCATGGCTGTGTTCACCACAGTCTTACTCCGGATATCCAAGACTTGGAAAGCACCCTGGTGTCCAGCAAGGGATGATTGGAGAAGGAAGATGGGCTATAGCCACACAATGGTATACCACTCAGCCGGAACAAATGATGCAATCCAGCCATTTGTGACCACCAGAATGGCTGTGAGGGTTTTAGGGGAAGTGTAACAAGCCCCAGTGAGAAATTCAAATACCATAGAATCTCACTTACAAGGCGAAGAAAAAGCAAGCACTAACCAACAGGTGGCACTGAACATTTGTATGCGGGCTCCCAGAGGCAAAGAGGGGCGGTGACGGAGGGTGAAAGAGAAGATTAGGCACAAGTGTGTGGTGAGGGCCTGTGATTAGTCTTACACTGGTGAAGATGATGTAAGCTACACAGAAGTCTAAAGCAATGAGGATGTGAATCTGGAAGTTATAGTACGTTCTAATGCAGGGTCATGGCTATAAATTCACCTCAAATCAAAAATCCAAAAAGGGGTCCAGAATGATGTCATAAAGCTTTGGGGGCGGAAAGAGTTTACAGAAGGTGAACTTCCAAGGATGGAAAATCACCTCCAAATGCTTACAGATGCTACAGAAAGGCAGACCATTCCAAATAGGTGAAGAGGAATACTACGAAGAGAACATGATCAGTCCTAAACCCATGAACGAACGGAAAATGTTACCGTCCATGATGTTATTACTAATCACCTTCACGAATAATCCAAACAGGCCCACGTCTTCCCAAGTTCAGGCAAAAGGTTGGTCCAAAAGTACAATTCAGGGCCGGCCCTGTGGTGGAGCAGGTAAGTGCCCACATTCCGCTTGGGCGGCCCGGGCCTCACTGTTTCACCTTACGAGTGCATATCACATTAGTAGTGTTAGGAAATATAGATTTCATGGTATGGTGCGGGCAGAGATCATAAATAAGCAGCAATTGTGAGGATACGTTATCAATACGCACAAGAAAAGGAACCATAAGAATATTACAATCTATGGAAGTATCTGGTACACTTCCCAAAGGCAGAAGGAAGGAAAACTTGTGACCTGCCAAGGTGGAATTGGCAGAGTGCCACGAGATGACACCATCATTGTGCATCAGAACATTCCCTGGGCAACTTCAACTTGTGAGGGAGTCCAGGACTTTTTCTGGGTAAGGTCCACCCATTTTGCCATCTACCCAAGATATAAGAGATAAAACCCAGGATAATCTTACAGGAGTGAAACCAGTGTCTAGAGAGAATGTAGGAGCCCTTTCGAAGTTCAAGGAGAAAGATAGAAACTGACAACAATTGCAGAAAAAGGAAAACTATCCTACCTAGACAGGGTGAGGAGTCAGACTGGTCTGAGATGGCTGTGAAACTCTGTGTGCACGGAGGTTGTCAGGACAACTTCGAATTTTGAGGTCGCTTATGACATCACGGTGAACATGTCCCCCAGGGTGGCCGCATGGTTACAGTCTGAGGATTGGCCTAGGCTAGGCTATTAAAGGGACAGATACCCAGAAACAGGTTTGGCAAACAGAAAGCAGGCACAGAAACTAGAAGAGATAAAACAGAGTCTGATGCAAGGGATAAGAAAGGAACCCTAGGCCACAAGTGAGAATAGAGGGACAGGCACGGAGAGGAGAACATTGTCATCTATTCAAGTCTATGGGGAGGTCATGCTGATTCAAGCTTGCAACTTCATTGGAAACAAGTGGCCGGACTTGGGGTTCATCACACCTACAGTGCCCTTGTGCCTTAAGCATAATGCAAAGT
This sequence comes from Equus asinus, assembly GCF_041296235.1. Lineage (NCBI taxonomy): Eukaryota > Metazoa > Chordata > Mammalia > Perissodactyla > Equidae > Equus > Equus asinus. The sequence goes on along the minus strand of NC_091813.1, from coordinate 8,707,838 downwards.
CAAGAAAGATGTCTTGAGGACATTGAAGAGAAGAATCGATGCCTCCTTTCCAAGGCCCATAGCATTCTTTGCAGGTCAGTCTCTTTTTCCGAAGCTCTGGTGTCACGTGGGCCCACTGGGCACATGGTAATGTGTCCCAAGAGATGTCTTGGAAGCCTTGAAGGAATGGAGCCCTGTCACGCTTGGGGTATGTCTCTTTGTTTGGAAGTGCTCTACAAGGGTGCTGAAAAGCACCCTCTTCCACAGGGCTTCGTTCCTTCGTGAAGGCTGCCCTCCCAGGCTAGTGTGCTCTGTTTGCCTCCATCGAAATTCTCTCCCCCTACCTCTTGCCGTAGAAGGATTATTGATTATGTGTTTTGACACCATATGTAAGGAAGTTGCACGAAAATTAGAACTTTACAGTTGTGTTTCAAGAAAAATAAACAGGCCAGGGTAGAGGATGTAGGGCAAACAAATGGCACACCCTATAAAAATTAAGTAAGCCCGTATCTGGACGGAATCTAGGGGAACGTTCAAGGATCAGGGGTCAAGTTCGAAACTTCCCAAATCCGGAAAAGAGACAGAAAAATATCTTTCCTGGAGAGTGGAATTCATCCGATTTGTCTAAGTTGTCTTGGAAACATTGTGTCCGTGAAGGGGGTTGCCAGGACCACCTCGAATTTGGAGTTTCTGATCTCAGGATGTCAAACCAACCCACATGACCACGTGTTCTCAGTGCTTAGTTTGACCTAGGCTAGGGTAGCCAAGAGTCCTACAAGTGACCGGTGCAAATTCAAGGACAACAACCAAGAGTCACGAAAGCACTCACACCTCACCCTAGAGAACATACAGCGATTAAAGAAATACAAACTAATCCCTTGGAATGAAGGAGAACGGACTGATAAGCATGTCTAAGGGAGATAGCTGAGAAAGACCATGACGAGTATACTATGGAAAAGAAAAAGAGGACCCAGAAAATGGAAGGTGAACAGAAATCACACCTGAATTATCCACAATGAAAGATGATGTCCGTCTTTAGACAGACTCTGCTGGAACGTTTGAAAGTCAGAGAAATTCACAAGCCAAAAAACGGCAGCGAAGGTCAAGCATGGGCTAACTGGGAAGGGTGAGTTATGAGACTGCTCCAAGCAGGCTCTGAAACCTGTATCCAGGAAGCATGCTGGACCTCAGAGACACAATTATGACAAATCCTCTGACATCACAATGGACCCGAAAAACAACCTAGCCTCATCTACACAGTGCTAGAGTTGGGCTCACTAGTATATTTAACTCCCATTGCACTCAACTGCACGTTGCCACTGAACATGTAAGTGGCCGGCCGGTGGTGCAGTGGTGAGGTCCGCACCTTCTGGGTCTGTGGCCCAGTATGGGCTGGGTGGAATCCTCGGTTTGGGCCTCCTCACCACTGCTTCAGTTGTTCTGGTGCAGGCGTCCGAGGTAGAGTAGAGGCAGATGGGAAGGGACGTTGGACAGGGCCAGACTTCCACAGCAAATACAGGAGCATTGCCAGCAGATGTGAGCACAGCAATGCACTTGTGCCAAAACAAAACCAATTAAAAGTTGCAAAGAACAGAAAAACTGAAGCTAAGGAAAAAAAAAACAAAAAAACAGGAGCTTGCCATTACGAAGAATAGGATCTCTGTGAATAACCTTAGCAAAACAGGTGAATTCTATGTTAATTCAAAAACTAGCAAACCTTTGGGGAAAGAAACTCAAGAAGACACAAGAAAAAAAAAGATATCGAGGGATCGAGGAATGGAAGGATTAACACACTTGAAAGGTTCATACCGCAGTAAGGAATCTCTGGATTCCATGCAATCCCAGTCAAAGTTGCAGCAGTATTTGCCACAGAGAAGAAGAGAGAATCCTAAAGTTTCTAGCCAGCAACACGAGACCCTGACTAGGCAAAGGAATCCTCAGGAAAACGAACAAAGCAGCACGTGTCACAATTTCTGATTTCAACATAGAGGACGAAGCGCTAGGTACCGAAACGGCACAGTCTGGGCCCCAAAACAGGCATGAAGACCCATGCAAAACAATTGAGAGCCCAGAGCCCAACTCAAACTTACATGGACAGCCCATTTTGGACCAGGGAGCCAAGTGGAGACAGCGGAGGAAGGAGAGTCTCTACAATAAACGGTGCTGGGAAGCCTGCACAGCCACATGGAACACAACGAGAGTACACCATGATGTTACACCTGGCACACACACCACCTGAAATGGATTAAAGCCTTGAATGGCAGACTTGAAACCGTGAACCTTGTAGGAGAAGACCTAGGCAGAGTGCTCTTTGCCATCTGTCTGAGCCGCCTATTTGGAAGAAGCATGTCTGACTGGGCAAGGGCAACAAAGGAAACAAGAAACAAACGGGACCACATCAAATGCACACACTTCTGCCCACTCAAGGAAACCATCAACTGAATACTAAGACACCACAACGATTGGGAGAGGATGTTTGCAAACCACACATCGGACAAGGGGTGAAAAGCCCAAAGATACAATCAACTCGCACGTCTCCACAAGAAAAAAAACAAGCCAATGAAAACCTGGTCAAAAGATGGAAGCAGAGATTTCTCCGAAGAAGACAGAAAGAGGGCCAGTAGGTGCATGAAAACTTGTTCACCATCATGAAGTCTCAGGAAAATGCAAATCCAAACTGCAAGGCCATGGCAGCTCACTGTGGTCAGCATGGCTAGAAGGAAGCAGACAGGAAATAACAAGTGTCAGAGAGGAGGTGGAGAGAAGGGAAGCCTCCTGCACTGCTGGTGGGAGTGTAACCCGGTGCAGCCACGATGCCAAAGGTGTGGAACTGCCTCAGAAGTTTAAGTATCCATGTCCCGTATGACCCAGCTATTAATCTGCCGCTTGCTTATCCAAAAAAGTCAGAAAGACTACCGCATAAAGACATGTGCATGGCTGTGTTCACCACAGTCTTACTCCTGATATCCAAGACTTGGAAAGCACCCTGGTGTCCAGCAAGGGATGATTGGAGAAGGAAGATGGGCTATAGCCACACAATGGTATACCACTCAGCCGGAACAAATGATGCAATCCAGCCATTTGTGACCACCAGAATGGCTGTGAGGGTTTTAGGGGAAGTGTAACAAGCCCCAGTGAGAAATTCAAATACCATAGAATCTCACTTACAAGGCGAAGAAAAAGCAAGCACTAACCAACAGGTGGCACTGAACATTTGTATGCGGGCTCCCAGAGGCAAAGAGGGGCGGTGACGGAGGGTGAAAGAGAAGATTAGGCACAAGTGTGTGGTGAGGGCCTGTGATTAGTCTTACACTGGTGAAGATGATGTAAGCTACACAGAAGTCTAAAGCAATGAGGATGTGAATCTGGAAGTTATAGTACGTTCTAATGCAGGGTCATGGCTATAAATTCACCTCAAATCAAAAATCCAAAAAGGGGTCCAGAATGATGTCATAAAGCTTTGGGGGCGGAAAGAGTTTACGGAAGGTGAACTTCCAAGGATGGAAAATCACCTCCAAATGCTTACAGATGCTACAGAAAGGCAGACCATTCCAAATAGGTGAAGAGGAATACTACGAAGAGAACATGATCAGTCCTAAACCCATGAACGAACGGAAAATGTTACCGTCCATGATGTTATTACTAATCACCTTCACGAATAATCCAAACAGGCCCACGTCTTCCCAAGTTCAGGCAAAAGGTTGGTCCAAAAGTACAATTCAGGGCCGGCCCTGTGGTGGAGCAGGTAAGTGCCCACATTCCGCTTGGGCGGCCCGGGCCTCACTGTTTCACATTACGAGTGCATATCACATTAGTAGTGTTAGGAAATATAGATTTCATGGTATGGTGCGGGCAGAGATCATAAATAAGCAGCAATTGTGAGGATACGTTATCAATACGCACAAGAAAAGGAACCATAAGAATATTACAATCTATGGAAGTATCTGGTACACTTCCCAAAGGCAGAAGGAAGGAAAACTTGTGACCTGCCAAGGTGGAATTGGCAGAGTGCCACGAGATGACACCATCATTGTGCATCAGAACATTCCCTGGGCAACTTCAACTTGTGAGGGAGTCCAGGACTTTTTCTGGGTAAGGTCCACCCATTTTGCCATCTACCCAAGATATAAGAGATAAAACCCAGGATAATCTTACAGGAGTGAAACCAGTGTCTAGAGAGAATGTAGGAGCCCTTTCGAAGTTCAAGGAGAAAGATAGAAACTGACAACAATTGCAGAAAAAGGAAAACTATCCTACCTAGACAGGGTGAGGAGTCAGACTGGTCTGAGATGGCTGTGAAACTCTGTGTGCACGGAGGTTGTCAGGACAACTTCGAATTTTGAGGTCGCTTATGACATCACGGTGAACATGTCCCCCAGGGTGGCCGCATGGTTACAGTCTGAGGATTGGCCTAGGCTAGGCTATTAAAGGGACAGATACCCAGAAACAGGTTTGGCAAACAGAAAGCAGGCACAGAAACTAGAAGAGATAAAACAGAGTCTGATGCAAGGGATAAGAAAGGAACCCTAGGCCACAAGTGAGAATAGAGGGACAGGCACGGAGAGGAGAACATTGTCATCTATTCAAGTCTATGGGGAGGTCATGCTGATTCAAGCTTGCAACTTCATTGGAAACAAGTGGCCGGACTTGGGGTTCATCACACCTACAGTGCCCTTGTGCCTTAAGCATAATGCAAAGTCAAGAAAGATGTCTTGAGGACATTGAAGAGAAGAATCGATGCCTCCTTTCCAAGGCCCATAGCATTCTTTGCAGGTCAGTCTCTTTTTCCGAAGCTCTGGTGTCACGTGGGCCCACTGGGCACATGGTAATGTGTCCCAAGAGATGTCTTGGAAGCCTTGAAGGAATGGAGCCCTGTCACGCTTGGGGTATGTCTCTTTGTTTGGAAGTGCTCTACAAGGGTGCTGAAAAGCACCCTCTTCCACAGGGCTTCGTTCCTTCGTGAAGGCTGCCCTCCCAGGCTAGTGTGCTCTGTTTGCCTCCATCGAAATTCTCTCCCCCTACCTCTTGCCGTAGAAGGATTATTGATTATGTGTTTTGACACCATATGTAAGGAAGTTGCACGAAAATTAGAACTTTACAGTTGTGTTTCAAGAAAAATAAACAGGCCAGGGTAGAGGATGTAGGGCAAACAAATGGCACACCCTATAAAAATTAAGTAAGCCCGTATCTGGACGGAATCTAGGGGAACGTTCAAGGATCAGGGGTCAAGTTCGAAACTTCCCAAATCCGGAAAAGAGACAGAAAAATATCTTTCCTGGAGAGTGGAATTCATCCGATTTGTCTAAGTTGTCTTGGAAACATTGTGTCCGTGAAGGGGGTTGCCAGGACCACCTCGAATTTGGAGTTTCTGATCTCAGGATGTCAAACCAACCCACATGACCACGTGTTCTCAGTGCTTAGTTTGACCTAGGCTAGGGTAGCCAAGAGTCCTACAAGTGACCGGTGCAAATTCAAGGACAACAACCAAGAGTCACGAAAGCACTCACACCTCACCCTAGAGAACATACAGCGATTAAAGAAATACAAACTAATCCCTTGGAATGAAGGAGAACGGACTGATAAGCATGTCTAAGGGAGATAGCTGAGAAAGACCATGACGAGTATACTATGGAAAAGAAAAAGAGGACCCAGAAAATGGAAGGTGAACAGAAATCACACCTGAATTATCCACAATGAAAGATGATGTCCGTCTTTAGACAGACTCTGCTGGAACGTTTGAAAGTCAGAGAAATTCACAAGCCAAAAAACGGCAGCGAAGGTCAAGCATGGGCTAACTGGGAAGGGTGAGTTATGAGACTGCTCCAAGCAGGCTCTGAAACCTGTATCCAGGAAGCATGCTGGACCTCAGAGACACAATTATGACAAATCCTCTGACATCACAATGGACCCGAAAAACAACCTAGCCTCATCTACACAGTGCTAGAGTTGGGCTCACTAGTATATTTAACTCCCATTGCACTCAACTGCACGTTGCCACTGAACATGTAAGTGGCCGGCCGGTGGTGCAGTGGTGAGGTCCGCACCTTCTGGGTCTGTGGCCCAGTATGGGCTGGGTGGAATCCTCGGTTTGGGCCTCCTCACCACTGCTTCAGTTGTTCTGGTGCAGGCGTCCGAGGTAGAGTAGAGGCAGATGGGAAGGGACGTTGGACAGGGCCAGACTTCCACAGCAAATACAGGAGCATTGCCAGCAGATGTGAGCACAGCAATGCACTTGTGCCAAAACAAAACCAATTAAAAGTTGCAAAGAACAGAAAAACTGAAGCTAAGGAAAAAAAAAACAAAAAAACAGGAGCTTGCCATTACGAAGAATAGGATCTCTGTGAATAACCTTAGCAAAACAGGTGAATTCTATGTTAATTCAAAAACTAGCAAACCTTTGGGGAAAGAAACTCAAGAAGACACAAGAAAAAAAAAGATATCGAGGGATCGAGGAATGGAAGGATTAACACACTTGAAAGGTTCATACCGCAGTAAGGAATCTCTGGATTCCATGCAATCCCAGTCAAAGTTGCAGCAGTATTTGCCACAGAGAAGAAGAGAGAATCCTAAAGTTTCTAGCCAGCAACACGAGACCCTGACTAGGCAAAGGAATCCTCAGGAAAACGAACAAAGCAGCACGTGTCACAATTTCTGATTTCAACATAGAGGACGAAGCGCTAGGTACCGAAACGGCACAGTCTGGGCCCCAAAACAGGCATGAAGACCCATGCAAAACAATTGAGAGCCCAGAGCCCAACTCAAACTTACATGGACAGCCCATTTTGGACCAGGGAGCCAAGTGGAGACAGCGGAGGAAGGAGAGTCTCTACAATAAACGGTGCTGGGAAGCCTGCACAGCCACATGGAACACAACGAGAGTACACCATGATGTTACACCTGGCACACACACCACCTGAAATGGATTAAAGCCTTGAATGGCAGACTTGAAACCGTGAACCTTGTAGGAGAAGACCTAGGCAGAGTGCTCTTTGCCATCTGTCTGAGCCGCCTATTTGGAAGAAGCATGTCTGACTGGGCAAGGGCAACAAAGGAAACAAGAAACAAACGGGACCACATCAAATGCACACACTTCTGCCCACTCAAGGAAACCATCAACTGAATACTAAGACACCACAACGATTGGGAGAGGATGTTTGCAAACCACACATCGGACAAGGGGTGAAAAGCCCAAAGATACAATCAACTCGCACGTCTCCACAAGAAAAAAAACAAGCCAATGAAAACCTGGTCAAAAGATGGAAGCAGAGATTTCTCCGAAGAAGACAGAAAGAGGGCCAGTAGGTGCATGAAAACTTGTTCACCATCATGAAGTCTCAGGAAAATGCAAATCCAAACTGCAAGGCCATGGCAGCTCACTGTGGTCAGCATGGCTAGAAGGAAGCAGACAGGAAATAACAAGTGTCAGAGAGGAGGTGGAGAGAAGGGAAGCCTCCTGCACTGCTGGTGGGAGTGTAACCCGGTGCAGCCACGATGCCAAAGGTGTGGAACTGCCTCAGAAGTTTAAGTATCCATGTCCCGTATGACCCAGCTATTAATCTGCCGCTTGCTTATCCAAAAAAGTCAGAAAGACTACCGCATAAAGACATGTGCATGGCTGTGTTCACCACAGTCTTACTCCTGATATCCAAGACTTGGAAAGCACCCTGGTGTCCAGCAAGGGATGATTGGAGAAGGAAGATGGGCTATAGCCACACAATGGTATACCACTCAGCCGGAACAAATGATGCAATCCAGCCATTTGTGACCACCAGAATGGCTGTGAGGGTTTTAGGGGAAGTGTAACAAGCCCCAGTGAGAAATTCAAATACCATAGAATCTCACTTACAAGGCGAAGAAAAAGCAAGCACTAACCAACAGGTGGCACTGAACATTTGTATGCGGGCTCCCAGAGGCAAAGAGGGGCGGTGACGGAGGGTGAAAGAGAAGATTAGGCACAAGTGTGTGGTGAGGGCCTGTGATTAGTCTTACACTGGTGAAGATGATGTAAGCTACACAGAAGTCTAAAGCAATGAGGATGTGAATCTGGAAGTTATAGTACGTTCTAATGCAGGGTCATGGCTATAAATTCACCTCAAATCAAAAATCCAAAAAGGGGTCCAGAATGATGTCATAAAGCTTTGGGGGCGGAAAGAGTTTACGGAAGGTGAACTTCCAAGGATGGAAAATCACCTCCAAATGCTTACAGATGCTACAGAAAGGCAGACCATTCCAAATAGGTGAAGAGGAATACTACGAAGAGAACATGATCAGTCCTAAACCCATGAACGAACGGAAAATGTTACCGTCCATGATGTTATTACTAATCACCTTCACGAATAATCCAAACAGGCCCACGTCTTCCCAAGTTCAGGCAAAAGGTTGGTCCAAAAGTACAATTCAGGGCCGGCCCTGTGGTGGAGCAGGTAAGTGCCCACATTCCGCTTGGGCGGCCCGGGCCTCACTGTTTCACCTTACGAGTGCATATCACATTAGTAGTGTTAGGAAATATAGATTTCATGGTATGGTGCGGGCAGAGATCACAAATAAGCAGCAATTGTGAGGATACGTTATCAATACGCACAAGAAAAGGAACCATAAGAATATTACAATCTATGGAAGTATCTGGTACACTTCCCAAAGGCAGAAGGAAGGAAAACTTGTGACCTGCCAAGGTGGAATTGGCAGAGTGCCACGAGATGACACCATCATCGTGCATCAGAACATTCCCTGGGCAACTTCAACTTGTGAGGGAGTCCAGGACTTTTTCTGGGTAAGGTCCACCCATTTTGCCATCTACCCAAGATATAAGAGATAAAACCCAGGGTAATCTTACAGGAGTGAAACCAGTGTCTAGAGAGAATGTAGGAGCCCTTTCGAAGTTCAAGGAGAAAGATAGAAACTGACAACAATTGCAGAAAAAGGAAAACTATCCTACCTAGACAGGGTGAGGAGTCAGACTGGTCTGAGATGGCTGTGAAACTCTGTGTGCACGGAGGTTGTCAGGACAACTTCGAATTTTGAGGTCGCTTATGACATCACGGTGAACATGTCCCCCAGGGTGGCCGCATGGTTACAGTCTGAGGATTGGCCTAGGCTAGGCTATTAAAGGGACAGATACCCAGAAACAGGTTTGGCAAACAGAAAGCAGGCACAGAAACTAGAAGAGATAAAACAGAGTCTGATGCAAGGGATAAGAAAGGAACCCTAGGCCACAAGTGAGAATAGAGGGACAGGCACGGAGAGGAGAACATTGTCATCTATTCAAGTCTATGGGGAGGTCATGCTGATTCAAGCTTGCAACTTCATTGGAAACAAGTGGCCGGACTTGGCGTTCATCACACCTACAGTGCCCTTGTGCCTTAAGCATAATGCAAAGTCAAGAAAGATGTCTTGAGGACATTGAACAGAAGAATCGATGCCTCCTTTCCAAGGCCCATAGCATTCTTTGCAGGTCAGTCTCTTTTTCCGAAGCTCTGGTGTCACGTGGGCCCACTGGGCACATGGTAATGTGTCCCAAGAGATGTCTTGGAAGCCTTGAAGGAATGGAGCCCTGTCACGCTTGGGGTATGTCTCTTTGTTTGGAAGTGCTCTACAAGGGTGCTGAAAAGTCCCCTCTTCCACAGGGCTTCGTTCCTTCGTGAAGGCTGCCCTCCCAGGC